>NC_133896.1:121894583-122194583 GCF_964199755.1 Larus michahellis | reverse complement strand
TTTCTCCTTATATCAATATTATTCTTAGCTAAAATTACTTTCTTTTCTTCCATGGTGTTTACCTCTTCAGGTATTCTCGGAGAGCAGTCACGTCCCTTTTCTGTCATTTGTTTTACTCTCTTCTGACACATTTCTCCCCGAGGGACCCCATGGCCGTTCCCCTTTCTGTCCTCCCACGCGCAGGCAGATGTGCATTCATGGCCACAGTGGAGCCACAACTTGCAAACTTTGCTGTTTGGAAGAAACCAAACAAAGCCCACTGAATAATTACTGGGCAGACAAACCTTTTCAGGGAACGGCAGCACTGCAGCTCGTCATGAGCTCGGGCTTATATTTTTGCCTGCGCTCAGCCCTGGGGTAGGTACCATAGCCCGGGTGCTGCTGCTCACGGCTCCACCCAGCCGCTTACAGTAAGGTTGCAGCGTACCAGTAACGTGCCGTCTTCAAGCATGAGCTTTCCTTCAGTGGCATTTCCACAAGTCCTTGCTCCAGTGCCTTTCACTCTACCTCCCTCTCAGCCTTCTTCTTCCCTGAAGCTGGGTTGTTATGCTCTGTCTCTCTGCTCCCTTTATGAACTACCAGCTTCAGCCAGCCCCTGCCAACCAACAACATGCTTCCAGTATGCAGTTATCTGGCTAAGGAATCTCGTGAGATATCTGGAAGGTGATCTGGGGCGAATAAACTGAGCATCAGCATTTTGGCTATGGTAGCAAACAAATTCATTACCACAGCTTAGTTTTGAGCTTGATGAGCCACACACTCACAGTAGTGGTTTGCAGGGCCAACACGTGATACAACATGTTGAACAGCCACACTGAAAAACACAGGATGCAAACAGATACTTCAGCAGCATCAAAACAGTTAGCGATGAATGTGTAGAAGTTTGGGTTATCGCATTTCTAGGCATAGAATCCTGTCTGCACTGGTACAGTCTCTCTCACCCATGTGTAGTAGTACCAAAGCAGTACTTGCTCTAAGCTTTCCCACAAAGGTTTGCTTCCTCTTGCAGAAGGCTGAGCCACCTTTTCCCCTCCGTGAGTTCAAGAAATGTGAGATTCCACCAAATTATCTTGTTCTCCTGCTTGAGAAATGCTGGGGAGAAAGAGAGAGCAGCACCAGCCTCAGGTAATTTCTGCTTCCGACCGTCCCTCAGCATCCAGCACTCCGGTCCCCATGGTTCCCACTGCAACTCCCTCTCTGTGGGACACCTGAAACTTACAGACACATGCCCAAAACATACCATCATTGCATGCCACACCAGTGTCAAGAGTTGGGCAGGCAGTGGCATATTCCAGTGAATGTGGATGGCAAAAGGCTGCAGGGACTGCCTTGGTCCCCAATCAGATCAAGTCCCACAGATCCCAGAGGAATTCACATTAGTGTCCCAACTCTAACTCAGTACTTCCCAGTCTGACTACAGTCTGTCCAATTAAGCCCAATTCCTACATGACTTGACAGTTTTTTCACTACTCCTTGTATTATCTATTTTAACTAAATTCCCCATAAAACACACTCAGGTGCCTTCCTGAAGAACAGACACGTGAGATCTACTGCATTTCTTCAGACTGGAGAATCAGTCATTGCCATGGGAGAAACATATAATCCTGAAGTGATGTAACTTTGGTAAATTCTTATTGACTTTTTCATTTTATTTTCCATTTAATCCTATCTTTAACTCGCCGTAACACATAAAGCTTCAGTTCAGATGCTGAGATCACATTTAGAGAGCTGTGGTTATCTGCTTTTTTGCCTTTCTCAAATACAGGAACTACATTTGCTGTTCCCTGATCACAAGGTCCAGACAAGCACAAAAAAGTCAATAAAGGTCTGTGCTGCAGACCTGCAATTTCACATGCAAATCCTTTCAGCGGTGAAGATGGAGAGTGTCCGGTTCACCCAGTTTGAAGGCAGTGAGCTCCCTGAGCTCCGCTTCCCCCTCAGGTGTGGTCATTTCCAATTCACCTTCCTTCCACTCCCATTAGTCATCCTGCTTTTGCCACCGCGTTTTGCATCCTCGTTGAAATATGAAGGAAAGCATTCACTGAGTTTTGGGGCAGACTGCTTACTGCAGTTACGATCTCTAAGCTGCCCTCGCCAAATAGTGCCCTCACTTCTTCTTTCGTTGTTCTCTTTTTATTTATATAACTGAAGAACGTTAAGTTACTGTTTTTATTTCCTTTGCAAGATCTAAGACAGCTTGATTTTTGGTACTTTTCATTCTGTGTGTATATGCCTGACCTCTAAGATGTACCTTTCCTTGCAGATGGGTCCCATTTTTCATTCCGTTTAGGCTTTCTAATTATTCCTAATTTTCTTTATTTGAGCTGGTTGTTTGCACTAGAAGGAGTATTGCCCTTTGCTGCACAGTCCCCCCGTCCCTTTTGCTTGCATCTATGACTTAAGCAAATTTCAGACTTTGCATGTTGGAGTGTGTGCCGCTCAGTCCAGATGGCTTCAATCACTAGTTTCCTAACTTTATCAAACTTTTCCTTTTTTAAATCGGGAATCTAATTAAGAGAATTGAATTAATTCCTAATCATTTGACTGAAAGTAATTTTCTACAATCACATCTTCCAAAATGTCATCAGTATTGACAAAATCAAGTCAGCAATCACTTATAAAGAAATCTGTCGACAATCATACCCCAGAATATATGGATCCTGTTGTGATTAGTCTATCTCCGAGAAGCTGAACTTTCCCAGAAGAACAATTTCTGTCATTACTTGCTTCTAAGAACTCTGCAGAGATCTCAATCCATATCAAAAGTGGGCTTTACATGCCTCCCTGCTTTTTTTTTTCTCGGCTAGTCAATCAGGACTGTAACTCCCTTTCCTCCTAGCCTTCATCCATCTTTTCTGTTTACATTCAAAACTCTCCGGGAGTGACTCTGCCGCCTTGTACAGAGTGCAGTCTTGATTTTGTTTGGTCCCCGGACACCGTCATAGTTATTAGTCATGTTTATATAGCGATCCTGTATCATCAGGTTGTTATGACACATTTTATTAATGTGTTGGAATCTCTTTGATGCTCAGAAGGGCTGTGAAGCAGAATTATACATCCCCAGCAATGTTTGCAGCAGTGGGGTAAGGCACGCGGGGCTTGTATCCCAACGCCGTCTATGTTCTTTGTGGAACATGAGACAGTTGTTATTCTAACCATCGCATACCTCATCCTTTTCATTTAAACCAGTATCAGCACAATGGCTACTGCTAGTCCAAAGTGTTAACAGCTGTGTTAAGTGGCAGCCAACCAATTTCCTGTAACTTGTGGTGAGGTAGCCAGATGCAGAGAATATCTATATAAAGGCATCTCTTTTTTTATCTTTTTTTTTTTTTTGGTGGAGAGGAAATCAAAAAAAGCCCCTTTTACATTTGAGTTCAGTTTCCATATCTAGACCAAGAACAGTGTGAGGCCTAAGAGCCCATGCCACCATACTGACATGCCAGAACGGCGTCCAGAGGTGCTACGAGTGGGAAAACGGGATGAGGTTTCCCCTAGGTCAGCCTCTGCTGTAACATTGTGTCCCTCTCAGCTGATCCCAGAAGACCTACTTCAGCTTCTCTTCTCCTACTGAGAATAGCAAGACACCACTCTTTACTACCCTGTGTATGCGCCTCCTGGCTTGAACAACACGGGATCTCTCCACAGGCTACAGCCGAACCCTTCCCTCCCTCTCTGCAGGAACCCACACCAAGGGAGGGGGAGCTGAAGACATCCTTCAGACAGCCCTGTCTCTAAGGCAGGGCAAAGTTGCACAGTGTGACAGAGGAGATGGCTGCTGTACAGAGGGCAGCCGGTGTGGCCTCTGCCTCAGTATTCACCTGCACAGCAGAGTGGAGCAGGTTGGGGCATTTCGTCTGTAGCTGGTGCCACTGAGATCCCATGGTGACGTAACCTGAGGGTCTCGAGCCCACACCTGTGGTTGGCACCTCCTCTGCCTGGACCATGTCACTAAACAGGCTGGGCTGGAGCAGCTGTTTCAGGGCTGGCTAGCAGGGGTGGCTGCAGGAAAGCCCTGCTCGGAAAGGCCAGGAGTCTCCTCTGAAAGGCAGGAGGCACTTGGTGGTGGCAGGCAGATCCTGGCACGTGTCGTGACGGCTGGGTTCGCTCTCTTCTCCAGGCACAATCTAGCCTCCCCTGGAGATACGTGACCAGGGATGGACCCTGGCACCTTTCAGGATCAGGCTGTTGGGTTAAAGCTCAGCAAGACATTTGGTACGTGCTTGGCTGAACAGGCAGGAGACTGTCTGGCACTCTGGGGCACGGAAGATTAAGAGGCTCCTGTGCCTGGTGCTATAGAGATTGCTTAGGGCTGAGACTTCCTGCACTTGACTTCCCTCCCCAGTCCCCATGCAACTCAAGAAAGGACTTGCTTTATCTTTGTGTATGTTGGGTGTGTATACATACGTGCACGTGTGAAGGGCCGTCTGAAATCTAGCATGCCTGGAATAGGAAGGTAGTGAATAATGAACAACATCCTTAAAGGCCTTATCCACTACTAACCAGATATGTCCCAAATTGTTTGAGACAGCACACCATTACATCAATGCTAGGGAGTGAAGCAGAATAGAAATATAGGCAGAAGGCAATGGAAAATCGCTGTGGACTCATGCTCTTACCTCTGCAAACAGCACTATCGGTTCTTTAACGGCTAGACGTGGTCAGGACCTCTATTTTGTGTCTTGTCTGAGCAATTTACAACAGAGCCCCTGTTAAAACCATTCTGGGGGTATTGGTTTTCTCTGGACTCAGAGGGAAGGCTGCTGCTTGAATCACTAACAAGAATTCAGCAGCACCTGGGTTTTCCTTGGCAATGAACCACCCATGTACTGACCAACTGGGAGGCTGTTAAAGAACAATTTCCCACCATCTGGGGGAGGAAAAAAAGCACTCACAGTGCCACACAACTATCTAAAACCTGTGACATGGGAGTGATTTCTTAAAGAAAAATTCCCATCTTTACTGGAGCAGCGGGAAGGAGGAGGGCAGGGAGAGAGGGGAAGTAAGGCAAACTCAGACACCTTTCCTCAGGGGGAAGAGCGACATTTTACTGAGTGAGCTGCTTGGACATTCTTTGTGTGCGTGTGTGTGTATCTAAATTCAGTCAGACAACATCCCTGAAAATTTCCCTCGAGCAGCTGAAAGCGTGAGGCAGTGAGCACAATGCTGCAAACATATCATGCAGACATCTGAAGTTCTTGGTATTGGGAAACAGCAGCAGATAATAACTGTATGAACAGCCTTGTACTAGGACACTGCCTTTGGGGCTCTTGTGGCACCAGGGTCCCTCAAGGAGCTCAGAGCCTTGTAATTACATGGCTTTACACACCGCTTGTTGCCTTCGTCTTAAGGACTTGTCGCAGTGCCTATGAAGTAGTCTTCTTAGAAGTGGAGGGTTGGAAGTGCAAAGTCACCCTCCTCAAACTACAGACAGGGAAATTCCTGATGACTCTGACTGCCCTGTCCTAATTCCTAGTTCATGTTTTGTCCCTTTCTTGGCAAGATCCAAAAGCATGATAAGCCTGGGGTAGACATAACCAGGTCCTCCCAAAGCTGGATGTGGTTAAGCGCAGCCTTATTTATGTAGACCTCAGGATGTGTCTATGCATGCATCTTTAATCCTGTTGTGACACAGTAACAAATACCATGGCAAATTCTCCTTCCGTCAGAAAAGAACTACCCAACGATCAGGCCGTACCTGTGGCCACAGTGGCTGAATAACAAGACGACAGCTATAGTGTCAAACGCGGGTCTCTATATCGAAAGGTTTCGGTTCCCACTCGTAAGTGATTATGGAAAAAGGACTCACTTGCCCACTTCCAATAAATGAGAAACATGTTTCTTAGAGGCAGTATGCTTCCTATGCTTGTAGTGCAGTGAAGCTGTTGGCTAGTCTACTATTTTTGACACGCAGCTGTTACACAGAAACATCTGATAGTTTCTTTTCTTTCAGGCTCAGTTGCTGCGGTGTCAGGAAACAGCTTTTTGTTTCAGTTCTTGTAAGATGTGAACAGGTATGGGAGGCCAGTGCGATACCACAGTAACACAAAAAAACCCCATCCTGCAGCCTGCAGAAGAAACTAGAGGTACAAAGGAGGGTAGGCTGATCAGTCCCAAATTCTCTTTACATATATTTGCTTTGATATAAAAAAAAAAGTACTAAATGATTAGTTAAAAAAAATAATCATAAATCAGAGTGATATGTGTGGGGTTTTTCTACTGTGAGACTGGGGAATGAGTTCGTTGACTTACGAGGCAACAAGCCAATGCTTTGGGTAAGAGCAGCTCCTCATCAATAAACGGAAAACTAAAAGCTCACCCAGTGACTAGTAACACAGAAGACTTAATTGCACACTGTCAAAGGAGAAAGCCACTCCAAATCTGCAATGCTGTGAAACATAAATGCGGAAGTGGAAAAGTTAAAGGAAGGCCTTCAAGTACCTAGGAAGGCAATGACCAAATCCTGTATATCAACTTAATATAAAGTATAGGAGAATAATTCATAATATTTTGCAGAATCTACTATCACTCTTGCTTGGGACTCCAGAGGAGGAGGGTTAGCTCTCTCTGAGACAAGCTCTACCTAGGCAGGTGATATGTTAAGAAATCCAGGTGCCAGCTATAGACATCATGGAGACAGGAAGAGGATTTAAAGTCATCTCAGTATAGCTTTCTTCTTTAAATCCTGGCAAAAACTGCAAAAACTGCAGTGGTGTAAGCAGTTCCCTCTCCTCCCCACTGTGAGAACAGTGCAGTTCAACCCTTGCTCTGCAGAGTGTGTATGGGGTTTTTTGGAGGTTTTGGGTTTTGTGTGTTTGTTTTTTTCTAAACCTCAGCTGACGAGAGCTATAGCAATCTGGTCCTGTGTCAGGTTTGAAGCCCTTGGCTTCCACAAGCTGTGGCTTACGCTGTGGAGAAAGAAAAGGTGAACATCCTTTCATGTGAAACATTTTTATGCTGAAGCTAAGAAAGCTTTAGAGTGAAAAGGTGGCAAAGCAGCTTGCCTTGCACAGTGAGGAGCCTAAGTCAGTAAGCAAATATTAATTTGCAGTACCTGGGCTTGGGAGCACCCAAAATCTTTCTAGACCGTGCTGATTGAATGTGGTCATTGCCTATTTCCTATGGCAAGAAGCCATTACAGGCCTTGCATCTGCTATAATGCCCTTCCTTCACGTGGGGAAGTGGGCTGAGAGTTTTTAGGCAGGGTAGAATTTGCAAAACTGATTTTCACTTTTAGGAGCCGTTTGTCACCTTTGCTCACCGCTGCAACTTGTAACGTAGCTCTGGGGCAGCCAGCGCGGCACTGCTGGGCTGGGACTCTGAAACCTGCACAATGACGGTGCGGGGATGAGTCAATCCGACACATCCCCTGGGCATACAGGTGGCATATGTGCTGCAGCTCACCCTCAGCGAGGTTTGGGTTGAGCCTGGAGTACCCGGATCTGCAGGTCAGCTCCAAACAGCTTTAGTAAGAGGCTACTGCTGTGGTGCCTGCAGATGCTTCAGATGATGGTTTGTCAGCTCTGGAACAGAACCAGCAATAACAAAGGAGGTTTGTGACCATTTCCTCTTGAGATCCTGTCTAACAGCTTCAAGCGACCAGCCACTGCATTTGGGAAGGTGCTGGGAAAGGCCCTGGGTTGTGTTCTAGCACGTTTTCCCAAAGACCATTTGCTGACCGTGCTCCAGGATGAAGAACTGCCTTTGCATTCACCCAGTGTCAATTTTTCCATGCCTTCTGACAGCAAAAAGTGCCCCCTGGTCCTGGGGAAGCCCATGATACCTTGTTTTATTCTCTCTTTCATTCTTCCCTGCATCAGGGCGCAGCTGCCTGGGGAGGTTTTCATTCCTACCTGGAGTCTCTAACAAGCGGGTCTGGCTATTAAGTCGCTAAAGCAGAGCTGTAATTTATGTCTGCCCATGACGATGCAAAAGGGTAGCAGCTCAGTCCCTGGGCAGAGTAGGCTTGTGCATGCTGATCCATTTGTTAAGCTCCCAAAACAACTTTTGTTTTGTCTAGCTCTATGTCTCAGCGTGTCTTCAAGGAAAGGAAATCCAAACCTGGGATATAAAACAGAAAATTTGTCCGATTTAAAAATGCTTCTGTAATGTACCAACTGAGGTAATGGCTAACATCCATTTGAAAGTGAGCTGATTTCTTTTTCTTTCCTTTTTTTTTTTTTTTCTATTTTTTTCCAGCATGACAAGAAACTGGTGGCTGAAGGAAGAAAAAGGATATAGTTTATTCTCTTTGGGCTACCCTGCTTCTGACAGAGGCAAACACTCTCTTCCTGCAAACACAGCTAATCCTCTTTGTCTGGATATTTTATTAGCTGAAGTTTAAATCCTTGAACCCTCACTTTATCATGTGTTTCCCTTTACTGATGATGTCACCTACCCATGTTCAACTAATGAGTCACTTACAGCAGCCAAACATAAGTGCCGGTAGGATGCAAGGCTCTGCCAAGAACTTCAGCCTCCTAACACTTACCTTATTACTTGATGAAATAGGAATATAACTTATATACTAGATGATATCCCCTGAAACATAAAGGAGGTCATTGAGAGCCTATAATTACCTCCTAATTACAGGAACTGAATGCAACAGGAGTTGTTAGCAAAGGGGGAGGGAGGATTGATGCTGGTTCTGCAGTGTAACCAACAACAAATGGGCTGTTGGAAAGTTATTTTCTTCCTAAATATGTCCATATGTCATTGGGCATAAGAATATCACTGTAAAACACCCCCACACACACCCCTGCCCTGATGTCCCCTTTCAAAAGTGAGAAGAAATGCACTGGGCATTGTGTAACTGGTGATATCATCACAGAACGCCAACAGTTTTTTGTTTGAGACCCTGGAAAAGAAGGTAGGGAAGGAAATGGAAAAAGTGAAGAAGCAAATCAGACAGATGGAGAGACCTAGGGAGCTGGGCAAACCCCTGCAGGACAGATGACTAAGCTTTCCATTCCAAGTCAAACAGCTCCATTTTGGGACAGCAACAGGTTTTCATTTAACCTCCCTAAATTTTGTGAACATGCTCTGGGCTCCCTACAAGAATGTGGCTACTGTCTGCGTTTGAGACTAGGCAGGCAGCCTGCTTTTTCCACTTGGCTACCTTTGCACAGTATGTCAAAAAACCTTACGTGGCTTTGGTAGGAGAACTTGCTCTCGGTCCCGCTGGATATCTGGAAAAGGCAGTTCGGTGCGAGCATAAGCATGCAGGGAGGTCTGGACCTCCTAATTAAATTGTCATGTTTGGGACCCACCCAACAAAACTGGACAAAATCTGGTCTTAGATTTGAAGAAAGGAATTTTCCAAAGAGTTTCAGCTCTGATCACAAAGAAAGCAGTGAGACCAGAGTTGGGCTGTGCTTCCAAGGCAGTGTTCAAGCTCCAGTGTCCACAGGGAAGTGTTTCAGGGGGGTATCTCCCATGTAGGATGTGCTTGCTGAGCCTCTTTGCCTGGGCAGGGGCAAAGGGTTTTTCAGTTCCTCATGGCTGTAAATCTTCACTGCATTAAAGTGACTATAAAAGGGAGGGAAAGGTGAGGGCAGTGAAATTCTCAGTACAGAAACATTGAAGAAAATACTGAAATTTAAAATTAAAGAGGAGGGAACCTACAAATTAATATTACAACCCTTCCCTCCTGAACTGAGTTCAGAAACTTGGACTAATAATAGTAACAACAATACATTAACAACAAGAGTAATAATGTTAACCCAGTAGAAATGGGATTTTCTACTTCAGTGATACCAGTTAACCTGACTGGGAGGTACAAGGCATCTATCTTTCGGGCAGTGATGGCTCTTACAGAAAAAACGATAGTAGAGAGGGGGAAGAAGAAGCAAGGAAGAGTGTGAAGAAGCAAAGCCCGTCTTTACCTGCTGCCTGTCTAAGGTGAATAGAGACTGGCGTTTGCTCAGCTCTTGCAATCCCTGCTACATTGCTGTCCTGCGCTGACCTGAGCTGGGCGATGCTTCAGGGAGGAGAAATTCAGGTGTTCAAGATGCCTGTGACCCTTCCTGAACCCTCTGAACTCCTGACTCCTTCTTCCCCGTAGGCTTTTCCTACGTTTTCCTCCTTGCTAGCCATCCTGCTCCTGTCCCAGGAGTGACTGAAGTGTGGCCTTATATTTGGTTCCAAATTTGAAAATGAAGGGGCTGGCTGACATCTTCATGATGTCAGCAAGCCAAATATACGAGGGTGACTGCATTCAAGAGCCCGATGAGCTGATAGGGAGGAGTGGGGTGGGGTGAGGGGAAAGACCAATGTAGACCATCAGTAGTCTCTGGGAAAGGTCCCACTGGAAGTAGGAGTCGGCCACTGAGTCAAAGGGAAGCATTTCCCCAGCTGCTTTGGAATGATTTTCCTTTGCCTTTTCACATTTTTTAAATATAATGCTGTATTTCTTTCATTCACTAATTTTTTTCTTTTCTTTTTTTTTTTTTTTAAGTGAGCTGCTGGTTGCTTGAGGGTGCTGGTTTTACTCTTGAGAAACAGGAGTCCAGAAGCCAGTTGGAGGGGTCATTGTAGAGGAGAGAGACTTGCAGGTGGTGCAAACTCCCAGTGACGGTGTCGCAGAGCCTTTGCGCTTAGGTTTATGCTAGTTGTCGTCGGCTGAGCAGTGCTATGCTGTAAACTGTATGATCTGAAAGAAGTAACCCCAAAGCTGCTTTGTAAATCAGAACCACAGAATAAGAGCTGGGCAGGGAGCTGTGGGAGGGGATGAGGCGGGGTGCAGCTGCATGGCAGCCCCGAGCAGCTGAAGCAATGCTCTTCTGCTGTAATCTTTAGCCACACTTTCAAGGCAGAGAACCAGGGCAAGGGAAGGAATAAACAAAAAAATTACCTTTTCACCTAACAAGTAAGTAAACCATGAAATTCATTGCCACAACTGATTCAAACATTATTTCAAAGAAGGCTTTCACAGACTCATAGAAGATAAATTTGATTGGATTCATGATAGTTAAAGTGATGCTCTAGGATGGCTCAGAAGTTCCCACACAGGAACATGGAGGAGGTATCACATCTGACATGTGTCTAAGGTCATGTTGGAGACAGGTCACCAGATAGGCAGTCCTTGGGTCTGACCCAATACAGCTGCTCTTATGTTACCAAGTATCCACTATATCAGGAATGGAGGAAGTCAATGCGTCCAAGATGATGTCGTTAAAGTCAACCTGTCCAACAGCAGGGGGGAAGGAGTTACAGAGGATGAAGCAGGGAAAACCAAGAAAATTGCAGGCTATTTCTCAGGAAAGATGGGCTCCTGTGCTTCAACAGGGCTGCTGATGCATACCAACCCCAAATCAGAGGTCATTGTGATTTTTCCCACTGTCCCTGAGAGGTTTGAAATGAAGCCTGTAGCAGATGGGAGAAAATGACTGCGAGGTAATCTCAGCAGACGAGCGGTGGAAGGCATGGGTGTGCCACACGTCATGAGGATGTCTTGCAGATGTTTCTGCAGGCCCCTCTGCAGTCATTCTTTCCCTCAGTGACTTGACTCCCACACTTCAGTTTCTTGTAGATGTGTTCTCCTTATGACACTGGTGGCTACACTAGATTTGCCTGCAAACTCTGTGAACCCAGAAGCCCTCCTTAACAGCCTTATCTCACAGTCTTCCTGCTTGCAGTTGATGATCTACTTCATGAGAAAAGAGGACACTCCTGTCCTGCAGAAGACATTTTACTCCTTGTCCTAAGGAGCACACAGCAACTTCTGTGCTGGAGAAGAGTGTGAGTGCCTCTACACTGTTTAGGGCTCATAGCTGTCTTTGCCCCCATCCACCAGAAGTTAGGGAGGTTGTCAGTGCAGAGGAAAATCAGTTTCCCACCCAAAGCAAGCACAAGAGAGTAATCGGAGAAGGGTGCTGCTAATGCCATCACCCCAGACTCCCTGCTACTGCTCTCTTAGACCATGGAGGATCATACTCATATAAAAAAATTTACAGCTAAATGGTGGCTGAGCAGCTCAGTTTCACCGGAGGGGATGCAGGAGGAAAGGTCCCTTTCTCCTGTTATTTGGGACTGATGAGTGATGGCCAAAGGGTGCTGCCTCGCTGCAGGGGAAGGGGAGAGCAGTGGTTAGGTGGGCTCATGGGGAATGTGCAGTCCAAATGTCCTCTTGTCTAGCATCCCCTTCAGCCTCTGCCTCCTACACCCCACAGCAGGACAGGATCTGGCCACAGGCCTCCTCCATCTCTTTCTCACTGTGGCAGGGAAGAGCCTCGTCATCCCACCACTGCCGAGGCTGTTGTGGTCCTCAGTGTGGGCAGCAGCATCACCCGGCGCCCTCCGGCAGAGCAGCTGGCCTCCAGCAGCGTCAGGGCTTTCGTGTCAGCAGGCAAAGCCAGGGAGCCAGCGATACGCTGCAATAACACAGACGGCTCACTCTCACCTCATCGAGAAAATGGCACGCGTGCAAGAGCTGCCTTTGGGTGCCAGGAACGGGGGAGCTCGCGTCGGGTAGCGTTAAAAGTGTCTCAGAGTGGAGCGCTGTCTCCTAGCATCAGGCAAATGCTGGGAAACCTGCTCCCGAGAGAGCCCACCTAATTAAAAAAATTCACATTATTTCAAGCGGAAAGAAATGCTCTGGAAAGGTGTTGGGGGGAAATTAGATAATAATCCTTCAGACTTCTTCAGTTAGGATGATGTCCTAAAAAAAAAAAAAAAAAAAAAAAAAAGACAAAGTCATTAAAGGGGTGCAGGCTCCCAAACGAGTGTGCAGAGCAATGTTGCCCAGGTGTCTGAACGCTATCTGCTGCCTGTGCACCCAGCAGCACCCAGCGCTGCTGCTGCTGCTGCTGGGAACGGATGCATCCAGGCAGCACCCAAGTGTCTGGGAACTGCCCATGTAAAGAGATTATTGTTTATCCTTTGACATACAGAGCCATTACCTACCTAAGCAGCCTTGGCTTCATTCTGGGCATTATGCTTAATCCTATTTTTCTAAGAGAAATAGGATTATTCTCTGAGAGTTCATCATTATTAACTTCATTGGATGAATTACTGAAAGAAAAGATAAATAGTGATTTCTGGTCCCTTGGTATTAGATGGAGGCATCTAACTGGAATTTGCTGATTTCTTCATGAATTCATTTGATGGTGTCAGTCCTTCTCTCAGCAAGCAAGCACATGTCTCAAGGCTGTAGATCCAGATTTTTTTTTTTTGGGGACCATAAATTCCTACTGGTGTGTTTGCAACTATTTATTTTTTCTTTTGGGAACCACCATTGCTGGTAGAAAATGTCTGATGAAAGTTATGTGTAAGGGCAAGGTATGATTTTATGAAAAGTTGTTTACTTGTGTATTTCTCCTTACTTGGCCCCAGCCACCCATGCTTGAAGGAACTTTGCTTCAAGCTTTTCCATTTTGAATGTCTTTCTTTTGGGTTCTACTCGTTTTGTTTCATTGCCAGCCAAGTTAGATCTCGAGCAAGTTTAAAAGGCCTTTTTTTCTTTTGTGATTTTGATTACAACAATTTTTATTTCTCCAGCATCTCAGCCTAAATTTAGAGATCCTGATGCCAAAGATAATGATGATATTCCCTTTGATATTGAATCATCTGGTGCTGCAGCACCAAATAATTGAAATTTTCTTTAGCTTTACAACTTCTTCTGTGAAGGCGCAATTGTTTTCTCTTCTGAGTATACTGGTAAATCTAGAACGCTTGCTATGCTTTGTTTTAGCATTATACGTTGGGCTTGGCTTGATTTTCCTAGGGCTATATTGTTAGAAGAATGAGATTCACCTTCCAGGAGAACTATTAAAAGACTCAGATTTACTGAGGCTTCTAATAACGTGACATGCTAATTCTGTGGAGGGAATGGGAGCCACTGGGTGTTCCCAGAGAGCTTCTCCTGAGATATTGAGCATACTGTTCCTGGACTGCAGGTATCAATGGTCCATACCCTTCCTTCGCATGTGCCCCTGCGTGGGTGGGGGCACCCTATTCTGCTTCACACGTAGCATAGATGGGCTTAAGACATGTGGCCATGTCAAAAAGTTTATATCTGGCTGGGAGTGCAGCAAGGAACAAGTATCTGCTCGGGGCTGGAAAGGTGGGGGTACCTTCCCCATGTGGTGCCTCCATAAAGCGTTAAAATGAGCCATAAACTTTGATTTGAGGATCTCTGGGGCAAGGAACATCTCTCTGATCTGGATTTGTACAACCCCTTGGGCAGAGGGGATCCGAGCTGCTACAGCAATACAAATAGCGCATCATTAATAGTCATAATTATGATGGGCAGACTGGTGAGTTTGGATTCCTCAGGCGGATCTCGCATCCCATGGAAATCGGTGGCACATCTCCCATCGGCTTCAGTGGGGCTGGGATGCAGCCTTTGCTTTCTGGCTGTATGCTGCTTTGCAAATGGAAAAATATTTGAAGTTCTGTTTTGGTGCCGCAGACTCTGCTTCCTTTCCGCTTTAAGAACACTTCTCTCCAGCCAAAAGTTTCCTTTGTCTCATAGTCTCGGGGAAAAAAAAAAAGGAAAAAAGAAAAGCTTTCTCCAAATAAGAACATGAGCAACAGAAGTGTTAGGAGAAAGGATACACTTACGATCCAAAAGAAAAGAAAAAAAACTTTTCCCACTGTCTAGATGTCCCAGTCAAGGCCAAAAGAAAGCAGTCAGCTTTGCCAGCAAAATCCTAAGCAAAAGAAATAAATGACATCCCTCTGGTGCCCCTGGACGTACAAAGTATCCGGCTTTGCTGCTGTTCTGCTCCCCTTCTGCTTCCAGTGCAACAGCTGCCAAATTTGTCCTGCCTTGTAGGCATAACACATCAAGCTCAGGGAAAAACCAGGTGCTGAGATGAATTCTGGAAGTCCCGCAAAGGGAGGAGAGCAGCATGAAAGAAAACACAGCTATGTTAAGAAGCTTCCTTCTAGGATAAAAATAGATGGACACACACAGGAACTGAAAACCCCTCACTTCTGTTTGCTTTTTCTGTTTGATTTCTTTTTATCCTCTCTCACCTTGCTGGTCCCCTCTCCTATCCCAAATGAATAGTTGTGTTTCCCATCATAGCTCAGCTCTCTTTCAAGGCAAGATATTTTGGACTTAAAAAGAAAAAAAAATAAAAATTTAGGAGTTATTTCCCAGTGCGTAAACCAGCAAACTCCCTTAAGGAAAAACTGAATGTTTAATTTTGCAGTGGAAGCCTTGCAAAAATCAGGTTTTCATTTCCGCTGACTGCTTTGAGTGGAAAACTGCATAAACATGAATACATATGGTGCCTGAGCACACACACACGTATACACATACTGGTCCCTCAGCCGCCGAATAGTCCCAGCTTGAAATTGCAGCTTAAGAAGTGAAGTATTACCAGGGCAGATTTTAAATTATAAGATAATGCAGAAAGATAAATTATCCCTTGGTGTTGTTCCTTTCATTTCAACCAGTTACATGCTCTTTGCTTTTTAGCTAGCAGCCCTGAATACTGTTTTGCTTTTAGAAGTATACCTCTGAATGTCAGGAGATTGAACCACTAACTCCCACCTTGATGAAGAGAGATTGTAGAGAAGAATTATCGTGTTAGAGGAACAGGAGAAGAGGGTGGACGGGGTAGGCTGCCCTCCTGTATGCACAGCAAACTTTGGCACCTATGTTTCCTAGAAGTCAAACAGCACCTATTGTCTTCAAATTTATAAAAAAAAAAAAAAAAAAAAAAGAAGAAAAGAAGAAGAAGCAAAAAAACCAAAAAAGCTCAAACTTCAAGGAATCAGCAGGAAGCTGTTTTTACCAGGAATCGGAGGCTGGGGAGCGGGCTGGGTGCAGCCTGCCTGCAACACCCACCCAGCCAGCCCAGCTGCAGCCTATCTAACACAAACATCGCGGCAGTGGCCGTTTGCCCAGAAACAGCATCGGCTGCCGGAGCCCTCCAACGGAAGGAAGCCAGAGCAAACCCCGGCCCCCTCCCTCCCCCAGCCGCAGCCCCCCAGAAATCATCTCAGGAGGCGGGAGGGCTGATTGGCAGCTCCCGACGGGGAGAAGAGCAGCGCCCATAAACATCGCTGTTATTTTCTTAGGTGAAGAGGCTTTCCTCCGCTTCCTGCCATCAAAAAGGGTTGTTAACAGTTCCTGTTAAAAGCCAGCGCTCGCAGCCTCTAACTTTACACATGGGCTGCATTAGAAACAGGAAAGATGATTTTTTCCTCAGCGGTAAGATAATGCCAAAAGCCTTATGTTTAACCTTCAGTGTTTGGATTTTAAGTTTTCCTTGGTAGGTTTCACGGAGCAGTCGGGTTTGGTAGGGAACTGAAAAGACAAGTGAATCTTAAAGGGACTAAAACTTACAGCTCCCACCTCTATACTGGAGAAGCAAGCTTAACGGAGCTGTGGCCATCCCTACAGATTTTTTTTCTTATTTGCTTTTTTTGCCACCTAACATTTTCATTATAACCCACTTGTAAAAAGTTCTATATGAGGTCCACCAGATATGGAAATACCTGCAAGAAGTCATGCCAGCTGTTAGGTAGCACTGTAATAACACGGTCATTAGGTGTTTATTGAGACTCTTCAAAAAGCTGAGAAAGTCAAAACTCAGGGATGGATCCATGAGACTTCAAACAGGAACTGAACAAAGTATTTAAGAAACACTACAGAAGCTCTCAAATTCATAGAGTCAAGCCTGGCACTTCCCTTTGACTGAGGTCTGCACTAGATCCATCTTTTTACCTAGGCTTTGTCAACACTGGCTGCATCCCAAGGTGTGTGGGTTTGTGTGACAAGATCACACATACAGTGAGGAACAAGTTATTTTTTCATGCAAAGTGAGCCCAAAACCTGCCAAAGTTAAGGTGGCTTTGACCAGGAAGTTCAAATGTAAGCTGGGATTGTTTCAGCTCAGGAGCCTTTGAAGAGTGTAATATGCCATTGTGCTTCAGTGAAATCGTGAAGTCTTCCTTTCATTTCCACAGCAGATACTGTTGGTGTCTCACCAAAGGGATTCTCAGCATCAGGCAGGCACTGAGAGGGTACCGGCCTCTGGAAGGGTGGCCAGCTCTGGCTGATGTCAAAACTGAGAGGTTCCACTTGGCAATCCTTTCTGGCTCGATGATAATTTGAGTCGGGTGACATTTGTTCACCTCCCAAACTCCCAGGCTGGCCAAGATGGCAGTTCGTGGAGGACCTTTGCAGTTTTCTTGGTCAGGCTTGTGCGCTGCAAACAGCCACGGAGAACCTCAATCTGCTATTTGTAAACAGGGGTAGTGGGGTTTTAAAGAAGCTTTTGTTTCTCTGCAAGCAGTTGTCAACCGTGGAAGTGCTTTTTTCTTCCCAGGGCTTATTTGGAGATGCATTCCCAGGGGATGCATCCGACCCCTCAGAGATGTGGCCTGCTGCCAGGGGCATGCACTTGGCTTCTGCCATCTGGGCAGCAGCAGCCACTCTGCGCCGTGTTGGCAACAGCTCTCCGGTGGAGACAGCAAGTCTGGGAGCATTTTTCTTTAGAATGGCATAGTTTGGCCATGATTCCTCGTATAGACACAGCTCCTCACTGAGGCCCCATGCTTGCAAATATTTATGCCCCTGAGTAATTTCAAGAGCATTAGTAATGAGTTGAGTGGGATGACTCCTGGGTTCACAGCAGACACTGAGGAAAGCAATCCTTTTGTAAGAAGGGTTTACATACATGCTCAAATGTCTTTTGCAGTAAGGATGGACTTAAGTATGTGCTTAAGTGCTTTTTGGAAGTGAAGGATGAGAATTTCCCCACTGTCTGCATTCCATTTTATTTGCTGTCTATTGATAGAAATTTTGTGAGGGTAGCCCAGACCCTTTGTGTAAAATTAACAGTTAAATTGTTTGATTTCTGATTATATTTGCAGTTCTTCCTCCCTCTAAATATAATAAAAGCCATTACAGCCATTATTCTCCTTTACATTTGTTGCATATAAAAGTACATTCCAGCGCTGAGGCCTGAAAGATCAGCTTTTTCCTAAAGCACATTTTGTCTGACTTATAAAAGTTTTACGAGTTATAAAACCCCTGAAACAATAAGTTTCTGATGGAAATGATGACTAGAGAAAAACTAACAGGTGTTGATATAATACTCCTAAAAGCAGGGGACATGGAAATCTAGCTCAGCTAAGAATATGCACGTTTTTATTTCTTCATATTACATGTTTAATACCTTTGCTCTTCAGGCTGAACAGCAGCAGGAGATCATAGGAATCCCGGGTGAGCTTTTGCCTCAGCTTGTGAACTCTGAGCAGGCAATGTGTTTGCACTTAGGAGCGAGCAGCTTCCTAGAGAGCTAGCACCACATCCTCGGCTGGTGTAAGCTGGCATAGCCCTAAAGGAGTCAAGGGAGCCGATTTAATAATAGTTAAACACAATAAGATATATCTCTGTTTTGAATTGCGTAATTCAGTGCAGCCTAATGTGAGTTTATTGATGTGGTGGTCTTTACGGGTATTGTCAGGCTATAGGAAAAAAAGGGCAAATCCCCTCGCTTAACGTGTTTAGGCAGGGTTTGCCCATCTGGTCTTTGATCCCCGGGATCCACATGTTGGTGAAGCCTGCGCTTACTGCATAGACACATGGTCAACTAACGATGCTAGCCCTGGGCCTCGGCAACACCTCCATACGGTGATAGCTGCCTCTTCACTAAACCCGTTCCCCGCAAGCCCCGCACACATGATGGATTTGAAACCCATCCTGAGTGATCCCTGCAAAGCAGAGGGGTGTAAATGAGGCGTCTGAGGTTGTCCCGCATGACTCCCCCTGCTGTGCTCCTCGCCTAGGCTGCATCTTCCCTGGCGGGGGACACTGTACGTCATTATCTCTTCTTTCACATGTTCCTCTCCTTGTCTTTTCTCTCCTTCCTCATAAACTGCAGGAAACTGCCCCAGCTGCATTATTTTAAGACACGCATTTGTGACATAAATATATGTATAAGTATATAAAAGCATCCTTTGCTTGGCCTGAGCAGAAGTAGGAGTTCGGATTCTGCTGCCACCACAGTACAACTGCCCGGGGAAGCGATGCTGTACCAGCCATGCAGCTCGCCTTCCACGAGGGCTTCTCACTGGACCTCGTTTCCCTGGCTGCTAATGAGGGCCCTGTACATTTGTGTTCCATTAGAGGTGCCGATAAGTGCTTCCCCAAAAGGCCAGCCTTGCTGATTGTTGTACGGTCTTCACACGGAACAGTATAAATACAAAACCGAACTACAAATAAATATCATGAGCTGGGAACCGATCATGTCTTTGATTTCTTTCCTGGCTGAACGCATCCAGCTGTGACGTCCCCTTTTTCCCTCCAAGTCTGGAGAGTGAATCAGCAGTGCCCCAAGAGATTACTGCTGAACCCAAATCCAAATCCTCCCTTTGCTACTTAAATGATTTGTTCCCAAATGTTTGCCATGGAAATTATTTTACAGAATTGGCGATTGATGATTCAGTGCTATGTAGGGAATCCCCTTGAACCCCCCATGGGTTGACTCATCTCACTGCTCATCAGGTCCACCTGCTCAGGGCATAACTGTGGTATAAATCCACACTCCCTTACATGGCTGAGGATCCCAGCTGGGGTGGCACATGCTGCCTGCTGGCAGTATGGCAGTGGGTTGTTTGTTGACCTTGGTTTTGTGTCTCATGACATTGCCTGGCTCTGAGCAGTCCTAACTCAGTGTTAATCTAGGAAGGACCCGAACTGCTTCAGCTCTCAGTGAGGTGGCACAGACAGAGGGTGAACCTAATCAGTGGGTTTTATGCACGTGCAGGTACCTGAAGTATCATCACCAATGAAACCAAACAGAACATCTCTCTTGCAATTCAGTTCTAAAATATCCTTGTGTTCCTCCTGAGGAAGAGAGGGAGAATCAATTAGTGAATCTGAAGTCAAACTAGAAGGGATGTGGTAGATGGCTGAGAAACCAGAAAGTCAGATATTGCTGCTGCCAGAGGGCACACTTACAGAGTCCAGTCCTCTCAAAGGCTGTGCTGTGAGAAACATTTTTTCCCCCTTTATCCTTCTCAATGATGCTGATTTATTTGCATTCAGATGGTCCTGTGGTGACAGTCCCCAGAGTTCCTGTACCTGTCAAGGATGACCACAATGTAGTTAGAGGGTAACCATGCTTAGGACTTGTAATGAACGCAGTTAAGCAGGTCCCTGCAAGAAAATGAAGTGATTCAAAGCACAAGGCTAGACTCTTTACAGCAAAAGCTCCCGTCTCTCCTCTGAGAGCCCCAGGGAAGGGCCATAAGAGTATAGCTCCTGAGTCAGAGTGTAATGCATCTAGATTGCATAGTGACACAGCAAGCAAAGACCCAAAATAAGCAAGCAGAGGAGTGGAAAGACAGTTAGTGAGATGGGGCAATGAGAAAGCTTTCTACAGAACTGGCTCATTAATGTGTGTACAGATTTTGCCTTAGATTTCAAGCAGAGATCACCTCTCAGTCGCAGCACTGGTAGGTGATGTTTGATGACAGTTTGATCAAGTTGAAGGTGCTGATCCCAAAACAGCAAGGTTAGGAGTGCTGGAAGAATGAGGAAAAAGAGAAAGAAATAAATCCAAATCTCCTGGGTGGAAGACAGTTTACAGATGAATTAGTATGACTCTGGCAGGCATAATACAGAAATACATGGTGGCACCATGATCCATACGGCTTTGAAAACATCCCAGTCCTAGCGCAGCATGTAAGTAATCACTGCTACAGCAAATGTGGAGCTTAACAGATGTTTCACCTCTAGTTTTCCCTAGAAGTATCCTTCAGAGACCTGGGAACATGAGACTGAATCTGCTGTGTGGAAGCGAGTGTGAGTCTTCCCAGGGACCTGCCCAGGGTCAGACATGCAGGAGGCACCTAAGTGTTGGAGGCTCATAGGTAGACATGGAAGATTTCTCCTTTCCTGCTCATAGGGATGTCTCACCCCTGGCAGAAGTGAAGGTGAAGATATGCACCTGGGGCTCATGGGGAGGAGGCTGGGTTCGTTGTGTGGACGAGTGATGGTTGCCACACCAGCATCCCACCACATGGATTTAACACCTCTAAACAGTTAGAGAAATGCTGACTGCTGGTCCTCAGCTGTGCTTGATGTAGCCATTGCTTTTGTGTCTTTTTGGAACATTTCTTCTGCCAGTTGGTCCATCTCATGCCTGCGACTTCTCAAAAAAGTCTTCCCTGGAGTTTTTTGAGTGTCCGAGGGAAATGAGAGGAAAATAAAAGATCCATTGAAACTGGCAAACTTTTACTTTTAATGCTGGGGCAGAACACCAGCAGCTGAAATCCAATTTGTCCTCACCAAGATCTCAAGTTGATTGAATAATTGAAAAAGTTAATTTTTTAGAGTGTGAGTGAAATTTTTGGACATTTTGGCCTTGGTCTAATACTGAAAGTGAATTAGGGAAAAACTCCAATTGACTTCAGTTAGGCCAATGCTGTGCAGTTTTGAAAATCTCACATGAAGGTCTATGGGGCAGGGACTCTGTTATGCTCTGACTCGGTGCCTTCCCAGCATTGCTGTGACATTCCTTGAATGCATTCAGTGTTGTGCAATGTGCTTTTACATATCTTTGGCAGTCTCTCTTTTCAGAAAGCCTGGACGTTAAAGGGTAGAGGAGGAAGGCACTCGGATGTTCAAAGCAGGGACTATATCTGCTTTCATCCTGGTCTTTAACCTCAGTTGAGGCCAGTTAAGTGCTGCCATAACTCGGGTAACGAAATCTAAGAATTTAGTTTCTTTTTCATAACGCATTTAAATTAACGAATAAAGCAAACCTGCTAACCCAGGGCAATCTCCATATAAGACAGCACAAGCAGAGGAATAGTAGGTACTGCTGCAGCGGCAGCAGGACTTAGACTTCCCCTCCAGCCCATACAGCTCTAGGGAGCTCTGGGGTAATCATGAGGGCTGCGTAAGATTTAAAGATGACTGCAGGACTTTAAAGTAAAGATTTCCCACTCCTCCTAAGTTGCAGAAGCTAAATATATCCTTCCTGTTTACTCTCTGTGTGATTTTAGACTAAGCTGCAGTCTATAAAACAAAATGCATCTCTGGCGTCTCAGCCCAACAAGGAGCAGCACAGCCCTGGTTAGTAATGCAGCATCGTCTGACCGCCCGCCTCTGCCAAAGCTGGCAACAAAGCTTGCTTCAGGCAAGTTCAGGGGACAGCTGGCGATATCTGGATCAAATCAGTTCTGTGGTTTAGTTCAAACTTAAGGGATAAGGCTCATGCTAATGTTCTTTCTCTTTCCTTTTTAGGTAAGCATTTCCATTTGTAATGAGCCATCGATTTTGGAGGCTGCAGGCTGGATTCAGAGAGAGAGCCTATGGAGTGTCTAGGACACGTTTGGCTTTGACAAAGACTTACTTCCCAGCTTCTCTGTTCATCACAGATTGATAGCTGATTTAAAATGTCTCATATTTAACTTTTCGGGTTTTCTTAATTTATGATTTTTTTTTTCCTGACTCTCTCTGCTCATAGCAAAAACCTGTCGTAGCCCAGTGAGACCCTCTACGTCCCACTCACAATGCTGAATTACACTCAGTAATCGTGGATGGTCTGGTTTATTGTCCACCCAAAACGGACATCTTCTGGGAAGAAAGGGTCACTAGATGATGATTTCTTTTTGTGAGCAGATGTGAGGGACATGAAAAAACCCCTCTTAATAGCCAGTCCAAAAAATGACCGGAGGCACTGTTTTGCAATACAGGGTGTACAACCTAGTAAACCCAAACCTCTCTAATGTAACATAGCCATTCCTTCCCTACCTCTCTTTTTGTCTCAAAGAAAAAGGTCAATTTGGTATTTAAAAACACTATCAAAGATTTAATGATTGTACCATTGGCCGCAGTTCAAACAGTACAGGCAGGAAAGAATGTACAGCTGTCAAGTGTAAACAGAAATGGGTACAGCTCAGAAGTGCTTCAGACAAATCATTGTATGTCATCGGCTGGTTTTAATTAAGAACAGACCAAATATTCTCTCCCTTCCCCCTCCCTCTTTCTTCTCCCCCCTTTCCTTCCCCCCCTTCAGTAACTTAAACCAAAATGATTTGTAGTGCATTGTCTTATTGGTGTCTGTCCTTGTGGAAGTAAGCAAATGAATATGGAAATAGCTTGACTCATAGTTCAAAGCGTATTATGACATCCCAAGCAGACCATAAGATTGTAATCTTAAAACTGCAACACCAATAGGATAGACTTGCACCTTCCCACTTTCTGCATGGCAAGTCTTGCTTCAGGAACAGAACCCCATCATGTTCTTTCACGTTCTTATTTAAATCACTGTCCCAAAAGCAGATTTTAGGTTGATTACCTCAGTCAGGTGAGTTTTCTTCGTTATGTGTCTTGTGCTAGCACCAGGTCTGGCAGGAGGGAAACCTATTTGCAATACATCCTGTTCTCAGAAATGAGACATTAACCAATACTTAGGCTCTTCTGGATGGGCCTGAGCCAGAGGCAATACAAAGGAACTAAGGAAAGGAGCTGGGGAGATACATTATTTATTTTTATTTATTTATTTTATATTCACATCTCTGGATTGCCCCACTTCTGTGCTTTGCTGTTGCTACTGCTCTGGATCTCTTCTGACTCTGAGACTTCCAAAAGTAATATTCACCAGTAAATACATGTAGAGAGGGACCTGACACTGAAGAAATACCCTTAGCGTTACCCCCCTCCTAGTGCTGCGGCACAGAACTGCTGCTCTGCAAGTAACAAACAGCATTTTGTCGTGTTGTGCTTTGGGCAACCTTCATCCATTTTGTTTTCAGACAGCCAGGTGGCTATATTTCCAAAGCAGCAACGGTATGGACTGCACACACGTTGCAACCGTTTTGAAGGGTAACCAGGAGAAGAAAACACACTGTCACGGTCTGAAGTGGATCAGGCCTGATCGCAATGTGCACTTTGACTCAAGGGTGGGTGGAAAAATGAAGTCTCCCCAAGGGCAGACACTATAATACATGTTTGGGTTTACTTGCCAGCTCATCCTATTTCTCTTTGCTATGAAGAGTAGCAATAATGGCAATAATAGTAATAATGTTATTGATGGTACATCCTGAAAGGATTGTAAGGGGGGGTGATGAAAAAAAAGCATTGCACGAATCTCTGCTGCAATGAAAACAGCGTGGGCATCTTGTAAGAGGGTACTCCTGCAGTTGCAGTATAAATAAGTGCTTCTTTAGCTTGCTCACTATTGCTGTCATTGAAAGTCCACTTCTTTCGGGCACCAGACACTTTCTTTGCTGCTACCCTCAACCAAGACAGAAAGGGTGCTTTTTCCTTGGAGAGCAGTTTATAGCTTCCCACATAAAAAGAATTCTTGGTAGACATCATCCCGTGTGCTAATGACCACAGAAAAGAGTAGACGTCATTAGCAAATGCAGTATCAGTTATTTCCATATTTGCTCATAACGAAGAGGCAGAAGCAATGAGAAAAACTCAGTTAATTTGTGACCACCGATAACTCCATACCGATGCTGGTGCGTAAAAACTGCAGACAGGCTTACTCTGCATGAGACTTCTGAAAGCTCTTTTGCTTCGCTAGTTAGAGAAAGCTTTTTCATCTAAAATAATAAGGAAATATTCTTAGACCCTAAATCACCTGGAAGGCAAAATGTCTCCCACAGGATAGTTGATATCGTTTAGGTTTTTTTAAATGCTGAATCTTAACTAAAAACCTGGGACCTAAAGCATAGAGAATTGTTCTTAGCTCCTTAGAGCGCTGGAGTACCAACTTGCCTCGTGACCAAAGGTAACATATTTTCTAGACATTAGATGAAGGCCGAGGTATAGGTACTTCTACTATATAGGACATGTGCTACAGCTGTGTAGTTACTAAAAGGCTATATGCCTCTTGATCTATGCCCTTCGGCAGTTAGGTTAGAGGGTGGTTTGTTTGGGGTTTTTTTGCACTGCTCTCTTATTTAAGTACTGTCAATTAATGCTAAATACAGTGCATGAATCTCTGCACAGGGGCTAAACCGCTTTGATATTTCATTTCCCTTTTTGGCATGTCTTCCTCTCCAAAAGGGGATAATAATCACAAACCAATAGTTGGGAAGCAAAAAACCTTGAAAATGTTACTAAGGATATGTGCAGAGGCAGCGGATCGATCTTGACTCTGGCTCTACAAACAGCCTAGCTTGCACCAGTTCCGAGACAAAAAAGAGAGAAGAAATGCAAACGATCAGAGAAACATGAGATGAATTAAGAAGACATATGGAGATCTTCATGAAATATGGCCTCTAAATTTACTGGGAAACATGTTTCCTATTTGCTTCACACGTTCAAATGTCTGTTTTGTATGCAGCAGAAACAGATTTTCTTGATATTCTGCGTGGGGTTAGTGTAATATGTATATTAATTTATGAAACATAACTCCACAGTGCACGCATGTATGTATTTTGTACATTAATTATTATAGTTATATATAATATGCATGTATTGTATTGTGTTTATTGCATAACGGTTGTGTCAGGTTTGGTAAGCAGGCCAATATTTTTACCAAGTAACATAGACACAGGCCCCCCAGATGGATCAGAAGGATTGTCTGAAAAAAAGCCGTACTTTTTTACAAGGCTCAGAAGCCCAGTAAAACTTCTCTACATCCTCATGCAGGCTCCCAACAGAAAATAAAAATCCTTTATTAAATAATGTGGCCCTTTAGGGAGACATATATGACATCATCTGAACAAATGTATTTGATGAATAACGCATCATGATGCACCACTCCACAAGTGTGATTATGGAGCCTGGTGTGTGGGAGGACTCCAAAATGGACAAGTTTTCTACCTTAATTTCATTCTTGAAGTTAAAGATGATCTCAGTCTTTCTGAGAAACAGAGGGATATTTCCCTCTGAAATCCACAAGACCCTCTACGCAAGAAGATTTACTCTTAAAAACCTGCAGAGGTATTATGCTACTTTCAAAGCTCCTTTTCACTTATTTTTTTAAGAATCTATTCCAACCCAAACCGACTGAGACAAGACAATGCTCATACCAGGGGAAAATCAAGTAAAAGAATGAGTTAGTTTCATGATTCATCAAATGCCTTAATTATTTTCTTTATCTCTGATGCTTATTCTGTTAAAGTAGAATGCAGCAGTTATCATGTTCTGTAACTATACCAACTTCATCACAGTTTAAACTAAAATACACCTTGTATTACTGCACATGAATAAGCAACAGGCAAAAGTCTGTATCTACACAACGTTCTTGTGCGTACACAGGGAGCAGGAGTGGGATGATCCTATCAGAGAGTAGAAAGTTTTTGAGAGGTGCCTCCCAATAACATTAGTTGATCGATTTTTCTCTTCCTGTTGTTGCTAGGTCATCTTTGTGAAAATTGTGGGGGGACGAGCTGCAAAGATAAGATCAGATTTTAACACAGGCTTAAAAAAAGAGAAGTCCAACAAACTCAAAACCTCAGAAAATCTCTTCCTTTTTGCTTGTCTAAAGAAATGAAAGATCAGGGAAATTCCCGAAGGCAATCAACATTTCTTGTTTTGTTTGCGTTGGCCCAGGTTCATACTTGAAGCTCTATATTTAACAGGCCATCCTGAGAAGGCGAGATAGCCATGGCTAATGGCAATGGAAACAATTTCCCTTTGCGGTGCCTGCGCTGGGACTGCTGTCGTGGTAAGCCCAGAGCTTTGATGTCTGCCTGACACCGTTCAGAAACATTACATTAATTAGGAATATAAAACTGAGAACTATTGCTGTCTTAATTGAAAGCTCCTACTGATGCCTGGCGGAGGCTCCCCCCCGGCTTTGTCAGGCACCTCAGCCTGTTTCAGCAAGATGAGCTACAATATTTGCAGGAGCTTCAGTTTTTATAGCCATGGGATCGCTGCGTGGAAACAGATGTGAGGAGGAGGCTCTTCCCTCTGAGCTGCCCCGAAATCTGCAGAATGCAGATTGGGTGTCGAGGTCGTCCTTGTGGGCCTATTATTAGTGCTCCAATTCGGTTAATTCTCTTGTTTGTTGCTGTTCCCTGTGCTCCCGATCCATGCTGACCCAAGGTCTTCTCCCAGGGATGCTCCTGCCCTGGCACCTGCCTGGGGTTGGGCATCCCTGCTCATGTTTGCTCTGCCTTTTGTGGCCACCCTGGGTCTTCAAGAGCTAGCAGGGCTTCCCCAGAAGTGTACAGAAGTGACTGCTGTCCATCCCCTGGACCTCTGAAGTCTCTGTCTCTGGAGACATTCAGAACCCACCTGGATGCGTTCCTGTGCAATCTGCTGTAAGTGAACCTGCTTTGGCAGGGGGACAGACTAGATGATCTCCAGAGGTCCCTTCCAACCCCTGTCATTCTGTGATTCTGTGATTTTTGGAGTCCCCCTCAGCCTCACTCCAAATGAAAAAAGAACTTCTCCAGCTGGTTTTACGCTCGGCAAGTTCCCAGTTCAGCTAAAACTACAAGCGACAGGGAAAGACTGAATGGTTCTGGGGTTTAATTACAACGCACTGAGTTACTGCGTCGTACAGTAGTATACTACTTGAAACCCAGCTATGATCGGCAGCAGACAGCTGACAGCTTTTTTGCAGCCTGTGCAAAATGAGTTGTAATCACCAATCTGATTTTAATAGACAAACTATCAGTGTTGAAAGGAAATAAAAAGAAAAAAAGACAACCACTGTTTCTTTGAGGAAGATGTCAACAAATAAAACATGCAGGAACATTTTGCACTGAGGGTTTTTTTAATATCTTATAGGCTCTACAAGCGTAATTTAGAAAATCATAGTCTTTAGAAAAAGTACTTCATAAGCTGATTAAGGACTTCTAGAAATAGAGAAAGTGAGGGTAACATGTGGAAACTTGTATTGCCACTCCTGTGGCTACTCCAGGTAAGACATGTAGAATATTTTACAAGTTCTTAGGTTTGGTGGCACACTTTGGTTTTCAAGGATGGGGAAAACGTATGAGGTTAAAACTAACAAAATAGATAACACTTGAAAAAAAAAAAATCAACAAAAAGCACTTTCCAGGCAGAAAAAAATCTGTTTCACAGTCATTCTGGTTTGGTTGCCCCGTGTCTTACTTCTTCGTGTACGTGAGAGTTTCTTGAGTAGGCTACGTGAACCATGACGCATTACGGGGAAATTCCCACTGTACACCCTGCCCCCTCACCTTCTTCCCATTAACGGTGTGAGCTGGGAGATGCGGTCTGGCAAGGGCATCTGGAAATTGAGGTACCTGTACTACAGCTCCCTGTGAAACATTGCACCAGCATATCCAGCCTAAAATATTTTGCTTTTTTTGCCAAAACAAAATTGATATTTGAACTGTTACTAAAAATTTTAATTTTTACTCTCTCTAGTTTGAAGGATGTGGCTAATGTGAAAGCCTGTTAAGTGTTTGTGAGACTCAAATGTCATTATTGCAGATATGACAAAAAATTCATAGGCACTGAAAATTAACAAATCTATACTAGTAGTCACGAGTAAACAGCAGTCATTTGTGTTCTCCAAATGATATAAGATAATGAAAAATGGCCAGAATTAGCTATGTTGTTATACTTTCAAGGGCCTGAGTTTATTGGAAAGAATTTGGTTAGAAGCTACAGAGTTCTATTCATAAAGAGCTTTGTCCTGTTTCCAGTGGAATTTCTGCCCGATTTGCTATTTCCATGCAATTTGTCCAGGATGTTCCCTGCTCTTGTAAGCAGTTATTTTTACTTGATACATTTTCCCTGTTCTTGGTTTCCGTGACTTCAATTACGTTTCTAAATAGAGTCAACATCATTGGCCTTCTTACTCAGAAGCTGAGCAAAATCCATGAAAATGATTGTTTCTACTTGCAGTATATGGAACGGGTCAGAGGTGATGCCTACTGCAACGCCAGTGAAACCACAGCAGATACACATGGGACAAGCCTAGCTCTCAGAAACGCCATAGTGTTGTAAGGTTCATGGCAATATTATAATGGCAAATTATTTTCTTAGTTGTCTGAGATTTGCCTTTTCAGTGTGGAAGAACAGATTCAGCAAGTTGAAGAGAAAAGTGCACAAAATTGTGAATGATGGAGGATGTATACCAGAATTCATGTTGTGTTCCTGTGAGCAGCAATGGAAAGATTTCAAGTTGGAGTTTGAAAGTCATGTCAAATGCCAGCTCCACCAAAAATTGGTCTCCACTCAGGGTAGGTAATATATGGCCAGACTGAGGACATAGGGCTGAATCCAGGGCTGGGACATAGCACTGTGATGGGCTGCCTGGACCATGCCAAGAGCTATGTCCCTTAGACAGGACCCTCAGAGACCAGACCTGGTGAGCGTGGGCCACCTAAAATGGCCTGCAGAAAATGATGTGGTGCTGGCCACAGCTATGGACATGCTTCCTTCCCTTCAGGACCTGAGATTAGGCTGAAGATCTTGCTGAAAACTGGATCAGTCCTTTCTCAGAAAGACAAACAAGGAGAAAAACAGTGAGGTTGCTCTTCCCTACAAGTATCCATCTCAGATGAGTAAATTCAGGTTCAAATCTTACCTATTCATGACCTGGAGTAGGAACATGAACCTAATTCTCCATTATTCTGTGGAAGGATCCTAATTGTTTGAGTAAATAGCAGAACATTTGGGGCTGGGACAGTTGCTCCTTCACTCCTGTGGGGGCAGTTGAGCTCTATGTACCCCCTGCCCTCACCAAGATGAAAGGCTCTCCAACCTGTTGCATCCAGTCTAGCCTTAAAATTTGGATCTTATATCTTGCTTCTTCTTGGTGTCCTGACATATAAATCCTGTACTGGGGTTGGGAATTGATCCTGTCTAGATTTCAGCCAGGTGATTCAGCTGTCACGTTAACATTATCAAATGGTTCTTCTGGTCTACCAGGAAGTATCGGAGAGCTGTAGGTTAAGGAGCTTTTACAGTTATCTAGTATTTAATTGAACAAGCTACAACATGTATCACTTAGGCAGTTGTAGTCAGAGAAAGCATTAGCATATACTTTTACATCGAGGGTATGCAGAGTGCCATGTGCATGTCATACTTAATGTGGTAATAAATGTACCACAGTATATTGAATTCTCATATTCGTAAAGACGGTTAGATGGAAGGTGTGTACTTTGTTTAATACCCTTTCCCAAGTGCTCCTTAAACAATCAATATTTAATATGTCGTAATTGCCTCGTATATTTAAATTGAATGGTTCTTTGGAGTGGCAGTAAAGTCTAGCTCTGGGCTGAAGGGGTGCATTAGTCATGGTAACGCTGGGAAAGACTGCGGGTGAGAAAGGCTGTGGGACTCACAGAGCAGCCGCGCGATGCTCCCAGCTCTCACCTGTGGGCTCTTCCAAAGCAGCAGACTGTCACCTTCCAGCGGTGATGGGTTAACTCCAACCCTGCTGAAGCCGCTGGCTGTTATTTCACTTAACTTGCCTGCCTTTGCATGGGTCTGAGCACTAGGGTCAACTCTAGGTAATGGTGAGTGAGTGAGTTTGACTCTGTTGTTTCTTCTTTCAATTTCACATCACCACTTCGCTCACTGACAGCTTAGTTCAGACCCGGAAGAAATCCAGGGGACCCTTCTCACCGGCTTGCATTGCTTTAGGGTGAGACCAGATTATTTGCAGCAAAGTGCCTGCTTACTTTTCAAAAACATACTCAGATTTCTCAACAACCAACACTGATGGTCATTCAAAATAGGGAATCGCAGAGGAACATACAAGCCACAGTGCACAGCATCCTGTGTGGGATATTACTTAAACTACTCACACGACCGCAGGAATAGCTTGAATCTCTCTGACTGCAACACTTGCTGTTTTGATTTGTTAGAGAGTTAATCCAGCCAGGACACAGAAATAATGCTGCATGACGTGGGTAACTAACTGACCACTGCACAGCTGAAAAGATCAGTTCTGCAGCTGAATGCATTAACTGAAATTTAAAAGTGTTACCAAAAAAAGAGCGGGGGAAAAAAAAAAAAAAAGCCAGAAACTGAGTCAAACTGAAATTAGCTGTTGAATTTAGAAGAAAATCTGTGAATTTTTTTCAGTTATTCATTCATGACTAGTCACAAGTTTTGCCACAAATCCAGTGATAAAAGTGGCACCCTAATCGTGATATTTAAACTAGTCACAGGACACAGATGACTCAGCTGCAGTTCAAAGAGTCTCTCATTTCTGTCAGACTGCGGCCAATAGCATTCACACAGTTTTTCTCATGTGAGAAATGTTAAGATACACCAAATAGAGTCATTTTGGGCAGTTCTCTGAATGTCAACTCAGTGCTCATCAGCAATGAAACAAAAAATACTGCTGTTAAGACAGTAGTCGGGAATAAAACAGAAAACATCATTAGGACACATTTTATCTTGAACGTTCCTCGTGGCCCCGTCTCAGATGTCAAAGGATGAAGGAAGGATGCATGGACCGCACTATGGAAGAGCATCCATAGAGATACTAAACAAACCATATTTTCAGGAGGTGGCAGTAGGAAGGGTACAACTGAAAGGGGATGTGCAGTCACAGTTACATCAGGAAGAAGTGACTGGAGGAGGAACTTGCCATCACGTGAGAGGTGGGGGACAGTCAGGTGCAGGTATGGGATATGCCAGAAGAAGAACTTTTTCCACACAGCAGTTTTCCCACATTTTTTTTTAAGCTGCAGAAGTTTCTGCCATCAGATATGTGGAAGCCAAAGTCTAAAGTGGAAAAAAGGGCCATTAGGGCCTATGAAACACAACAGGGCAAATACAACCTTCAGCTCAGGACCTCCCTAAAGCACTGATGGAAAGAACTGGGGAGGAGTAAGGAGATACGAAGACATATCCTTGCATGCCCACTATGGTTCTTGTTCATTTTCCCTAGGTGTCCACTACTGACCATTGCTAAAAGCAGGACAGTGAGCTAGAAGAACCTCAGCTCTGTCTTAGGTAAGGCTTAAGGAGAACAATCTTTTGCTTGGAGATGTCCTACTACACCTCAAGACAGAGCAGCTTAATGCTAGGCCATGGTCATCCAGACACTTGCACGCAAGTGACTTCACACCTATGAGTAGGCCCATTAAATTTGCTGGGACTACTCGAGTGCATAAAATTAGGCACGTGCAAAAACGTTTCCAGGAGCAGGGACTTAAAACACACTTAGTGCGGCCCCAGCTCAGCAGGGCACTTAAGTATGTGCTTAAGCCCCTGAACTTCAGTGTATTTGGCTGAGCAGGCATGGACTTGTGGCACAGCTAAACCAGTGATTTACAAACATGTAAAATCACGGGATACTTGTTTAAACTCTGATTAAATAAATCAGCAGCTGAGGTTATGGTGCACAGCTTGCTCGCTGCAGTTGCAGTTTATGAACTCCACAGACGTGACGAGAAAAGAATCAAAATTCTTCTAATATAGACACTTATTTCTGATCTTTCCTTTTACCAGGCTCACTAATTGGACAGAAATTACCTTATTTGTGGGCATTGGTTTATCATAGTCATGATTGTACGTACTATGGTTTTACTTCTTAAAATCTCTTCCAGAGCAATAGGATTAGGTGAGACTATCATTACAGTATTCTGATAAATAACAAGAAAAACCTTAAAAACTCGCTGACTGCGGAACGGAGACACTTAAAACAGAACGTAGTGTTTAGCCCCAGGCCTTGGCAACAATTGAAACAAAATGTTTTGAAACAAAGCAAATTGGCATTTTGCTGACTTTTAATGTACTGCCTTTCCAAGCAAGACACCTGGTTCAACTACACAAAACATCTATTCAGAATTATAGTCTGAGCTTTTGTTATGCAAAAGGTAAATGAGGGCAACATGAACTCTGTGAGAGAGTCAGGTTTGGTTTTTTTTTTCTTTTTCCCCAGGGTAATCTGTCAAGAAGATACTGGTTACTGACAGGAAACCAGGAGTCTTTTGAGGATGTGTTGGTTTCTTTTTTGGGGGGTAGGGGAAGACAGTCCAGTGAAAAAAAGATACCAAGTGCAGTGAAGTATACCAGCTGCATTAACCAAAAGAAATGTTCCTGTATTTGAAGATCAGATTTTATAAAAATGGCTCCTGTGTGTGTCTAAAAAAGGCTCGTGTGTTTGTGTGAACATGTGCATGCGTGCAGGGGCACACCAGTATATAAAAAGAGGGAATTCACGTATGTAAGAGGCTAGAAAAGTACACATCGCAGCATTGCTTAGGTGTTACCCTAACTCTGATGCTATCAAATGCATTTTATAAGATCCCTCCTGGACGGTAAGTGAGTCGCCTGTGTGTTTCCTTGCATGTCTGCTGGCTTGGCATTTTAATTAATTCAAAGCGCTTGAATCTGATGGATTGTGAATTGTATTAACCATAAAGATGGATCTAACTCCAGAGTAACTGAGACTGCAACCCCAGCTTTGGTATTTAAACTCACGGGATGATATGGAGTCAATAAAACCCTTGCCTGCTCATTCAGAACACCTCTTTCATCTTGAATTTCATTTGAAGGGCAAAATATGTCATATTTCACTATTACATCTCCGTCACGCTGATCAGAAGCCTGAAGAGCTTGACCAGTTTGACCACTCGCTCCTCAGGCTCCTCAGGCTTCCAGGCAATAGCAAAGTAGCTTGAAGCCTTCCGTCAACTAGAGCAGGGTGATCTGTCAAACAAAGTACCAATATGACAATAAAAAAAAGCCCTGCATTTGCTCATCAAACTTCACACCTCTAAACAAAGTGCACAAAAGGGTCTCCATAGCTTTTTGAAGGTAACAGGAGAGGCAAGAGTTGGATGCACACGCCTTTTTTAACTGCAGTGGGTGGATCACTGCTGAGTTCCCTTTGCTGCTCACGGGCAGAGCCTCTCATTGGCCAACAGCTAGAAAAGAGTTGCTTGGGAATGTTTCAACAAAAAGTACTTTGTCAAAGCTGCTGAATGAAAATTTCTCAAGAAAGACTTGCCCTTGACTGATTTCTGTCCTTGAAAACGCTATTGAAAAAATCAGGAATCGGATAAATGTCTTCCTTTGAACTTTCAAAGGAATTATTATTTTTTTGGGGGCGGGGGGGGAAGGTTCTCTTTAAAAGCACTTTTCATTTTATAATATAAATAAGCAGTGTTTTAAAAAGCTGAAATCAAAATTAAAAAATGTTTCAAGGTCATTAAATGAAACCTGATTGGGCTTGTTTTGCTTTTTTTTTTTAAATTTCAAAAAGATACTTGATATTTTAACTATTTGTCCTGGCATCAGTGGATTTTTTTAGTTTTTTTTTTTTACTGATTCAAAATAGTAAAATATTCAAAATCTTGAAAATTTCCCATGGGATAAAAAAAACCAAAACGTATCCTACACAGCTCTACTAGAAATCACAGCATGAAAAGACAATCCTGACTTTGTGCCTGAACATGTTTTTTGGGTATGGTGAGCATGAAGGAGGTAAACACTACTGTCGGTGGATGCTTCAGGAAAATCAGATCTGTGCTGCAGCATATGGGTGGCAGATACACCGGGCTGCAGGATGATGGCTCACGTGGGTTCTGTGAGTTGATTCCCCGGGATAAAAAGGTTAAAAGGTCTTACTGTAATAGTGTACGATGGAGAATTTTCTACACCTTTCAAATAGTAATTTCTTAAGGCAGAAAGGCTAGTCCCCGTTGCTAGTGACTTCCCCTAATATTATTACTTAATTACAATCGTGGCAGTATTGCAAAGTGCTCCCGTGGCAAGGTAGGACTGCCGCATTTCCAACAAGGTGGGAGAGAAAGGGATGGGAGTAGGATGGGTATCCCAGGCATCAAAACAGGGACTCCAGCCCCAACCTGGCTGCCCCAGAGACTGGCAGCCCCTGCCTGCCCTGAGTATTTATCCCTCTCAGCCCTCTCTTCCCAAAGCTCCTCTGCCGCTGTGCCTGGCTGAGGCTTCCCAAGCATCCTTCCACATCCATCGCCCTTACCTCCAATCTTCTATATGGGAAGCCCCTGCCCTATCCCGGCAGAGCCTCCAGCCGTTTGCAGCTTCCCTGCTTCAGAGCTGCCCAAGCGTCCCTTACCACCAGCACTTCCACCCAACCCCAAAACCTTCCCCACGGCCCTAGAACCTTTCCCTGACTCCCTGCTCCCGAACCCTCTTCCCCCAGCTCCCCGTGCCCACTTTCCGTACTGGAGCCCACCTCCCTGGCTCCAAGTTCTCCCCATCCCTGAAGTCTCTCCTGTCTCCCATCTGGCCTCAAACACAGCAGATGATTAAAATTAATATAATTAATCCCATTCTCTCTGTACTAACGGAGACAAGTGCAAGCACTAATTCATGCTCCTGCCCCTTGATGGGATGCTCGTTCTTGGCTTCCAGCCCACAGCCCCTTCCACTGGAGGGCTCTTCTCCTTTTGACCCCTTTCCCCATCAGAGGGTCCCACCAGCAACCCCTGGGATTCCTGGCCATGTGCAGGGTTCAGCCTCATCCATGGTCCACAGGCTACTGGCTGCTCTTGGTCTACCTCAGCTGGCCAAACCTGCCTCTTTGCTTCCTCGTGGAGCTGCCTGGGCTCCTGGCAGTTGTTTCCAAAATCCAGACAGGAGCTGCAGCTCAAACTCCACCTGGATCGAGCCTGGAGGGAAGAAAAAGCGGACATGTCTGGGAAAAAGGAGCTTTATGGTAATTCTGCAGCAGGCAACCAGACTTTTAGGATGGGAGCCGATTTTTTAGCGGCTTGAAAGGGGACAGGGAGCCCAATATCCATGGGCAACGGCAAGTGTGAACACAGCAAGAGGAGGGTGAGACTAGTCCTAATCTGCGTGGTCAGATCCACATCTCACACCAGATGAATGCTGTCCAAGACAACAAATTACAACATATTCTTCACTCTGACTCACAGTCTGGGGCTGGCAGTGGCCATAACCGAAGGGGTGAGGGGTTCCTCAGGGCATCTGAGGAAAGGCAGCACTTCACCTGAGCACCCCAGTGAGAAGCAGGGGTGGCTGGCTGGCATAGGCAGCCTGAGGGACCGAGGGCAGCATCCTCAGCCCTCCCATCAGAGCACTTCCCTCTCATTTTTTTTGGTATTGTACCAGTTCCAACACTGCAAGGGCATCAGATCCACAAGCTCCGACTTGGGCATCTAAGAGACCTGCCAAGAACACCATGAGGGCATGCATACGAAAGATAGGAGAAAATTAAACAAAATAAAGACCAGGGGAGACTCGAATGCTCCAAATGCTAACAAGCAGAAGTGAGAAACACTGATGCCCTTGCCCAAAGCAGAGCAAATGGGCGCAGAGCGGTGAAATTGGGCTGTCACTGAGCAAGCAAGGATAGGGCTGCCAGACACAATGGTCAAACAGGGGAAGACCAGAAAGCCATGACCACAGTAGCCCCTTTTTGGGCGTCTGGCAGGGCCATGTCCCTGTCGGGAGGGATGAGGATGGGCTGCCTGCGCGCCTCGTGCAAGCCATCGCAGACCTTTTGGGCTCAGTTTATTGTTTGGTAAAACGAAGGCGATAATATCTGCCTCACAGGGGAGTTGTGAAGCTTATTAACGTTTTGTCTAGTGCTTTGAGATCCACCGAGTGAAAGTCCTTTATGACTATTTTATTGTTATTGTACGGAGATCAAAGTAAGAGCTCTAATCTAATGCCATCCCTTTTATGTTTATACCACCCACTTGTATCCAGCAGTCAGCCCGACTGCAGAGTCTCTCTTCAGCCTCTTGGTCTTTCAAGGCAGCGAGTGTTTGTTTGTCGGTGAGGTTTTCCAGGGTAACTGGCTGCTAGTCAGTCATGGTCTGAACCTTGTAAAAGAATGAGGGCAGACACAAAATTGCATCATTATTTAGCAGGGCTGGAAGTAAACTATTGAGCTCAGTATTTTCTCCAGTTATGTGCTATGTTAAATAGCTAGGTGTGGCAGGCCAAAAATGTACAGTACCAAGGCAGTTCTCTATGTGAAATGATTTTTAATTTATTGGTGTTTAACCTTTAATCCTCTTATTATGCATGGGGAGTGTTCTTGTAAGTACATAGAGATATATATATACAGGTATACATGGGTGTTTTTAAGCCACAGAAGTCTGTAAGTCACTGAACAGAAGAAAGAGAATGGGTAATTCATGGGTTTTCCTTACCCTGTTTGAAGGAGTTAGTGTCAGAGTGTGATCTAATCCTACAGAGATATTTTTATTTTTTTTCCTGTAAGGGAAAGCTACTGCTGGGAATCTCAATTTATTAAGTGTATGTACTTGTTTCTTCTTGGACAGCAATTTTACAAAGTGCCTTAATGTGTGAACTGTACACAATAGGTCCAAGATGTTGAAGGGTGACAGTAAGTGCTCTGTTGACAGGAGACTGTGTGGTCCAATTATTACTAAGGATAAAAAAAAGCAAAAGCAAAAAAAAAAAAAAAAAAAAAGAGTATGCAACTTCATGTCCAAACCTGAATGAAAAGGAGGAAAAACATGAGCTCTATAGAACAAGTCATACTCCCGTTCTTGGACAAAGACCAAACCCCATGGCAGATATGTTTATTTTAATACTTTTATTGTGTTATATATTACTCTAAAACCTGTTCATTTGAAGTTCAGCACCAGAGGGTACAGCTCCCGCAAGCCACCTAATTCTCCACTTGTGCAGTGATTCTCACCTGCCCGGGTATGAAATGTAGTGCTGTCTGGGTAATGGAGTTTTCTGTTTAGTGACTGAACTGAAAAGGGCAAACAACAAGGATTTAAGAAAATACGTTGTCCCACAGTGAAAATGTCTTGATTCTTGGCAAATCAAAGAGCAGTGTGTTTTATTTTGGGTCGCTCTCAAAAGATTCTCTGGAGCCAAAACTAAATGTTTGGGGTGGAGGGGATGTTTTGTTTCAGGTTACTTGCACTTTGTAGTAAGAAACAAAGGAAAACCAAAAAACCAAACTGTTAAAGCAACAACAAAAAGATCGTTTTAAATGAACAAGTAATCGAGATGAAAACTTAAGAGTTTCACTTCAGAAGTGCCGAAACAATGTATTTTGATGCTCTGGAAATGTGTCTCGCTTTTTTTTACCTCACCTAAATCTGGTCACTGAATTCAGCTAAAATATGCGAAGTTTGATGCCACCCAAGCCTGTATTTTTGACTTATTTTTATTTGGCAGAGCAAGTAAGAGCCTGTGTTTAAGTACTTTTTATAAATAGAGAACTCAAATAACTCACAACTGTGGGATTTATCATGGACTGATTCTACAGCCTCACCTACCAGCAAACCAAGGCCCTACTTCATGAAAAAGTGAAAATGTGCATATATCCTGGTGAAAATAAATGAGAGTCTGAGGCATACATGCATGTCCTGTGAAAATAAGCAGGCAATCGAAACCTGCATTTTCCGCAGAGTAAAGGATACGATTTTTTAAAAAAATATTTGTGCAGTTCAAATAAAAAGGTGCGCGGTAGATGAACTGTGACCACAAGGGCACTTCAAAGAGACACCAACACTAAGGCAGGTGTGAAATGGGATGTAATTGCAGAGAGAGATTTTGCGATATGGGTTATTTCCAAATGATTGCCCCTGTCAGCTGCCTATATTTATCTATTCATATAGGTAAGTGCATAGGTAAGTATATTTAAAACCACAGAATCATAGAATTGCCTTGTTTGGAAGGGATGTTTCAGATCATCTAGTCCAACCATCAACTTAACTCTGAGAAAAATCGTCACTAAACCATATCTCTAAGCACTATGTCTACCTGTTTTTTAAATACCTCCAGGGATGGTGCCTCAACCACTTCCCTGGGGAGCCTGTTCCAATGCTTAATAACCCTTTCAGTGTAAAAATTTTTCATGATATCCTGTCGAAACCTCCCCTGGCGCAACTTGAGGCCATTTCCTCTTGTCCTATTGCCTGTTAGTTGGGGGAAGGGACCGACCCCCACCTCGCTACAACCTCCTTTCAGGTAGCTGTAGAGAGCAATAAGGTCTCCTCTCAGCCTCCTTTTCTCCAGGCTAAACAAGCCCAGCTCCCTCATCTGCTCCTCATAAGACTTGTTCTCCAAACACCTCACCAGCTTTGTTGCCTTTCTCCGGACACGTTCCAGCACCTCAGTGTCTTTTTTGTGGTGAGGGGCCCAAAACTAGACACAGTACTCGAGGTGGGGCCTCACCAGTGCCGAGTACAGGGGGACGATCACTTCCCTAGCCCTACTCACTTTACATATATAACCTATTCAAGAGTGCAAATACCCGCTTTTAACCATTCAAAATTAACTTCTACCGCAAGAAAACCCAAACCTACACAACTGTCAGCTCTAAGCCCTTGACCTTGAAGGATTCCTGTGGGTACATTTTCGAACTAGCAGTCAACATCAGTAAATCTTGCACTGATACCTTAATGAATCAGCGCCTTTATCTGTCTTTTTAGGGTCAGATTTTCCAAAGTCCTGAGTGTTTGCCTACCTCTCCCCTCCCAACAAGGCTCTCCCCTGACTTCAAAGGCACGAGAGACAGGCCAACACAAATTGCTCACGAAGATCCCACCCTCATCTATTTGGCTTCCCTCCCCGCCCCACCTGAGCATCTCCTGTTACCCTGGGCAGCAGCAGCACACACCAGCTGCAGGTACCACAGTCCCGACTTGTACAATAAATGAGGAAAACTACACACTGTTGCCCTGATGCGTGTGCAGCATTCAGCAAGTCATAGGTTAGAATGACAGTAATATTTTAAAGATGATTGTGGGATTACATCACAGAAACTACTCCCCTTCGGGCTGGGTAGCACTGTTGCAATATAGGTGAGAAATTATCTTTTTTTGGTTCTTCCTGAAGTGAAGAGTCAAAATAAGTTTGTCAGCACACAGTGTCCTGGGACTGCATCATCCCTAAGAGGAATGCAAGCTCATTTTTGCTGCAGTTCAGCAATTGGGTTTGATTCATTTTTTTTTTCTTCCCAGGGTGGCCTTTTATGTGCTAAAAATGCCTCATCATGGCAAAACACAAAACAGGACCTTCCTTAAAATCCCACCCCCTCTCCTGGGGTGTTTGCCTCATCCAACTCTTCGGAGATCAGTGTGACTCATGTAGACTATACCAACATCCTTCCCCCTGCCCCCACCCCCCCTTAATTTTCAGTGCTTGAAGAGAGAGGAAAATGTTTGTGAAGTCGTGCAGGGTGACAGCAGGGTGAAAAAGAGCACGTGTAAAGCTGACGCTGCCCTGGCATTTCCCATCCCGGTGGCAGGGACGCATGCCCAGCGTTAATGCACCCTCTGACCCAGCACCAAAGCATTGCCCAAGCCCACAGCTGGCACCCACCAAAACCTCCCTCCATGAGGGGCAGGTGCCAGCCTGGGAATACATTTGGCCTGAATTTTGCCCATGCCCCTGCTGTCTGAAGTCCCCTCTGTAGTGGGCTCCCGCAGTTCATGCTCCCACGCTGACAGTCAGCTCTGCTACTGCAGACGTGAGAAGCCAGCAGCATCTTCCTCCCTAAGATGTTTTAGCCTCTATCTGTTTACTTCTGCATGGCCTGGCTAGCTTATGTGAGAAGAGATTTATCCCCAGCCCCTCTGGAAAGCAGGATACTTCCACCATGGATGGTGCCTCAGCATTGCTTTGGAAGCTTTGCAGGTGTCCTCTTGATGGCTAGTGGTCAGCTTGCTGCGGCACGGGTGGCAGCTGAACCGCACATCCCGGCTGCAAAGGCACAGTGAAGCACCAGTAAGGATGCCAAGAAAGCTCTGTCCTGTCCAAACACGTGTCCAAACCACAGGCACAAGGCTATGGGGATGCTTTCTCCCTTACTCTTTTTTTAGACCTTCTCTACTTTTGATAAAAAAATGTATCCCTGAAGCAAGAACTTTTGGGTGTATCGGCTCTGCTTGGCAAAGACAATCCCATCTGCGCTCCTCTTTGCTGGCAATCCATCCTTGCCCACTTGTGGTCCTGCAGAAGCAGAGCTGCACCTACCAGCTGCACCCAGTCCTCTCCTTCCAAACAGCCTTGTGGACACACAAGAAGGATCTCAGAGGGTTTTGGCCCAGTTTTAAGATTTACAGAATTTTTGCAGCTCTTGAATGTAATTTTACAGAAAAACTTAAATTAGGCTCCAAGAAAATAATCTCTTGATGGTATTAATTTTCAAGAAGTGACCTTTAGAAAAGCTTCTCTTCATGTTTGGTAGCAACCTGTCATAACTACATTGCAGGGTGGATGTCTAGGGTCCCTTCCATTCACTTGCCAGCTACCGATAAAAGTCCCCTATGTACCTGGTGTTGTTTTGTTGTTCCCCCACTCCAAGCTGATAAATTCTGCTCACTTGGAGATCAGGCCATGCAAGGGAAGCTCAGTGTGCTTGTACACATCTGTGTGTCTTTTTACCTCTGAAAAGCTCTACTACTACTTTTCTTCATGATGTGTAAGTTCCTTTGTAAAAAAAAAACCCAAAAAACAGAAACAAGACCCAAGCCCAAACTCAAACAACCAAAAAGCTGATTTGAATTCCCTCAGTCCACCAGCGCTTCACTGCCCTTGCCAGGGGGCAGATAACCAGCATACCGGTGGACTCTGGCTCTCCAGGTTGCACCCTGTCCCACTGGTGTGTCTGTTACGCTGCTGCTGCAACCAGCCTGATGTGGCAATTTTCCAAGGCCCTGTGTACAGGAACTAATTCTGAAAGGCCAGGTCCTCAACAGAGGGAAATCAAAGTAAATCTGCAGATGCTAATCACAGCTAAGCTAGTGTTATGAATCCATTGAAGTTCACACCAGTATTTCTTGGGATCGTCAACTGCTCCCATTGAGGTAGTGAAGACTTCTGCCCAGCATCTTCTGTGGAGATGCTCTGGATTTGGGTTACTGGTGGAATGCAGGACCCCAAATCTCTCCTGACCGAACCAAAATGAGCATTCTCAAAGTACATATAGGAAAAAATTAGTGGCTTTTTTGCCTTGTACAGTTAGACATCACTATATTTTCCATTTTACTCTAAAAATAGAATTAAGAGCCAAATTTTCCTGTCTTTTATTAACTTCACTAGTATAAGCTAGACATAGATTAGTTGAAATACATGTGAGAACAACATGGAATTATAATTCTACACCAAATTAAGCAAAGACACTAATGGGTAGGTTGTAATAATAAATATACAACAATAATAGAGAAGGAAATAGAATAGAAACTTGAGCTTTAGTCCCAGGCCCACACTCCCATAACTTTCCCCACCCTGGTTTTATTCCACTCAGCTTTATGATAATGGAGGAGCCAAAATGCAAAGATCAGAGTTAAATCTTGACTTTGCAATAACTCACAGCATCTGGTCCATGCATTCCTTCCCGAATTGCTCTCTCCTTCATTCTCCAAGCATCACGCTGACGATTTGCAGTGCCACTGCTGTTTGACTGCATGACCCATTTATCATCTCCACACTTCAGCATGCTCATTTTTCTTAATTTAACCAATGAATGAAGTAGCCCTAAATCACAAAATGGAAACGAGGGAAAGTGCTGGACTAGATCTAAGAAAAATGCTGGCTAGACTCCTCCCCGGGAAAACAAAATAAATTTCTTCATTTTCAGTCTCAAGTTTATCACATACTTTCTCAGAGTGAGAAACCCTCCCTTACTAGGTTTACAGTTTCCACATTGTGCAACAGAGTTTGCTCTGACTCATCTGTACAAATCAGTCATTTTTGGATCGGGGTCCCATTTTTTGCAGATTAAGTTGCAGGGAAGAAACATCTACGTGCTAGAAATAGTCATCCCAGACTTCTTCTAGTCAGTTAGTCCCCACAGACAGTCAGCTAGAGTCGATGCTCCTGCTTGCAGTAGATGTGTTAGGCACATTCATGTGTCCGTGAGTTTCTCCACGTAAACTCTTCTCTCCCTTCCCACCAAGCCCTGCAGTGGGGCATTCCCCAGTGTTGTGTGAGGCCCCACCACCTTCTTCTTGCACCCTGTTCCTCTCAAACCCGCCTGGCGGCCCCTAGCTCCTGTATCAGAAACTAATTGCCATCCATCTGCTCTGCTGTGCTCAGCATCATTGGTCTCTGCTACACCAAAGGGTCCTAAAATAACTGCTCATTCCTGGCTCAGAAGCTGTTTGCACACGCTTGATGTTCATTGCTACCCTCTTGTGTGTCCTTTCTTGCCCCACTACGGCCTTTTTCCAGAGGGGTAGCTGGACAGCACACAGTATTCAAGACAAGGACACACCAGGATTTTGTCCTGGGTAGTAGTGACGGTGGCTTGGTTTGGTTTCGTTCTTCCTTTCCCTGGGCATGGAGCGGATATTTCCATAGTGCTCTTGCCCCAGGACTCCATTTCTGGATGCTCACAGGTGACTCAGAGCTCAGCGTTGCATATTTAAACTTAAGATTACTTTTTTCCCTAGGGTGACATCACTTTACAATATTGAAATTCATCTGCCATTCTTATCTTCAGTTTAATTTCCTTCTGCAAAGTATGAATGAGTTCCTATGTCTTAGCATTCAACAGTGTTCACCATCCCAATACTCGTAAACGTCTTAAGAAACGGGCTGGTAGTAATGTGTTCATAGTATTCTAATTAATCCCTTCTATTGCCTAACATCAAATGCAAAGAAGTATACTACTTTCAAAGCCAGAATTTAAATGAAACCTCACCAATGACCATTTGAGAACTGTGGAAGAAAAGCAAATAATTAAAAGCAATTGATGCCATCCCAGCTTTTTGCCTGTGAGCAAAGCAAATTATCCACAGCACACCATTTTCTTCTGCTTTGAAAATGTGTGCACAGGGAAAAAAATCACTCTAGAATTCTCAGGCTCATTAGATTGTTTTGGAAAAAGGGTATAATTGTGTTAATATTTTTGAAATATTTTTCACATCTTTTTCTTTCATGGGAATTTTTAACAATTGTATTTCAAAAGTCACAGTATTTTGGATTTTGGAATCTTTCTGTTACCTCTGTATCCAGCAAGGGAGAGAAGAATAATACATTTTAAATTGCAAGTGACAGTTTTCCTTTACACAAAATTGCTAATAGTTATGTCAAACCTACACATTCAGAAAATTCTCAACCTACTCAAAAGAGGCATCATAGAATGAAGGTGTAGAATTGAAAGCAATTCATGGCATTCATGAGCAAATATAGGCCAAGTCATTGCTCACAACGTGTGTGCTTGGTGATGGATGGAGTAAAGATCAAGGCTAGGAGTTTTTCAAAGCAAAATATCAGAGATTCTTCAGCAGAAGGACAAAGTTCAGTGTGAGGAAATTGGAGCTCCCTTCTGCTGAGGGAAATGGAGAAGATGCATCAAAATAATCAACTGCAAAAGTATTTCATAGTCTATCCTTGACTTTGGAGATAAATGCATGATATTATCTTTTTATCCCAAAGATGTATGCATGACTGAGAAACTGGTTCCAGTGCTATTAGTTATAACCAAATGAAAGATACACAGCAATTAACAGAGATGATCATACCACTTTTGTATCAGGACTTTCAAAGCTAGCAGAAGTATTTGCCTTGAAAAGGGAGAAAAAAGGAGCAGAAAATTCCACTTCAAACCAAACACATCAACCTGCTTTTGAAATTTTACGTTGCTGGGCTCAGTCCTGCTCCTAAAGCACCATAAGCAGGACAGGGAGCCATGCCAGGCACACACCGGGCTCAGGTTTTGCCCAACTTGCCCCCCACAAGCCCGGAGAGCCAGCCCGCAGCAGCATGGCTGCTGGCAGGAAGAGGGGACATGCTGTGCCCTGAGACAAGAAGGTGTCCAGAAAAAGCAGGAGCCAAAACTCTCCAGAGCAAGGTTTGCAGCAGAAAACGTCCCAGAGGGAAAAGCAGAGAGGCACGGAGGAGGTGGCGTGGGGGATGGAGGAGAAGGGCAGAGCGGAGCTGCAAGGGGAGTGCTGGCCGGTGGGAAAACCTGGCGTGACAAGGGAGGCACATCAAGAAACCCCAAAGTACAACTGTGTGATGAGTCAGGCTGGGGGGTGAAACACTTGAGCAGAAGGGGAAGTGTGCTTACAGGCACTCCTGCCTGGATCCATATGCACAGTGCATATTTAGTAAAACCTGGGCAGCATTTCCGGCTGAAGATATCATGTCTACCCCTCTTCCCTCGTCTCCAAATTCAGTTTTCTAAACCGGGTTTGGTTCATTTTTTTAATCCCTTTTTTTTGGTGAGTGGAACACTGAAGTTTCAAGGGGTGTTAATTTACAGTCACTGTGGAAAATCTTGAAGGGAGAACAAAAGCATCCCAACTTTTCCCAGGGCAGACGGGCAACAGCCAGAGAAGCATCACTTGGTCACAAGGGGGGAGGGAAAGCCGATGGGCCGGCTGTGGGCAACCGCAAGAGGATGGGAGCAATGGTTTGAGAGAGCAAGTAATGGCATGTGCAACGAACAATGATGAAACGTGGCTGAACTAAATAGTTAGGGCCAGATTCTTGCCCTTCTTTCCTAAAGTCAGCAAAGTTTAGCCGACTTCACAGCAAAGCCAAGTGGGGCTGAGAAATCAAGTTCAGTGTCATCCAGTTTTAACCACCCCGAGCGCCTGCAAAGTGTACTCAAGGTTAAACAAAATTTACCGTAACTCGTATTTTAAGTAACTCTGAACTTGGCCGCCCACGCAGGAAACAGCTTGGAGCAGGTGGTCAGTGAAGCCTGCAGATCACGGCTGGCTCCGCTCGTGGTACTTGTGGGTTGCTGACTCACTGCCGAATTATGAGCCCAAACAAAAGGCTTTAAGATAAACTCGAAGTCCAGAAATTGAAGAAGACAAGGTGAAGGAAATGATGATCCCAGCCTGTGCCCTAAATGCACGCGATGGATGAGGAGTTGGTAAAAAACAAAGTAAACCAAGGGGCTGTTGTGCTGGGGTTTGCTCCTCCTACATGCCAGAGCACCTGAAGGAGAAAGCGGGGGAGTGTGACAAGAAATGGCAGGTGAGGGAAAAGCTGTTCTCGATGTGTCATGCTGCTTCTAGCCCGCTAGTAAAAAAAAACCACCCTGTATTTTAGAGGGTATTCCAACCATCTCATTGAGCTGAAACTGTTTGCTTGGACATATTAAAAATGTTGAAATTCTTACCAAATAATCACTCCTAGATTAAAGTCTTGTGAATGCTGAGAGAAACTGTTCCTAATGCCAATTAGTATTTTTTTCTCTGTCACTTCCCAGAGCTAAAAATCTCTCAACTGTGGGAGAAATTCTTAACAAACTGGAACAAGTTTGCTGCTTGTTTATCAGCCACGTCACATGCGGAAGTTCTATGTCAGTATTGCTTTCAAGGTACTCAATATTATTAAAATAGATGCTTTTATTTCAGATACTGTTAAAAATTACAGAGATGAGGGCGTAGGAGAAATCATCAGTCTTAGACGAGAATGTGTCTTTAACCACCCCCTACTGCCTGTGCTCTGGGTTTGCTGTGAATGTTGTGCAGTGGGTGATTTTAGGCAGTTCACGGTGCGGTGGCAATATGGTTTTGCACAGTGACTCCTGGCCCTGAACTTTCCACGCTCCCCTCCACGTCTGTAACACACACCGTACGACCGCTGAATTTGGTGGCTTCTCTGGCAGCTGAAGGGACCCCACTCAGGCATGTCCTCTTGGGCTGGTTCATGATCCTTTCTGGAAGGGAAAAAGGGCAAGCAGGAGGCTTGCTGGGGAGCAGAGGCAGAGGAGGAGGTGAACACAGCAACCCCATGCCTTTATTTACTTCGCTATTTCTCCCAGGCATCCCTGCGTGGTGGGGGTGGTTGTTTCATTCGGGGCCCATCCATTTTCATACCTGACTGCAAGGTCTGCCGTCACCCCGGAAGTCCCCCGCTAAAGGGTCCAAGGGGACACGGTCAGATCCAGCCTCCGACCAGCAGCGACATTAATTGAGTTTCTGTTTGCTCTCTTGGCAGGTCTCCTTCCTCTCACCTGCCCTCCTGCTGCCTTCTCAGCAGCATTCGTTTCCTTAATTCACATTGATTTGGTGTATAAACCCCTGCACCAACAGTGCTTTTAATTTCTGTTGAAAAAAGAGGAGAAAACAATCAGATTTCCTAAAAGGGGAGGTTTCATTCAGAGAACGCAGATCGCATCGTGAGTTTCCACGCTGTAAACTAGGTCTGCCTAGATGACTCACGGCGGTTGCCAGCAGACATACCTGTACAAACACACACCCTGAAGTGCTATAAATTAGTCTAGTTGTCTAACGCCCTCACCAAGTGCCTAATACTGCTGGTAAAATATGTGCTGGCTTTGCTAGCACGGGAGGATGTTGTAAGGTCTGATCTGAAGCCAGTTTAACTCAATGAGCTTTAGACCTGGGTTTAGATGGTGAGAAATGCTCCAAAATAGCTCTCATTCAGCAGAGGACATCAAACTGCCTGGGTGGCTCTTTTCATGCTTCAGGTGGGGGGTGTAAATACCCGGCAATATCAGGGTCTATATGGTTGGCTGATGATGCTAAGAGCCAGCACCGTCCTTCCCAGATTCCCTGATTTTGTGTCACAATCTTGGACCAGGGAGTGTACTGTAAATGTCTGCCAGTGCAGCAACACAGTTTAGAGGTGTGATCACCCACACACATCTTTATGCCAGGATGCTGTGTGACGAGCTGTACCACAAAAAACAGCTGCACCTGTAGTAGGAGCTTTTGCTGGTATTAAAGTATTATGAAGAATGTCTCCCCTCTACTGTAAAGTTTCTGTGGCAGATCAGGACCCCAGAATCATGTATTAAAACTAAAAATGTAGGAAGCCTAGTGCTGATCCGTAACGGGGAGGTCTTTCTGCCCTATTTTATGTGGGTGAAAAAAATAGAGGTCTTTCCCTTTGGAAAGAGTGGTGTACTTCCAAATATTCATATTCCGCGGTTCAGCTTCCTTCAGCTGGGCAATGTGTTTTAAGTCCCAAAGACATAATAATCCCATTCTGCAGAAATCTCTTTTCTGATTTATTTGTGCATGCTACAGTACAACAGGATATTTTCAAATGCTCTTTCTAAACTTCCCACTCACAAATTGTAAAATACCCATCCACGCAGTGCTTTCCAAGAACATTTCATGTGACGTATTTTCAGGAAAGACTACTATTTGGAAGCCTGCGTGCATCAGGAATTCAGTGGTCTTTTACGTCTTATGAAAATTAATTTGTTTGGCTTTTATTTTCACTACCTTAAAAAACATTGCTGTGGCTGTGCTCTTTGCTGCAAGTAGCTGGCAGAGCTAGGAAACGGGGAACTGAAAGATTTTGGGAATACAGATTTCCACCCCAAGTTATGGGGCACCCATCAAGGCATCCATTTGAATCTGTTTACCTGCCCGTGGTCCTTTAAGTCAGTGGAAATATCTCTATCTCTCAGCGAGGCCGGCTTGGTTGCGGCTTGGTTGTGGTTACACGCTGGTTGCAAGCAGCCAGAGCCGCCTACAGAGGTTCCAAAGAGCTTCCCAGCAGTGAGCTCGCACGGTGGAGCGATTTTGCCACGACAGCATGAGGCTCGAGGATGAGCTGCTTGACAATTCGGAAGTGCATTCTGGAGTCCCAGGGAGCTGCGCGTTGCCTGCTACAGCCAGCCCGACGCCGGTACCCAGCTGAACGCTTTAATTGCCCAGGAGCTTCCCTTCATCCCACTGTAGCAGCTGTGATAAGGCTCCTCTTGCCTAATTTGGCCCTCTATCAGGGAGGCGCGTGGTTGTCCCTCCTAGCCTTGGCAGCTCTTCTGCAGCCTCCTTCCAGAGGGACAAGCTTCCCTCCCTTCACTGTCCAGGGAGCCGAGGTAATTAGCCGGGACTACAGGTCTTGCGCTATACGGCCGAAGTTGGGTGAAATGAAACCTTCCCTTCATGAATTCTGAGGCTGTGGTGCCCTAAGTGGTTCCAGCATCAGGATCCTTCAGCTTTTACTATATCTTTATTTCACTGCAACATCCAGATTGAAAACACATTGCAGGGATTGTCTGGGGCATATGTTAGTGTCAGATCTGTTCTGTGAGTCTCTGAAATTTGGTATTCCCATGTTTGTAAGACAAGACAGCAGTTTCTGCATTAAGTTTTGGCTTTGATAGTTTGATGCTGTCTCTGAAGCAGATGGGTATTCAGTTCCATATGTCATCCAGAGCTTTGTTTTGAAAACACTAGGAAAAGATATATAAAAAAAAAAAAAAAGCAGCAGCAACTTTAGTCTGATTTTAGCCTGGTTCATTGACCTTCACTAAAAAGTGGGGAAACATTTAACAGTTTTGTGGGTGGGTTTGAACACAGAAACTAGAGCAATGTAGTTTCCATGTATATCTGCAGCATAAATGAGTGTAGAAATTAATCTGAAACTTCTATTGAAAAAATTAATATTTTTCAATAGCAAAATCTTCAGGAGTATGTGTGTCAGTTTTGGCACATTGCTTGTATCATTTAAGAGTTGCATGACTTTGATGCATTCTATTGGAGATGACCTCATTATCACTTCCTCCCGTTATAGTTTAAAAAAATCCATAGAAATACATTTTTTAAAGGGCTTTAACTGCAAAAGAGTTTTCTGTTTCTTGATCGTGTAAGACAGTTCTTTATCCAAAATACGTAGTTTTACCTGTTCACACCAAAATCTCTGCAGCAAATTTTCTTGGCATAATATTGAGTCTCTCTCCATATATATTGGAGAAATTATTTGTTCCATCCTTAGCCAAAAAGTCATCTGTGGAGTCATGTATTTGGTCCCCACAACTCCTGCCTTATTTTTTTCGCACCCTTTTCTCCCTGGTACACGGCTGCCACACAGAGCTGTACCTCCCGCCCCACCGCAGGGACAGATGTGCTCCTGGGTCAATCAGTGCCAGAAACGCCGCAGTTCCTGGTGACATGGGTTCGGATGAATCCTCCCCGAATTTGCCTTTCCTGATGGCAGGAGCCGGCTCCCGAGCCTCCCCAGCATCTGTACGGTGGGAGCAAGGGAGAGATGGCACCCCCAGCCGACATCTCGGGCTCAGCCCTCCCTCTCGCCCGCCAGTTGTCAACAGCAGCTGATGGAGCTGTAATGGTCTCGCTGTGGAGTTGTAGGAGGCCCAGCATCAGCGTTCAGACCTTGACGCGAGCCCACCGACCGCGCTTGTAAAGCTGTTGGGTGTTAAAGGGAGGAAGGCAGCTGGAGCACCGAGCCAGATAACCATTCCTTCCCCGTGGAGATCATCACAGGGGAGAACTAGTGGCCTTTAAAAGTCAGCTTTTAGCACCACAGCTAGCAAAATAAAGGCCTATCCATTTTAAGCCAATATCTTCGGTAAGAACATTGGGTGGTTTCGTTGCCTTTTGTTTTTTAAAGACTAGCGGAGGATTTTCTACACACCCCCAGACAGGCACATGCGCACACAAGCGCATGCATTTGTTTTAATCGTTAATCCAGACAAACTAAAGATTATGTTGTCGCATTAAAGGCTAATGTGATGAAAAGATCAAGGCATTTAATGAAGTGCAAAATTCATCCTACTTATGAAAAGAAACGTTGCTCTCTCCAGGGAAAGCTCCATACAGAAAATGTGGCTTTTTAATGAAAGTTATTTGTGTCTGTTTAATATTCTGGACCATGAGAAAAGATTTTTGTTGTTGTTGTTTTGGCACGTTAATAGCGCGGAGTGCCGCACCACTTCATTTTTTCTAGCAACTTGAACTCTTTGGCAGACAGCCCCACGCGAGAGTGGATTACCTCTCTGCTTTAATGGGATAGTTCATTAGCAGATTTGGTCATGTAATTGGGGAGGATAGTAGAAAAATTTCAAGAAATTCCTAGCTGTTCTACGCTCAGTTCACCTCCTATCGAGCACTGGGAACCCAGACCCACCGCAGCCTCTGAGACACTCAGTTAATTACTCTCTGTCTCGGAGTGATTATTCCTGCCCCGGTTTCCTCCTCGTGGAGATTAAGAACCGTTTAATGAACGTAGAGGCAGAAGTAAAAAAATCACAACCCTGAGCGTGCAAAGATCGGCTGTGTGAGACTTTTCAAGCTGTGCTGTAAAGATGGACTCAGCAAAGTGCACGTAAAAGAGAAAGCCCTCCAAGGCGGGCGGCTGCCTGTGGCCATCGCTGCACAAGTAACACCATAAAAACCTCCGAGGGAGCTCTCGGAGTGGGCTGCTTTGCAGGGATTGCTCTGCCTTATACTCATACACGCATCTTGTAATACTTAGACACAGCGACTGAGTAAGCAGCTTCATACCACACGGTATTTTACTTGCAGTCAAGTACACCTCTATTCCTACCCTCCAACAAATTGCAGAGAGCAATTTATTTGGAATTCCTTGTTGGGGGGATTTGGAGAAAAGAAATACATCACAGATGAATGCTTTCAATAGTTTCCACAGATTCGGTCTAAAGCTAAAAATCACCTGTTTGCTTTTCCTAAGGTGGTTTTCCCTTACAGCTTGAGATTTGCAACTGATGATATCTTTATAGTGAGTGATTGTATGAAACTATTTATTTCCAGCAGTAAGGAAATTATGTATTATATTGCTCAGAAGAGGCATGGCGTACTCCGTTCTTGGAAGTCCATATTCATCTGTAAGTTTTACAGGAACAAGGCTGTTAGAAGCACTGATCACTCCTGGCCCACTCGTGAAGTCAGTGCAAACTGAGGATTTACTTGTAGTTATCAAAGTGTGATGACAGCTTGTTCTCAGGAAAACCTGAATTACAGGAGCCATGCAGCAGATGTGGAAAGCTTGGACAACCTCATCGTAATTGTCTGTAGAGGAAGGAATGTCGCAGTAGGCTGATGATTATTTTTAAGTGCTAAAACATTCCTAAACCTGGGATTTGTGGGAAAGAGGGAGGAATCTTCACTGGGCTATTCTCCCACTGTCATGTCTCAGAATAACTGGAGTTTCAGAAAACTGTTCTATGAAATTGCGGTGTTACTTTTGCAAGCGCTGGCTCAGGATAGACACCTCTCATTTGGGACTTAGTATTTTTACCAGGAGATATGGTGGATGCTCAAGGAAAGATGGAGACCCCTCTAAAAGTTTCTATGTGTGGAGCTATAGTTGAACGTAGGCCAGCATTGGTGAAGAGGGCTCTGGCAGTGCTGAGGATCAGACCAGGTACCAAGGGACGAATGAAGTCACTCAGCGCTGTGAGTCCTGCTGTCCTTCTGCATTTTCAGACCTTTTGGTACCGTCTTGCACTCCCCACCACTGGGGAGGGTAACCAGGACAATTCTGTTCATTTAGACCCACTAAAAATCACATCACGCAAAACCCGTAAGGCTCTAGTGTGCAGCAGGGGATCAAAAGCAACTTATTGAGAAGTTAGAGGTGGCCACGGTGGTTCTGAGAGTACCCCTCATTAAGACATTGTGAAAAATGCATGACTTTCAGCAGGTATTGCCGGTTTTCTAACTAGGAGTGAAAGTCCTAGTGAAAGTCCAGTGTTTTATTGCAGATTGGAGGCTGCAGTTGTAGTAGAGCTTCCTATGTACCTTCCAAAAGCCATCGTCTGTATGAAAGGCAGGCAATGTATAAGGGGGAATATGTGTCCAGAGTCCAAGAGAGAGAGAATATCAATAGGATGTTTATATACACCCCAACTTTGATTTGTTACAGCTGAAATGGCAGAAGAATAGGTCTTTAATACTTACATGTTAACAGATGGTGTAAACTCACTGTTTAGGGCTAGCTTGCATGGGAACCCTAGCAGCTATGCCAGGGTAGCTTCATTTGTGGACTCTATTCTGGAATGAAAAATCAGTTTACTTCTTAATAACACTTGTACTCACAAAATGGAAAAACTATTCTGGATAAGGGGATGTTTATTCTGGAGTACCACCCATATGGGGATTCACACAGAATAGTAACAGAATACCATTTCTGTCCAGAATATTTACTCTGGTTGTTTTTGTTGTTTTCAAGGAGACAGCCTTGTTGCAAATACAAAAGGGTTGAGCCTGCCGGATGCCGAAGGCATGTCTAGGGTAGGAACAGATTTAGAATTGCTCAGAAAGAGGCATTTTTTTAAATTTTGGAAAAATGACTTCTTCAAAATGTTGAAATTTTAGAATTCCATGAAGGTTCCAGCATTCAAAACAAACACAAGACCCTTAAAATGAGTGTAAAACACACTCTCCAAAGCAAAGCTGCCTACGTAGACAGTTACTACTACCACTAGCACGTTGACTACTCATGTTGACTGCTGAGGTAGATTTGGGTTACTCTCTCTGGACAAAATGGATATAAGAGATTGCCATATTTCTGGTGTTTTATCAGAAGATGGCTGACAACACCATAGCTCAACCGAGAGGATCCAAGTCACAAGCGTTAGCCCAACAAAACACTGGGGTTTCGGAGAAGGTTTACTGAAGGAGGGCAGCAGCCCGTGGTCTGTCCTTGCCAAAATAAATCTTCAATCAGAATCAAGCTTACCTTTTGATGGACAACCCAGATATTAGGCTTGCCTATAAAACACAAAGCCACAGTTCCAGCAGATGAAAAGGTTAAGACAGAGACTCCTCTTTACAGCTGCGCTTTCTGTTTTAATGCATTCTGTACAAAACCTTTTCATATGTCTGAAAAAGAAAATGCCTACTTTAAATGATTAGGGTGCTGTCCTCAGGGGAAGTTAAAGATGTCCATGGTAACAAAATAAATAAAGGAGTAAAAAATGGGTCACGCTTTATTACAGCATTTCACGATAACACAGATCTTTTTTTGAAGTGTTAAACTGTGTCTTTTATTCGGTAAAGCATACCAGCCAACACTGGCATTCAGCAATCTGCAATTTATTAGCCATGATCCTCTTTCATCAGAATTCATTCTAAATAAAATTGCGGCTGCTTTTTATGTACTGTAACTCATTGCATTCACTAAGAATGATGATCTGGCAGGTGAAAGTGAACAGCAGAGAAAACGGCTGGAGATTTTTCAGGCGGGGCAGTTGCTCTGGTGGGAATGTCACGGGGCAATGGCAAACGCGTGGAGGGGCAGCAAAGGCTCTGCGTGGGTTGGATGTCATACGTGTTCTTGACATGGGCAGCAGTGATGGAGACCTCTTCCCAGCACTCAGCTTCGCTCCCCAGTGCAGAGCCTCCTCGAGGATCTGGGGAACCTGCCAGAGGACAGCAATGAGCTGAACACCAAATTTCATAAGAGCAGTCCCTGAGGCAGGTACGAGAGGAGGTTCAGGGTTAAGGAAAAAATTATGCCTTCAGGATTTTGCTAAACAGCTGAAGTTATCCTCTTGAGATGTAAAAGGGAACGAGGTAGAGGCTTAGTCTTCCTGAATCTATTTTTAATTAGCACCTCACTTTTTGGGAAATGGACTCTCTGGGATATACCTTATGTAAGGGCAGAGCACCCACTGCAACATGTCTTGACAACCACTTGAGGGAATGACCTCAGTTTGAAAATCTTCCCTTTGTTTTTCCAACTGGCAGGTTACCAGTTTTTCTGAGGCACATGGAAGGAGAAAATCATCACCAGCTTTGAGCTGATTGCTCCCCAGAATGATCCCAGCCTGCGAGGGAGCCTCCTGACACTCAGCAGAGTCTGTTACTCCTTGTTTCAAATTTTTAAATTCCCTGCTGAAAAGTTGAGCCTGACGAAGATACAGATACATCCTGCCTCCTGTATCTTTTCATCTGTGCTATCCCTGAAAGATCTGGCATCCGACTTTCCTAGTTTTCAAAAATCTACCTAGCCAGGCAGCTTCTTCCATCCTCTGTGCTTTATGATGAGAATAAGGGATGTTATCTTTTTTCTTCAGGTCAGAGAGGGGGAAGGTGAGCAATGTATAAAAGGTGCATTAAGGTCCCAAACTAGCTGCCATGTGAGTGGGGCAGCTGCAGAACTATGGACACCGTGTGTTTCTTCTAACACCTTTTGTGGAGGGGCAGGGAGGGTATGAGTTTTTGCTGTCCCTCTCTGGGTGGATGTCACGTCTAAACACCAACCCAACATGCCATCGTTCTGCCAGTCTCCAGCCTCCAGTTATCCTCATCTGTTACATAGAGAAACATGTACTGAGCATCACCTAAAAGTGGGAGGTGTCGCCCCCACTCCAGCAAGCTTTCCATCTAAATGATACCTCAGTAGTATAATCTGAACATCCAACAAAGGGGTAAGATGTACAATGAAGACAAATGGAGTCTTTGATACAGTCATGGCAGGGCTTTTAAAGTATTTATCCTCTCTTCTTGGCTTGTGTCTTTGGCAAACAGACACAATTTGGTTTGCCCGTGCTCTGAGCTATGTATGCACAAGCCAGCTGCGCACCAGAAGCCACACGGCCATGATTAGTGTCGTGCTGTGCCCAAGCTAATAAACTGGGCTCTGAGGCAGGATATATGAAGTTGAGCTCACTGCTACCCTAATATGGCTACCTGGCATCCATCTGGTACAATGTGCAAGAAAGGCATAGCTTCCTTTTCCTTCAAGAGACCATGTAGCTGCACCCTCAGTTATCTCCCAAGTGCTTTGGGGTTGGCCCTGGAGGAAGGAGCGTGTTGGAGGAAGGAAATGAAATGGAGATGTCCCTCACCTGACAGGCAAGAGTGAGGAGGAAACTCTATGGATTGTGGTCATCTCAAAATAAATTAGGGGCAATTAGAAGGAAGACACAGAAGGAGCAGCCAAGACATGAAAAGGCAAATGGAGAAATAAAGACTTAATTCATCCAGCTGTGGTAGATTTTTTGGTAGTAGAGGCCCAAAGTCTTTCTGGTGACTGAACATGTCAAGACCACAAGAACTCATCACTCACTGCCTCAGCCACGTATGAATGTCCTGAGTAGAGGATACCTCTCACTGCCGTGCACATTGCTTAGTCAAACACCAAAAAACCATTTCCAGGACTTTTTTTTATCCTCTTCCTTCTTGGGTCCCACCCAGAGTGGCACCCCTCTGCCACATCCCAGATGTTTCTGCGCTGGTTCCTGGGAAGCTCCGTGGTCAAAGGTGCTCCTGACATCTTAGCATCAGCACCAGCTAAGACCAGCTGAAGAAGAGAATGGGAGCCAGTACAGGGAGTTCTCCTACCAACTTCCTCCAGCCACGGAGGTTCGTAAGATCTGGTGTGAGAAAATTGCCAAATTAAAAGTCAGACCTGTTGTGTTGGATAACTCTGGAGGTGTAGGAAAAGAAAATTTGTCTAGACCACAAACCCTATGGAAGCGGAAGCCACAAAGATTTTGGTCTTCCCTTTCATTCGCTCTCTCATCCTCACAGTTTCAGTCCATCTCGTACAGCTGCTTCCCATTTCTTTCCCTCCTGTTTCTCTTGAGAACTTGCCTCACGACTGCGGTGTGTTTGATGGAGAAGGTCTGGCTACTTTCCAGACTGAGTCACCTCAAAGGGAAACTGCTGAAGCACCTCTGCTCTCAGGTGCAGAGCACCTAGTCTACGTGTCTCTGGTGAGCTGAGGAATAAGACATGGTTCTGCAGAGGTCAAATGTATTCCCCATGGGTTGCTGTAAGCAGCTATTTTATTTTGCTGCTACCATTAGACCACCCTAGAGCCTCCTAAGCTTCTTTAAGGCAAGAAGTCCTCATTTTAGAAATAGATCCAGGAAATCGTATTAAGTCCTGGGTCAAGCTGGGGGTGGGGGGAAGGTTGAATTTTGGCCTGTTGCAGACAGAGGGCTCACCCGAAAGTTTTGAGCTGGAGCTGGATGCTGCCACGAGATGGGAGGGGGGAGCGGGAGGAGGAGGCAGAGGTCCTCGCAGGCCCTCCTCTGGGGAGCTGTAATAGATTCCCGCACATTCAATTAGTGGGATGGAGAGCAGATTAAAAACAGATTATTGTCGCTGTAGCTCATGCTGAGCAGAATCTTTGCTCTGCTCAAGATGGTGCTCAGATGTGAGTCGGGGTGGCCCTTTACCTTCCCAGAAGGGAAACCTTACCTCTCCCATCAGAATGGGTTTGGCCTGCAAACGTTCACAGCATTTTTGCAAAGGTGGCTCCCTGGGTACACGTGAGACTGCAGTTAGTTAAAAAGAATTGTATTTATCCATTATTCTTTCTTTTTTTTCTCCCTGACTGTTGTGTTGCTTTTAATCCATACTAGAAATTTGCAATTTCCTTAAGCAAAATGCTCAAGGTCATTTGCATCGTGACCATGCAAATATGTGTGTAAACATCCTGCTTTCTAACAATACTTTCTTCTTTGGTGGAGTTTGGTTGTGAAATTCTGACCTTTATAGTATTTGTGTTTGCATCTTGACTCATTCAGCTGCGACAGAGAAAGAAACAGGCTGCACAAACCCTATTCATGCACAAGGCACCCCAGCACCAGCACCAGCACCAGCACCAGCAACAAAAGACAGCTAAGATAAGAAGAACACATCTGAGATGGGAAGCTTTTCAGTCCAAACATGGGGGACGGATGGAGTCGAGGCATGGCGTGGTAACCCGGGGGGAGTCTGTCAAAGCTTTAGGTACAAAGAGGAAGCCAAGCAAGATGGGCAGCAGCCTGCTTCACTGCTCGCTTCCAAGATCTCCTGTCGGGCTGCTTCCCATTCAGCCTTGGAAAAGTCATTTCCTCTTTTTTTGCCTCTGTTCCCTCCGTAAAATGAGGGCGAGTGCTTCCTTCTTTCTAACCCTTTCATTTGTCTGAAGCGGTGACAGTACAGGTTCGCTTGGTTTCTCTTACTGTAGACACTGGGCCCCGGGTTGCTCCTGAGGATGCTGGCTCCTACTGCTGTACAAGCAAACAAGACGGGCTAAAAGGTGGAGGCAGAGAAGGGGGACGTGCATCCTGAAAATGAACCTGGAAGCAGAGAGGACACAGATTAATTGGTGCTGTAACTTGCCCCAGTTCTTTTGGCTGCATTCATGTTGAATATGCTCCCCTCAGCCTAAAGATAGAGAAAGAAGTGATGTCAACAATAAAGGCAGAATTTGGAGAAACGGAACCCTGTGAAGTACAGCTAACCATAAGCAGGATCCCAGCAATGCAAAATGAAGGATATGGCCCAAGCAATAACCAGAAAGATTTGACAGACAGAGGAAACAGACTTCCAGGAACTCGGAAGGCATGGAAGTGATGAAAGGTACAGATTGAAAAATGAAGGTATTTGAAGAAAGAGAAGAGCATCAGACCACAAGGTACAAAGCTGCTGCTGAGAACCAAGAGGTGACTCAGAGGACAAAGCACACTTCTCTGTACGAAAGATCTGATCTTAGAAATTTGTATCAATTAACATGGATCGACCGGTGCAAGGCGGAAATGTTTTCTCCTTCTCATGCACTCTTAGTCATTTTTGGAGCAGGTGGGCAGGGAGCGGGAGAGGATATGCATATATGAATGTATATTTATACATACACATATATATTCATGGCAGGACCTCTATGTTGTGCAGAACAGACTGCTTCTGGGCACTTCTCCACATTTAAAAATACGTTCTGGCAATTCAAGTGAATAACACCCAGCCACTTCCACTTTGGCCCGACAACTGCCTTTCTTTTCTTGATTTTGTACGTCTCCCCGTAACAATGTGCTAAGCAGAGCCCAGGGGCTTGCCAAAGCAAGCCTCCTCACCACGGTGCCCTACAGACCCCCGAAGGCTAGCTCTGACGAACTCTTGGAGGAAGCAAATTCCAGAAGCAAGAGTTCACCTCTGGAGCAGGCACACAGGAGGGAATACTCCTCTGCTGCAGAGATTTCAGATACGTGGTTTCTGGCCCTTGTCTAGCACACGCTAGTGTATGTTGGTAGATAAGTAATATAGTTGTGCTTTGTGTAAGATAACTTTCCTTTTTTATGTAAATAGCTTCCTGGTTGCAGAACAGATCTTTCAAAGGCAAAATACAGTATAATGAGGTTGTCTGGAGTTTGTGGATAATGTGAACCAAAGTCTCAGGAAAGTAAAAAGTTGCCCATCCTTTAATCTCTCTGCAGGGCTCACTCAAATGGATATATTTGAGGGAACCACGTAGGGAAAGGAATCTAAAAGACAGAGAACAGGGCAAAAGAAGAAATACAAGCAAGGTCAAAAAAGCAAAGAGCATAAAGATTATTTTACCAGAAGATTATACTGAATGCAAAAATATGACACCAAATAAACAGTAGTAGTGGTAACTAAATGCTAGTATTTTTTACTTTTACAGACAGAAGAAACCTCCAGGCTGGGAGAAAGGCGCAATGAATTGCAGTCCTGGAGAATGACAAAAGGGTGTCCTGCTCTGTTCCTGTCACCTGGGACCAGAGGGCACATTCAGCCTCAGGGGTGTCATTGATACTGCAGAACACATGGGGGCTCCTCTATCGAAGTGGCTGTAAGCCGGGCAGGTGTGTTAGAGCACCAAAAAATGACACAGCGTGGCCTTGTCTGAGTGAATGAATTTCACTCCTCTTGACTGGGATATTTTTTGCTTCAAAGCAGAAAAATGTATTTTTCTTCTTTGTCAGTGTTGTGTGTTTTCACCCTTGCTTATCAATACTAGAGTGAAAAACAAAATAAACAGGCAGCCAAGATGAACACTCTGCATTTCTAGGTAGCTTTCCAAGGAAACAATACCTGTCCAGCCACATGACCTCTTGTTGTTCCCCTGTAATAACTTTTGGAGAGGGAGCCACCTTCAACCAAAAGTTTGACGGCAAGTAGAAGCACCGGAGATTAGCAGGAAGGGCAGGCAGATCCCAGCCCTATCTGTCCCAGCAGACAGAAGCTGGCCAGGCAGTGTGCCTACACGGGGAGCCCAAGCACCATGGGCTCTGGTGCAGTCACAGCCACTGGCTGTCCCCTGTGCAGCCCCCAGCAGGGGACACGGGAGGAGGAGTATGGCACTTGGCAGGGAGCTGAGGGCATTGAGTCTAGGGACAGGAAACAAAGTGGTGTGATGGTGAGAGTGCTTAGGGGACATAGAGAGAAAAGCTGATGATGGAGGAGGAGGGGAAGACGGAGAGCTGGGGAAGATCTGGGAGCTGTACTGGGGAAATGATGGGAAACCAGACGCAACAGCTGGAGGAAAGATGCGTTCAGCAAAAGGCCTCGCAGAATGCTAAACCATAACAAATAGTTATGGAATAACTTCTTTTTTTCAGGTCAATAAGGGAAAGGAGGCACAGAGCCCGGCTTAATGGAAAGGCTTTGCCTTGCTGGGGTCAAGCAAGCAGCTTCTTTAGACCAAGGCTGAAGGTCTGGCTCTGCACCGGCCCTCAGCAGTAACTGTTGTAAAGGAGTAACAGCACCAGCTCCAAACTCTGGGTTAGATGGAGAGGAACTGTTTACAGGAGCGTGGGTGTACCCTCCACCTGGGGACACCTCGGTCCCTAAAACATGTGGCAGGTCCAAGAGATGTGTGAGGGGGTTTCCTTAACTCAACCCCTTCCTTTCCCCCTTAAACACCTTCCTCTTTTACAAAACTCAGGAAAAGTATTTTAATTTTTCAAGCCCTGCAAGTTCTGGGGAGAAACATGGGGCATTTGGCACTGCTCAGACTTTTAAGCCCAGTCGGAGGCTCAACGGGAAAGACATGGGCTGAGAGCAGTGGAAGGACTGAGCCTTTCTATGGAAATGTCTAGCAAGCAATAACTAAAGTCACAGTCTTTAAAAAACAAACCAGCCCCAGGGCTACAACAGCCAAGTGCTTGCTTTAGGCGGCGGACTCGGTGCACAGCCCTTGTTAGCGATAAAGCCACCATGGATGGCAGCCGTGCAGGGGTGGCCCTGGCCTCCAGCACCGAGAGACTGAGGTAGCCCAGGACGGATGGGGGGAGATCATTGACCAAGTGGGAAAGCCACGTGCTGTCGTCAAATAATGCACTTTTTTTTTAACTGATTCTGTCCCAACAGCCTAAAACCTGTTGGCTTTCCACTGCTTTGTCAGTATGAAAAAAAATAACCAACCAGGTATGCCTGGGTAAGGTCAGTCATGAGAGGACACACTCGTCAGTAGTTTCTCCACCGCTCTGATGTAGAAATGCCGACAACTCTGCAAAATAAACTCATAAGGCTGCGCCGGTGGTTCAGCTAGGACTTTTCTAGGTTACAGGAGTGTAAGGAGAGAATCTTTGCAGCTTATAATCGCAGGGAAAGAGGAGTGGTGTACAGCAGTAGCACTTCCTGCCTGCACTTTAACCATAATATGACGGCTGCCTTAGAATAAAAGCAAAACAAGAACTGTTCAAAATAATTGTCTTTAACACCCTTTCAGCAATGACTACTCCACACTGGTGACAGCTTTTGTAAAGTTTCACCATGGGAGAAGTGCATGGTTTCCCAGGAGCTCCAGGCATCTAAAACAAAATTTTAGCACTGAGGAGGCTGCCTAAATCCCAGTAATTGCTTAAAGAGTTCAAACACAAGCCTCCCCTCTGGCCTTTAGCTAATCACTTCTTTTCCTCCAGCCGGGGTAGTTTTTACGTATCTCACAAAGATGTGGAGAGGTGAAAAAAATTTTACAAAATTTTAACCATTTTGTAAAACATTCGAAGTCACGTGCGGCCATTAGGTATTAGGGTTGTTGTGTGCTCTCCGTGCCCACCTTTGGACATCAGGCTTTCTGTGCGCTGAGAGCAGGCAGCGCCGCGGGAGATGCTCGCTCTGTAACGCTGTCTTCCCAAGAGCCACCATAATAAAGAAGTTTAGTGGCCGCAGCCATGTCCAAATAACCTTAAGTATCTGACTAGGTCCACAAGACAAGGCAGTTTAAAAGTGCTGACTCGGATTTCATCCTTATCCCACTGCTCAGTGTCCTGAAAGTTAACTTGACCTTATTTGCACTCCCTCAGACGTATATGCAGGTTGGGAGCCATTTGTCCTGTGATACACACAGAATTAAAACGTTCCAGGTTTTCCAACAGTAGATGTTCTTGCTTCTCCAATAGATATCTGTGTACCCCTGCATGAGACATAAGGTAAGGAAGAGGTAGGTTGCTTTTGGAGAAGCAACTCCTGTTCATAATACCGATGGAATATATCGCAGTTGCAGTTTTAATTAGACGCTTATAAATGCAGGTTTTAATTAAATACTTATACTATCAAGGATAATCTGTGTGCTTTTAACCTGACTTTACAGATCTCTACTGCACCAGAGAAGAAACATACCCACGCAGCTCCATAGCTGAAATAATTTGTTATACTGCCAATAGAGCTGTGATAATTCTTTGCAGGTAACTCTGCCCCCACAGTATTTTCCTCTGCTGTAAACATTACGTATATAACTTTTGAAAGTAATTATTTGACAGGTAATACTTGACACCTGTAGCTCTTTCCAGATGAATATAAATGTATCTCCTGTACAAGATAGGAGCATTTTGCTGTCCTTATCTAAGTTGTGGAGGAGCCAAGACAGAGCAGTTAAAAGACTTGAAAGCCAGCAGGGCAAGTGCTGTTTTCTATCTGTCTGGTAAAAAATGTAGATGAGACACAAACCCTCAAATTTTAACCAGTCTTGTTCACAGGCATCCTTTTGGGCCTACCCCACAGTTTGGTGAGGGCTCCAGGGGATGGCAGCTGGTGGAAAGCTGGCCTGTTCACAGGCCATGTAAGGAAATGCAGAGCAGATCAAAAAGCAGAAACAGAGAGTGCAAGTTTTCAGTGATGCTCAAAACAAGTCACACGCAGCCTTTGCGGCATGCTTTCTGCCTGCAGTCTAGTCCTTGAGCCTTTTTGAACTCTGCGGTAAAGTCGCGTAGGCTTTTTTTCAGCTTCCTCTTCCCTGCGCGCCTAGGAATAAATGCCGCTTACCTTGGTAGGTCTCAAAATCCCCCCAGATGAGCAAGCCCAGGCAATTTTCGGAGGAGGAAAGGTGGATTTGGCGCAGGTGTTGGGACACCTTAATCGTGCGGGGGACTTCTCCCATGCAATTGCTCCAGCTCCAACATGGGGAGAATGAAACAGATGTTTCTGTGCTTTACCATGCACTGGTGAAGACTGAAGTCTTACTGTTTTGAATACCAGACTCCAGAGGATTCCTCTTTCCCGTGTCTTAATTTTTACTGTTGTGGTCTATATTTAGTCGGAGAAGGGATTTAGAGGAATGTAAATAAGCCGAATGTATGTCTCTAAACATATGAGCAAACTTGGCAGTCCACTGTCAAGTGGTCTGTTAAATGTGTTGACATGATTATACTGTATTTCGACAGATTTAGGAGCCTGACTTGTTTCCCACTCTTACTTTCTCTCTCTGTCACACACACAAATAAAGACTCATTCACATTTTAAAACCGATCTAACCAGGCAGGCACTATATTTGGCTATACAATAGACAAAACCGAAACTTCCTTTAGACCTTGGGCACCTTAAGTTAATGAGTTACTGCTATACAGATAGACAGATGGATAGACAGATAGTTTACTTGTAGATTACCAGATGGGTAACATTCGTTTTCTTCTGACGTCTGCAAATAGCTCAGCCTTGCATGCTGACAAGACAGTCGCAAGTGGAGTTAATAAGGATACTGCTTGTGTGTCCTACAGCTTTGTCACCCTGAATAGTTTCTGAAAGCTGTGAGGACAGCGGTTGGAGTCCCCAGAAGCCAGTGCTCCTGCTTGTCTGCCAAGAGGCAGTCTATCAAAAGGAAAAACATCTTGGGCTGGAGCCTCTGGAGCGCATATGCTGTCTAATATATCCTTGAAGAGGAAGTATAGTCAATTCTCTGCAAATGGTCATCCGTCCTTCTAGCCAATAATATCAGGCACTGAAAAGGTCCGTCCATATAAATTATCCCATATTATCTAGCCATGTCTTAGACTGGTGGGTAAAACAGCAGGATGTTTGCCAGCTGTTTTAACAAGTTTCCCTGAGCAGCAGCCACTTGACCAGCCTTAACCAGTGCAGTGGCCACAGTGAGATGACATGATGTGTTCTAGGGAAGCAAGTTTTACCCAGAAATTAAGATTGTTTACAGAATTCTCCTGAAGTGAGAATACAGCTGGTCTCAAAAGCCATTTTTCCCCCTCTTCCCTCTCTCCCCCTTTTAAAAATATGATTTTTTCTCAAGTGTTTTGAAGGCATGTTCACATACGGCAGATTCCTGAGCGTGCCGGCTTCCCATCCACACAGAAACCCTAGGGGGACCCCAGCCCCTGGCCGGCTTGCTGAGCCATCCTCCTGCATCAGGTCCAACTCACCACCCTGGGGATGCCCTCGGAGACCTATGCCATGTGAAGGCAGCCAGTCTCATCCAGGGAATGGCCTCAGGGAAGCTGGTCTGTCCATCCAGAAGGATCTTTTCCATTGTGCTGTCAGTGATGGCTTGAACACCAAGCTCTTGCTGCTTTTCAAGGATGTGGTTTTGTTCCATTCATAAAAAAATATGGAAATGCTCAATGATGTGTACTAATGTGGAGTGAGGTGTGAGCACAGTAGACAAGAGCCGGTTTGGTGGCGTTGGGTGCTTGATTTATCTATCTATATACAGATGGATAAATAATTTTTTATACATATATAATTTTAATGAGGAGAGGAATGACTCTGTTTTGAAGGGGGGGAAGTTGGAGCTGTTTTCAAGCTGCTCCATGGGGCCTACTGAAAAAACAGCTGAGTAGGATCGAGAGAATAGGTATTTTCCTCAAACCTTTTTTGACCTCAGTGGTTAAATTGCTGGTTTGGTTTTGTTTTCTTTTTAATGTAGGAGAACCACGAATTTCCAGCTCTTCTGTACTGATCCCATGTGGTTCAAGTAATCATGATGTTGCCTGTGAAGGCGCCATTTAGCTTTCACTTTTGACCGCTGAAGACCAGGCACGTTTCAGAGGTGATAAACTGCTCTGTCCCTGATGGGAGAAAAGGCAAGCGGTACCCGCAGCTCCCTTTAACCACCCACGGCATCCCAACCAGCCACCATGCCCTGCTGCTTGCTCCATGCAGCATCACGCACACCCCGGACACCAGCCGAAGCAGACGGAGATTCTTCAGCGTTAAATGAAGCCTGTGGTTTGCAGGCACGTTGTTTGCAAGTGCATCCAGCGACCAGCTCGTGCGTAATGTCAGAGGTGGAGTACTTGGACGGTGCCTTTTTCTGGAGGAAGCGGGGGATGCCCCAGGAAGCTCCTGTGGAAGAAGCAGCACGGGCCATCTCTGCAGCCGTCTGCAGCCACGCAGCCAGCTCCGGTGGCTGCTGACTGGGAAAATGTAGGGAAGGAGGAGGGGAGAAAAGCAAACAAAAACATTGTCACTGAAATCTTTACCATCTGGCTTTAAGAAGATGAACCTACAATCTTGTTGTTTTTTTAACTGACAAGCAGAGAAACTTGGCGGGGGGGGGGAGGTGGCTTCTGAGGGTTGTTTTTTTTCTTTTTACATTGGCGTCTTTGACACAGTCTCCTAAACTCCCTTGTCCCTACCTCATCCCCCTTGCTTGCCTATGCAGAGCCATTAAAGGCTTATAATGGAAATATTTTTGTATCTATGTAGTGGAAAACACCCGTTTAAACCGGATGTTTGAGATCAGAAGGACTGACCCAGAATCTGCACTGGGGCAGACATGAAAGCATGAAAATTTCATTCACAAAGGTTTTCTGGGACCAGTTCTCTTCTGCCTAAGCGGAGTCACGCACATGCTGGCTCAGACGCTCCCACAGCGTTTCCAGAGCGGAGTCAATTGCTTTTAAAGTTATGCAGGGCTACATCCTTAATGGACAGAGGCCATGAGCACGACTGGGAACAATTACCAGCTGAATAAGATGTTCATCTGCAAGGGGTGCACTTTTGCCAGCTACTACCCTTGGACGGCCCAGGGAGCGAGAGGCACAGTCAATCCCACGCCTACTTGTTTTCCTTCCCTTCATCGCCACAGTTTCAACTGATTTTGATTACTCTGGCGCCAAATAAATGAAAACATTTCATAGACATATAATCATCCGTCACTGTGAAGAAAGGAAAAATGCTTGTGTACTGTGTGTTTATAAATACGCTTAATGAAAAAAGGGATCGCTCTACCCTTCCCAGCCTCGTGCGGCTGTAGCCAGCGTAGCTGCGTGTCATGTCGGAAAAGCCAGTTGCTGCTCACATCCCGACACGGTCTCTGGCACAGCTGCGGAGCTGGCAGTGCCGCGGAGGGATGCGTAGCCCTGCCCTTTCCCTCCCACCAGGTTCCGAAGGTCAGTGCCCGGGGAGAGGTAAGTGATGCGAGGTGTCAGGAGGCAGGAGCGCAGCCTGAGCCCATGGACTGCAGCCGAAACACAGCACCTGGGAGGGAGCAAAGGGAAGAGGGAAGGTGGGGAGGCGGGAAAGAGGAAAATAACTTGCAGGCACAGTCTGCTGCAGCTTGCTCAGTCCCTAGAAAGAGCCTGACTTGGCTCCTACCAGATCAAGGGAGGCTGGCATTGCCAAGTGACAGGGAAGAGTAGTCATTGCCATCAGGGGTATGGCAGCCTGTGTGCTGCTTTCTTCTCACGGGAGCATCCAGCTGGTCACACCATCTCTGTGTGCAGATGCTCATCAGGAAGTTTTTCTGACTGTTTGGCAATGGACTTTCCCTACATATGAATTCATTTTTTACCATGGGGAGTGTTTGGTTTGCCTCTGTTTTGAGGAGTGCACTGCTTGTCACGTCAGGCTAAATACAACTTAATACAAGAATGCCCTGCCCTAAATGCAACCTTTAAAAAGGCCATATCCTCTTCTGTAAGAAGAAGATAAACGTGCAAAAATGTCATGAAAAATTGCTGCTAGGATCTATCCATTAAGCTCTTTTGACCCTTATTCTTCACATATCAGATCTGCCGACAGGTTACTCTCTGCATCTGGCTTCGACCCATGAACACAGGCATCCTGTTGGCCTTTTCCAAACTATTGCCTGAGTTGCAGTTTGTAGAAATCATTCACGTCAAGCTTTTTTCCCTTTGAAGGTCTTGTGAGCACTGAGTGGTGACGAATAAAAATTAAAGTGGACAAATTAAATGGATAAAATATTGTGGCAACATGTCATGCCAGGTTCTTGCGGAGGTGGATGCTGCTGCAGGAGCAATTAAATTGCACCACACAGTGTGCACTTGCAAGACTGTGGTGGGCAGAGGAGAGAGATTAGATTATCAAAGGCTCCTTCTAAGTTGCTACACCTTGGCAGGAATATCCTGCAATAGCTGAGAGATGCAAACACAGTCACTACTCTGAACACAGTGAGTTGCTTTTTCTAAGGCATGGGCAGCTTGTAATTCATATTTTTATTTCTTCCTCTTTTTTTTTTTTTCCTTTCCAATGCTATGTAGCTGACAGCATTTTGGGTTTTCTGTCCCTGTTGTAAAAGTAAGCGTTTTGCGTGTTCCACTGGAAGTACTACATTATGAAGAAGAGAAGATTATTATTTTTTCAAAGAATGGTCAATGATTTATTTTTCTTGCATCATGATGGAGGATGGCTTTAAAAGATTTTTCTCTCCAGGCATGCTTCAAAGCCTGTCCTGTGGCTTTTGGCATCTGTCTCGTGATATCTGAAGATTTCAGATATAGTACCAACACCACAGCAAGAACTGCAGTCTGATGTGGGCTGTAGAGCAACATCCTGCCTTCCAAAGTGGAGAATGACTCTTTTTTTCTTGAAGCCAGGATACCAAGTCATGGTGACCAACAACACAGACTGGCTATGTGGAGGGAAGGGCTGGCTAGTTTGTGTTTCCTGGTAGAAACATAGAGCTAGCATGTTGGAAGAGACCTAGGAGGTCATCACTTCCATCCCTAAAATATAAGCAGGACCGGCTACTTCGATGGGCAGGACCAGTTTTTCAAGCATTCCTGCTCTTCAGAACTTCCAGTGGTGGTGAGCTTGCGGCCTCCCTAGACAGTTTATTCTAGTGCTTGATTATCCTAAGCTATAGAAAGTTTTTACTCATGTTTAACCTAAGTCTCCCTACCTGTAGTTGAAGACCATCACTCCTGTGTATCTACAGTGAATACGGAGCACAGCTTACTTCCTTCCTAGTTGTTAGCCTGTGACAGGTTTGAAGGCAAGTATCATCTGTCCTTTGAGAGACTGGGGAACAACCCCATATGAATCTGTCCTACAGACCACATTTTTCAAGGACTTCTCCATTGGTCTCTCCAATTTGCCCACATGCTTGAGCTATGGTGAACTGTGGAGGGCACAGCGCTTCTGCTGGGGTTTTGTCAGTACCGACTTGAACAGAGACTATGTTGTGTGACTTGCCTGTGACACTCAGCACTTGCTTTTTCTGTAGCCGTGTAACGTTTGCACTATGTGGACTAAAAGTCTCTCATCTTCCTCTGCAGAATTTCTGCCGAGCCAGTTTTTCTCCAGACAGTATTTGTGTATCTACTTATTGCTAAATATATGACCTTGAACTTGCATTGACCGAATTTCACCCTCTCTATTCACACTCTTGCTCATTGGGTCAAGACCTTTTAGGATTTGAGGCTTGTCTTCCCAAGTGTTTGTGGTTTCCACTGTTCCAGTAGCACCAGTAGGAGTGCTGTGTCTTTCCTTTCATGAGATGTTAATACAGGGGGATCACACACGAAGCTTGTTTTCTTTGTCCTTGTTAGCTGTTCCTCCACACCATCTTACCTTCTACCTGCTCCTAGGCAAATGGACCAGGAAAGCATCAGAGATCCTGGAGCTGGATTCCCTCTTTTCCAGGAACTTAACTGTTACCTGAGATTCCCAAGGGGAGTTGCTAACAACTGGCGTCAGTCAGTTGCCAAACTATCCTAGGGTTCAATTCCATCCAGTGTAGATGATGTTGAAATGCCCAAGGGCACACCCCATTGGTACTTCAGGGTGAATCAAGAGTGTGCTTTTGAAGCAAACCTCCTGCCTGTTCCCCCAGCGGAGCTTTGGCTTATGCCATGGAGCACTCACAGGACACATGAACAGGGTGACTTTCAGCTGAAACTAAAATGCAAGTTGTGCTCTGGCCCCACTCAGCATATGGGACAAACTAGTGATAACTTGAGGTAAACCTCCCTGATATACCTATGATGCAGAGGTCAAGTTCTCAGCACGAGCCGTTCCCCGGCACTATTACTTCTTGCAATCCTTTCCTATGTAAGCTTGAACGCTTGCCCCCCTGTCAACAACAGGACTGTGTAAGCCGGCTCTGTGTAGCTGACCGTTTCCATAAAGACTTACATGAAAGATGTAATACACGCTGTGGTTTCCTTGGGACCTGCTATCAGGTTTCCCTCCACAATCTCCACGCAACTGTGAAAACGCTCCCAGGGTACCGCTCCTCTGAAACACTCATTGCAGCCAGGCATCTGGCTGCGATTAAGGTATGGCTGAGCCCTATGAAAAATCCCTTCTTCCTTCTTTCCATCATTAAATACAGGGAGTCTGAATGTATCCAAAGGAGTCATCATTTGCACTTGTTGCTTAAAGGGTTCAGAAAGGACAAAAATATCTTTCTTGCGCTGACGTAGAAGTGAGCGCAGACTTGCTAAAACCACACCACTGTTCCCAGGAAAGTCGTACTCTTCCGGTGACTAATGTTGAACAGTGCTGATGTAGGTAGGCTGAGCAGGTAACGTAAAGCACACCATAACTGATTAAAAATATATAAATGAATACAGACTTTTATTTAGGATACTGTCCAAAGTGGGTTTTCTCACATATTCCTCAACTTAGACAACTTCAGGGCTGCTGTCCAGGCTCTGATATCAAGACATAACTGGATAACTGCTACCCTCTGGAAATGCTATTTGAGGTTTTTCTTATGATATTATGTCATTGTCCGAGGCATAATATTTCAATACCACATAAAGTATGCGCAGTATATATTATTACCAAATGATACAGAAATGCATGAAGTTCCTAAATAATACAGAAGGAAATTTATTGTTGATCACTTCTACTCAACTTTGACGCAGACCGCTTTGATAGTTTATGTCATTAGTATTTACTGTGCCTTACACACAACAGGTGTCTTTCCACTGAATGCCACAGAAGTGTCTGAACAAAAGAAAAATGAAGCTAAAGTAATGGAATATCTTCTATTTTGCATGCGTGTATAAGGTACAGTTGTGTTTTGTTAGGTACGAGGGCTTTTTTCAAAGGCTCGTATGTTCAGCCTCGCAGCAAATTTATTCTCTGGCTTGAAAGGGAGTGAAAGGGAATAAAGAAACAACCTACTTTGTACGAGCAAACAAAAGTAAATTAATAGATATGATTCCAGTCTTTTACAGTAATTGCCTCCTACTTTGTAGCGCCACAGATCAATTTGCATTTGGGGGGAACTTCTGTTTGTAGTCGTTCTTCACCCTGCTGGCTGCCTGGGAACCCAGGCAGGATTTTCATTGCCCTTCACATCTGATCTTCAAGGACGTGCATCAGCTCACCCTGTACCGCCTTTTGGAAGAAGGCAGAATTGAAGTGCCCTTTAGCTTAAAATCATAAAAGTCTCGAAAGGTCTAAATAGAAAAGATAAACAAATTCAGACATTTATTAAGAGTAGGCAGAGAAAGCAAATTTAAAGGAAAAGAGCTGGCATATATTTGGCCCGTTCAGTCAAGCTCTAGAAACTGTTTTATTCTCAGAACAGCTGGAGTAGAGTTTAATCGCTTTGATGTTGAGTTCTCTGCCCTCTTGCAGATTTCCTCAGCAAATTACTGCCACTTTCGCTGTCATTGTCCAAGCCTGAAGGGAGGATCAGTAATGTCTTATATACTGTTTAAATTGTAAACTGTTCAGATCAGTAGCAAGAACTTGCTAAGTGGTTGTTGACAGCGTAACCCCCAGAGGCTGGCAATGCAGTTTCTAGGAACAGTTGCGGAAATGCATCACTGCCACCTCACCGATGTGCCCCCTTGTTTACTCCCTTACCTAGTCTGGCTCTGAGGTGCGTTCCTCCATCTCTGTGTCTCTGCTGTCCCCCTCCTGTCACCTCTTGCAGGTGCATGACTACATTTCTGCATGTCTTGACACTTTTTTCTGCACTCTATCACATGCAGTTCAGAAGGCAACACTAGCCACTCTCTCATGCTCTCCTCCTAAAAGCAGCATGGCTTTTGGGCTGAATATATGTAGTCTCTACCTCATAAAGTCATATCTTCATGTGCATCTGGAGCTCCTAAACTGTTCCACAAGCTCAAGAGTGGTTAGGAACACGAGAGATCACCCACTGGGAGCACGTACCGCCTCCAGAGCAGCTTCTGTTGTCAGACTCCTGAACAAAGCCTGAGCGATGAGTTTCCACAGTGAGCTTTTTACTTGCTGGACAAGAATATATATAAGACTTACATAACTTTGTAACTTTAGAACTACGTAATTTTGGTGGAGTGTATCAGATATTAAAGGCCAACCATGGCTAAGCCAGGTAGGATGAACTTTGTAGGCAAAGCTTTGTGATGGGTAGAGGGGAGATCTTTCAGAGGGCTCAGAAGGAAAGCTTAGCTACAATACTACCAAGTCTGACACATCCAGAGAGCACCCTCTTGTTGGCCTGCCTCCGTAAATGGAAGATTTCTAGTATCCCCACTGAGGGAGAGATTACTCAGACGTAACTTCTCAGTTGTTTTTCATTAACTGCCCTAAAGGGGCACAAGAGGAAATCAGAAGTAAGAGCTGATGTGCTCCTGATGAGCTGACGCATTATCCCTTCTCAGACTCCACAGAAGAAATGAAATCAACCCAAGTGACATCCACTCTTCAGATTTTAAAGGAACTGAAATAAGCTGCAACCACTCTCAGTGGAAGTCCTAGGATTCACTGTAAGGCAGAAAAGGCTCCCTTCCTTCGAATGTGCACCTTAACGCTTCTTTCCTCCTTAGCAGTGTTCACAGTCATAAGACCTTAAAGTCAGATTAATGTACAGATAAGGAGATGGTTCTGTTTTTTAAAGGGACAGTGCTAAAAAAAGACCATGTAACGTACGTTCCTAGCAGGACAGCTCTGTGAGGGAATTAAGTCGCAGCCCAAGCGTGCCTGAAGCTGCATACAACATCACAAGCTCTACATAGCTAGCTTTAAGCAAATAAGCCATTGCCAGCTCTCAAAGACAAAATAAATAAACCTAAACAAAATGTGCTTATTTTAAGACTACGGTTCAAAAACCAGGGGCTCCCTTCCAATGGCATTCTTTCCATTGACTTCAGTAGGCATAGGAGCAAGCCCTCAGATGTTTGAAACAGTGATTTCTGTCGGTATCTCAATAAGCAGTCTCCTTTCATGGGTTTCCTTCTGCTGGCATTTTATCCATCTGTGTGGTCTGTTCTGAAGCTTGATGTGCTGGGCTGTTGCAATCAGAGGAGATCCAAGGATTCCCCAAATGCTTTCCCTTGAGGGCACTTGGCATGAGACTTTGCCAGGGAAAAAGCACCTTTGAACACTGTTTCATTGTATGTTTTCAGAGATGAACAGGCAGCAAGTAGCATTCAGAGGTTCTGTCTGGGAAAGGCATCCCAGCCAAACTCACTGCAGTTTCTCAAACGCACACCCCGACACCTCCAGCTAAGGGCTGTGCAGTTACCCTGCGGGGTCATTTTTTCCCAAAAGAAGTCCTATGGCAAGAAACTCGTATGGTATGAACTGACAGGAATTTTTTCATTGATCCACTGGCAAAATGGCCCAAAAAGGTGACAATAGCTTCAAGGGATTTGCTCCTGGAAAGAGCAAGATCACTCTCTAGAACTACTGTTGATGGTAAGTAGAATCATAGACTCACAGAATTATAGAACGGTTTGTGTTGGAAGGGACCTTTAGAGGTCATGTAGTCCAACCCCACCTGCAATGAGCAGGGACATTTTCAACTAGACCAGGTTGCTCAAAGCCCCATCCAACCTGACCTTGAATGTTTCCAGGGATGGGGCATCTACCACCTCTCCGGGCAACATGTTCCAGTGTTTCACCACCCTCATTGTAAAAAATTTCTTCCTTATATCTGGTATAAATCTACCCTCTTTTAGTTTAAAACCATTACCCCTTGTCTTATCGCAACAGGCCCTACCAAAAAGTTTGTCACCGGCTTTCTTATAAGCCCCCCTTTAGGTACTGGAAGGCTGCAATAGGGTCTCCCTGGAGCCTCCTCTTGTCCAAGTTGAACAACCCCAACTCCCCCAGCCTGTCCTCGTAGCAGAGGTGCTCCATTCCTCTGATCATCTTCATGGGCCTCCTCTGGACCCGCTCCAACATGTCCATGTCCTTCTCATGTTGGGGGCCCCAGAAGTGGACACAGTGCTCCAGGTGGGGTCTCACCAGAGCAGAGTAGAGGGGCAGAATCACCTCCCTTAACCTGCTGGCCGTGCTCCTTTGATGCAGCCTAGGGTATAGTTGGCAAACAGGGATCAAAATAAAACAGAGCTCCAGGGTATCCAAAAGTTTCCACTGGTCAAGCTACTGATTGCAGCAGGATTTGGAAAGATTTCTTCCCCGAGGATCCCATCTTTCATTCCAGGTCTTTGTTCCACATCACTTTTTTTAGTTAGGTCCTGGCAGGCTGGGAGACATCATAATCCCTCCAGCAAAATGGAAACCTGCAACAACTTTCCCTAATCACCTTGAATGTTCATGGAATCTAAACTAGGAAGAGCTACTTATGCAATAGAAATATCTGCAGTAGTTATTAGGAAAGCATAGTCTATTTCCATGATTTATATTTTGATGCTATTGGGCATTGAAACTCTGGGAACAAGGGCTTGAAAAAAATTTGATAGGTTAGTATACACTATGACCAAGAGTTTCAGAAGCAGCTAGTGGTGCTGAGTGCCTCTGTTTTCTGATAGCTTCTATGAACCAAATTAAGGGGCCTTAGTTTTCAGAAAGGACTTCTTATTGCTAAATTCTTCCATAGGCTCACGGTGGGAGTATGGAAAATCATTAACCGCTACCAACAATTTTCACCATCAAGTCTACAGAATGTTTTCTCACTGAAGGATTATTTCAATAAGATCACCCTCCCTCCCAAACTGAAGGGAGTTGCTCATTTTTCCTACAGGTGTACTAAGTTCACAGCGTTAAACCTCTGTCAACACAAAAAGCAGTTTTGCATATTATTGCTTTTTGTGTTGTGGTATGATCTTTTTATGTATATGCTTGCAGCCTAAGGTAAGCAGGTTCTGGTATGGTATTTCAGGGAAGGTTTTCCTCATAACTTCTAGGACTACTCACAAAAGTTTGCAGATATAAAGGTGAATTTTTGTTCTCGGTAACTCTAAGCTTGTAACAATGCAATTTCACTGAAAGTGTGGCACATCTCTGTATTTAGCTACTGAACAAAGGGTAAAATTTAACAGGGAGGGTTGAATGTGATTCAGTGCTGGTAACAACAGAATGAAGATATTCATTTGCAAGTTTTCCTCCCATTCTGGTGTCTGCCTTTTTATTGCTATGCACTGCCTTGGGGCTACAGGGAATCTTGTACAGCTGTCATTGCAACTTTGCAGGTTGGCCAACACATGAGAAGCTTATTAAGTGATGTGAACAGCTCTCTATTGCTAATGACTGGACCTCTCACAGAATCATACTCCCATTCTGTGATTCACCAGCACTTCTTTCCTTTAGGAGAAAACCATAAATGAGCGTCACATTACAGTTAACTTTCATTAACTTTCTACAGGGCACATCACCCCACGGACAAACATGCATACACTTAACGCATTTTTTTTAAAGACTAAGAGAAATAGTATGTTAGTTATGACACCCCCAGCAGATCTGCAGTGTCAGATATACTGATACTGGGTGAAATAGTGGCCCAGTATGATCTACACAAAAAGCAAGACCGAAGCTCTTCTTTATGGAGCAACCTGATTACACCCCATCTTTCTTTCAACCCTTTTATCTGTTGTACGAGGAAAGGTGTGGATGCTCCATGGGCGGGAAGACTCTAGTGTCTGGGAAAACAAATGCATTCTTTGCCTGCTCAAGAGATTTTTCTCATCACAAAAACGTGCCCGACGCAGCAGCCACTGGCTGTTTAGGAAAGCCTTCAGTAGCTTTCAGTAGAGGCTGGATCAGACCCAGTCGTGCCTGTCACTGAACGGCCACACATGTGTAGGGGGGGGCCAGGCTGTTTGCTGGCCTGTAGGCAAAGGTCATAAAATACAGATACTCTCATAGCCACAACAAAAAATGATACTGTGACCAAAAGAGGATATAGGTTTGCGGTGGTTTTTTCCCCAGCCATTGCCCTGACAGGGCCCAGCAGGACATTTGTAGCAGATGGAATCGTGGAGATGTGCTGTGGCTGACAACAAGAGAAACTCAAACGTTGTTTTGCAGGATGTGTCCAACTCGCAGCTGCCCTCCACTTCAACTTAGCACATCTCTAAGCCAGCAATTAAGACACCCAAGCATTTCATGTCGAGGAAAGGCGAAAAAACCCACACAGTGCCATGAGGAGCACATATGGAAGAAAAGGCAAGTAAATTCAGCATGGAAAAATGAGGTAAACTACCCATTTGATCACTCTTTCTTTTATTAAGCTGTTTCTCAGGAAGCAGTCATAGCATTAAGCCTTTCCTTCAAAAAGTTTTTGACAATAGCTGTTTTGCACTGGTACAGGGCAAATTGTTACTTCCACTGTCTTTCATTTTAAGGCTGGATGAACGACACCACTCCTCTGCTTTATTTAGTGGCAAAGGCTCGTTAATATGATGCCACATCCCCTTTTCATGAATGTCTAGCTCTATTTCCTCTAACAGCCTGCCCTCATTGGATTTCCTGCAAGACTTGTCCGTTTCCCTGATCAGATTCTTCCCTCTTTGAATTTATCTCTGGCTTTCCATGTTCTGTCTTTCAAGTGCAATGTTTGTGTCCTCAGCTCCAAGACACTTCTAGCTTCTCCCTCTCTCTCTTTCCTTCTCTTGACTTTTCTCATGTAGTGAAATTGCTATTGCAAATGGATGCTTCTCAATCTCTTGTTCACTCTTTTACATCACAGTCATCTTTCCTCTGTGCTGCCTCTTACCCCCAAAAAAAGATCCCCCCAGATCCTGCTTGTTAGTCATGATGTTCCCTGCTCCTAGTCACAACTGCAGAAAATTAGTCACCTAATCATGATCAGAATGGGGGGGAGGGGGAACAGTTAAAGCTTGCTAGGACTTTTATTAAAGGCATATAAAGACATTTGGTGGGCATTTTTCAGCCATATTCCTTTAGCAGCTAGGCACCTGAATTCTTCGTACAGCTTTTGGAAAATTCTTCCCCAGGAATCTGTTTGCTGTTTACGGGGGTTACACTGCACAGACATCTGTCTATCTTTCACACTGGATCAGATGAGAGCTCGGTACAGAGGCAGGTTATTTTGGCAGAGGTCAGTAACCAGGTGCAAGTCCCAGGCCACCAGCTAGTTCACCCAGGGCCAGCTCATGTCACGGCACCATACTGGGAAGAGTGCCATAAAAACAGCAACCTTCCCTGAGAACCTGTTACCGACTTCAGATTTAATGTATCCATCACTCACAACACGCTGATATTCTTACAGTGAGAAAGCCCTGTCGTAAATGTTGAAGACTTTTCTGAGTAATTAGACAGAATAAGGTAGTTTTGCTAGAATCCCCTGTGAAATAGAAGACAAGCACTATTCTCTAAGCTCAGGGAGAAATAGCAAATAAGTAATTTGAAGTTTTATCAAAAAATTACCTGGATTACTTCTCTTTCTAAAGTAGCTACTTCATATTAAGTAGATATTTAATTTCTCATTTTCTACATTTATTGGAAAAAAACGAGTTGCTTTGAAAAATATCACCGCATACATCCTAAAAAGTAAACAGTGGAACAATAGCTCATTACAATACTTAGGCAGTCTTACTGGTGTGCCTAAAAACACGAAACAAAAGAGACAGCAAACCCTGCAAAATTTTCCCCCACTCATGAGTAATCCCATTGATTCCAGTAAAACAACTCACATGAAGTAATGTGAGCATGTATTCATATTCACTGTTTCACTGTGTTTGCTTCGTGACTTTACTGAGAAAAGTTCAAATTCAGTCTTTACATATTTTATCCAAGTTCAAATCTTGCCACTGGTTAGTGTCAAGGTATTATTTAGCTGCCTCGAGCTGTTTCTCTATTTTATTTTCATCCATATGGGGTTTTGCTGGTGCAGATACTGAGACAGTGTAAAGTGGTGGCACTTGTCAATGGGCGGGTGGGCTGGGACTCTGGCTGGAATGTACTCCCCAGTTGGTGAGAGAAAAAGAAAAACGTAAATAGGGTGGGGAGTTGCTGGTTTTTACCAGTGTGCATTACCTCTAATTAAACAGAGCTGTGTCTGTCCCCAGGGATTAGCACGTTGCTTATTTTCACAGAGTTTAGGGACACGCAGGACAGATCTGAATTGGGGATGGCCTGCAACCTTTGCAAAATTTGCTGGAAAATTCAAAACGCTCAGAAGTTTTATGTGAGCTACTACGTGCAAAGATCTTTCCTTTTCCGCTCCTTCTCTGCAAGTTTCTTATTATTCCTTTATTTCCTATTCTTCTGCCTTTTCCCTAGCTGGCCACAAGCATTTGACTCATTTCAATCCACCTGATGAAAAAACCTCCAAACCTCCAAAACCTCCAAACTCTATCACTGAAAATAAGTTATTGCAAATAAATAAAGCAGCTCTTGTTTGCAGGGAGGAGAAGGACCAAAAGTGGTGGATTGATACTGGTCAGGTTTCTGCAGCAGAGCACTCGGCAGCAGCACTGATGTAGCATTTTTGGTACGGCTGCAAAACAGGAAGACCAGAAGGAAACAGTTCATTTAAGTCAGTCCTTTTTTTAGCTTAGTTATTTAATCTGGGTCAATTTTGAAATGAAAACCTAAGGCATTTTATTTTGAAACTGCCAGAGTGAAAGGTTCAGGTGTTGTTTTAAAATGTTTCCACGCTCTCCTCTGCTGTGCTGACTGACAGCCACAATTCACGGGCAGATCCAGTTCCTCTGAAATGGCATCTTTTGGTGAATTTTCTCCTCCGCATTTAATTATTGTTTTCATAACTCTTATACCTCATTCACAAGGTTACGAGAGGCCACCATAAGGCAGAGCTCCCTGCTGATGGCAAAAGAGTGCCAGCAGCTCCAGCTTACTACAATACCAGTTTGCTGTTTTGTAAGTCGTGCTCTGCTATTCCATGGTGGTTTTGCAGGACTGCCAGGCCCGTGACATTCCCAGCCTCTCAGCAGTAACTCACTAAGTGGTTCAGATTCAAGGTTTCTAACACTGCTGTTCAATAGCAGTCACCTTTGACACACAGCGAGGGTTCAGGTTGGCAGATGGCAGTTTTTTCTTTTAGAAAGTCTGCAAACTTGAGATCTCTTTCTGACACTGCTGGATAGAGGGAAACTCGTGTGGCTCCTGGAAGCCTGAAGCCTTCACTTTGGCTTCCAGAAAAGTGGGAAGCAAGGGAGAGCGTTGAGGTGAAATACAAATTATATATTGAGCAAAATACACAGAGAGCTTCTAACCTCCTCTCAGTTTCCTCTCTGCTAGATCTGTGCCAAAAAGCCTTAGCATGCAAATTTGTGACAGGGAGAACCTCAGTCGTGTTTCTTTTGGGTACATTGGGAGTTGGTGAGAGGGTGCTGTGAAGGGCAGCGTGGTGTGCCTTGGCTGACTAGGGCCTTTACCAACATATCTGGTGTGCCAGATACGGAGTTTGCCCTTGCCTGCTAGCCTTAAGGGGATTTTTTTGTTCTCTCACTGCGAGCATTTGCTTTGCTTTAATCTTGCTCTGTCCCACTGATGGGACAAGTGGATGTAAAGGGATGGCAGTCTCCTGATATTCTCCTGCTCCGGCTCTCCTCAGTCCATTTAGTGCTTGTCCATCCCTGCTCATGTTTGAACCCAACCAGCTTTGTCTGCGGCTGGCCAGGCACACTATGCATTTCCCACCGCTAAGTCCAGGCTTTGCTTGTGATGGAGCCGAGCAGCGGAGTGCATCTAACACGCCGATTACACCCCAGGGTCAAACACATCCTGCTGCACTGAGACGTGGGGTGTCTGTCTGGAAGATCTCAAGGGATTAGAGCCAGTCTAAATTGAAAGGAGGGTGAAAACGGAGAGGCTGCTATCAGTGGAGGGAAGGAAGCCTTTGTTTATGTACAGCCGGTCACTTGTAGGGCAGATGGAGAGACTACGCACCTCCCTACATTGTTGTGTCAAACCTCAAACCGTAAACCTGACCTCCCAACACCTCCTGAGAGCGGCCAAAATAATCCCTAAATCATTCTGGTTTGGGCCTCTCAGTAGCTTGTGGGATTTTGCAGCCTGAAAGGCAACTGGCCTCTGGGGCATAGCTTGGTGGGGTCAGGTGATTATTGTACTCTGCAAGGGGAAAAAGTCAGTTTAGATGTAGAGGCTGATAAATCTCAGGTGCTCAGAGCTTTCCCTGTGTTAATTTATCATTCCTACCAGTGAGACCTTAAGTGTTTGCTCTTAAAAAAAATGGACTTCTGTTGAGGGTTTGGGGGAGGGGATGGTGGTGGGGTTTTTTTTCCAAATTTTGGCAACCTTATGAGATTCCAAATGGGATCTGTTGACCAAGACTTCAGCGTACATACATGCCTGGTGACAGGCCCTGTTTACTGGATGTCATGTTCCAGCCAACGGGGCCATGCTCTGCAGTACTAATGCAGGAAACCGATTCCTCAGTACTCCTAACTCTGAGTCCTACCCCATACACCAAGTTAAAAAAAAAATGACTACTGGCATAATAATTTGATCTTTCCATTGTCATGTGGTCGCTTGTTAATTTGTTTCATGATGTGTCAGCTTCTAGATCTAACACTGATATTACTCCCTGAAGGTTAACCATTATCTTACATCTTATTCACTAGAAAGCAAAGGATGTCTAAGTACCATTCGCATGAGTTTTCTAAGGGCCTCTGTTTACAGTAACTGCAGGACAGCTTTAAATAAAAAAAAAAAAAGAAGAGACTGGCATTAATGATGGCACAGCTCATATAGCAACATTTGGATGCCCTCCTTGGGGCATGAATTGTGAAATGATCCAGTTTATTCCGTTCCTCTGAGCAATGCCAGCTACGCTAACAGTACATTTTGACATAGATTTATTGTAGGGCTGTAGGAACAGCTGATGTGCACCCAGCATAAAATGGTACTGTGGTGCATTCAGCATTGCCAGCAGCCCTTGCCCACTTTTTTAGGATTCATGGCTTCTCTGGTGGGTGTAGCAGTGGCCTGGGAGAATAGCTGTCCATCCTCCTGCTTGAGAGTACCACAGACCCACATAGCACAGTCCTTTCCTTGAAAATTCAAGGTGGTTAGACCTTAATAAAGCATATTCCTGTGTACTATTTGCAGCTGCCTGTTGGCAGAGCAGAGACCGGAGTGGCAGCCTAGATGTCGAAACACTCAGGCTTTTCCCTTGCATCATCTGCCCCAGCTATGAGATGACAAAACCAGGCCAACTGTTGCTTGTCGCATAGCATAGCTATGCCACGGCCTTCATGGCAGATGACTGAGGTGAAGGTATTAACATAGCTGACATTCGCTGTGTGCTGGCACGCTGTGCTGCCGGGCGCTGCCCAGAGCTCTGGGGACGCTCGCGGCACATGCTCTGGCTGTTCTGGGTGTCTGTCCCAGCCCTGGCAGCTCTCCTGCCCCAGCCCATTGAGCACTAGAAAAAGAAGAGAAAGAAAACGCAGCACAAATCGTGATTTAAGGCTGTGATCACTGCTGCCTTCTGAAGCAGCCAGGGACTAGAGCTCCTGCAGGAAGAGTGTCTTTCCCAGATGCCCAGACAAAGGGTCGGAAATAAGGGGATCTGATTTTCCCTGCAAGAGCAGGGCGCTTACCCAAGCACACCCCTGCAGCAGCCTGGTTCCTCGGGCTCGCTGAAATACATTCCTGCTAGCTCATCTCAAACCTCTGATGTCATTTCAAATCTTCATAATACAGCTTGCCTTTTGAGACAGAAAAGATACATGGTTCACAGGTAACTCGGAACACTATATATTCCTTCTGTATCCCCGATTTAAAAATCTCTTTTTTATATGGTGACAAATTTGTCTGAAATTTGGGTGCTTGGCTTACACTCAGGTGAATGTGCCATAACGTCCTGGTTCTGCTCTCTGACCGGACGAGTTAAACTTGTATAATTAGATTTCTGGGGCAGTTACCCTTGAGAAAGTGAAGCCGAAATTTGCTTATGTGCTGGCCGAACGTACGGCCAGTTGCTTGACTTCCAGCCACGTCGCCCTGTATGGCACAACCCAACCGCACAGGCAGTCCAGGGAAAATTGGAGTCAACATCCACTCGTGGCTCCGCCACGTTGCCGGGTCGCTTCAGACTCCAGGCTTCGGGCTTTTTCCCCTTCTTCGGGAAAACCGCTCCCTGGGCTGCGGGCTCCTCCCGCCGGCCCGAGCTCCCTCTGCCGGCCCCGGCCCCGCAGCGCCCGCCCCGGGGCATGCATCCCACCCCGGGGCATGCATCCCACCTGGGGACACGCATCCCTCCCCCTCAGGGTGGGACCGGGCAGGGCATAGGTGTGTCGTTCCCCTGGGAGCATCCCACCTCCCAGGCAAGTGCCCTAAGGGGGACGGCGTTGCTGCCAGGTTTCGTCTTCGGCGGATGCTTGTTGAATTATTGACTTGCGAGTGGAAGGAGTCCAGGTCTGGGAGCGGGGAGAGGTTTAACCCAGACCAGCCAAAAAGTTGGTCTGGTTGCGGTAGGCTCTGGAAGAGCCGGTAAGCAAAAAAGCCAAGCTTTGAGTTACTGATCTGATTCAAGCGCAGCAGGGGGTTGAGACAGGCTCGGAGCACAGTAGCAAAGTGTCCTAACCTTCCTGCTCTTGCTGCTCAGAACTGCTCTGTTTTTTTCTGGAAATTCATTTGGGAAAATTTCCCAATTCCCTAGGTAATATGCGTCGCTAGAATTGCCACATCCTTTTGTATCGTGAGCGGCTTCTGTTTCAGCAGATTGAATTTTTCTGAGGCAAGCTTACCGCACACGCACACGCAGCTCCCCGCTAACCCTAAAAAGAAGCCAGGATGCTCAAGTCGATTGCATGTGTGCTAGCAATGCAGGCAGTCTCAGCAAAAGGAATTCTACTTCCAGTTGCAACAAGCAGAAAAAATCCAAACGCATTAAGCACCTAATTTTGTCTGGGGATCCCTGCTCCTCAATGCGGGAGGTGCTTCTGCAGAGCCCCACAGAAGTCTGGCACCAGTCTGCGCAAGCGGTATCTGCCTGCCAGGGGGTTTGACTGCGAGTTCCTTGCGGGAGGAACCGTGTGTTGCTACGTCTTTGTGCTCCACCTACCAGTATTTTTGATAATATTGCGAAGGCTTCTTGCTTTTCTTCCAGGGGAGCTCTTCCACTGTGGCGGTCCCTCAGAGGGTGTGGGGAAAGAAAATTCTCGCTTTGCTTCAGCCCTGCTGCCGGTGCAGTCCTTTTAATGCCACGGGTTTCTTGGCAAAGGTTTCACGGGTTTCAGCGTGCTGAACCCCAGGCTGTGCAGGTGTGAGGCGTCCTCTGGTTTGCAGCGAGGTGGGAAAGGGCTGCTGCCCACTGTTCAGAAGAGAGGAAAAGGAGAGAAAAGGTGGCGCAGCAGCCACTTCTTTGTGCTGTAGTAAGTGATTTTTTTTCCCCCTCTTTGCATTGTCAGAGCCAGGGCCAGACCTGCCAACTGATTATTAGGTTTAGGACCTTCTTTTTTATTTTTTAATTCTTTTGGGGAGGGAGAAGGAAAGGGAAGAATTTTGGAGAGGACAGACTTGTTATGACCTCAAGAGATGCTAAGCTAAATCTTGAGGATTTTACTCAGGTTTTCTCTTGGGTAGGGATCCATCTGCTAGGAAGAGGAATTGTGCTAAACAAGGACTACTGGATTCCACCCTATGGAAGTCACTTACTTACAAACCTTTCTTGTGGGCTCAGAGACTAGTGACCTTCAAGCACTCCTTAGAGGCTGCCATCATACAGGTTCAAAATAATGTTGGGTCTTTTTTTGTCTCCCCTGACAGTTTCGTTTTTTTTTTTTTACTTTTTTTTTGAAAAAACTCTTTACAGTGTCCTTTCCCCAGCCAGTGGTCTTTCCTACAGCTGATTCCTAATGTTTTACAGGATGACTTACACATCCTGCTTTAGCAGCAGACTAATACCCGGGTTTGAATTACTATTGAATAAGCAGCAATGAAATCTCTATCAAAATAATCAGTAGTTCCAAAAACCACAAACAACAAAACAAGCGGAGTCGAACTAACTCAGCAAGACCATTTGTAGCATCAGGGACGGTGAGTCATTTTTCTTTTCCCTCCCTCAGCAGACTCCATCGCTGCCTCGCGCAGCCCCGGGGAGGGCAGGTGGAGTGGGTAGGGCATGACTTCAGAAAGTTTAAAAAAAAAAAAAAAGAAAAAAAAAAAAAGAAAGCCGACATCACTCAGGTCACGTGATGCCAAGGGACCAATGGAGGCAGGTTCTGGAAAGGGGAACAGTTAAATTTGTAATTTTGGTTGTGTGAAACACTTCTTTGGGCCTCATAAACAACCACAGAACCACAAGTTGGGTACAGAGGCAGTCACACAAGAGCGGGTCCGGGATATTGGTCAGCAGGCAGGGCGAATCGTTTTGACTGCAAACCACAGAGTTTCGTAGAGTGGTAAGCATCATCAACCACAACCGATCCGCTATTTTTTTTTTTCTTTTTAAGAAACAATTTCGGAGTTCTTTTAGCAAAAGAACCTTATAATCTGCTTTGTGCTGCTCCTGAGGCACCGGGATAAAACGGAGCGTGATGGCTGGGAGGAGGGTGGTAGCAATGACCATGCTTCATTTTTCACTCCCCAAGGTAGAAGAAATCATATATTCCTTCACTGTAAAGAGAGAGTGAGTTTTAAAGAGGAAACAATGGCTTCAAACAGCATATTTGAGTCACTTCCTTCTTACCAGCACTTCTTGAGAGGTAAGTGCCATTCAGACTTTCTAAATATACTTTTTACTTTCCCATACTTAAGAAAATGCATGTCTAGAGAGTATCTGGGGACATTCTTGTAGTACATGCTTTTTCCCACTTCAGTTTTCTTTGAGGTGCTCTCATCGGAGCTAATATCTGAGCTTGCAGGAATACCACCTCGTTACTTATCAGTCCGTTAAAGAGATTATAACAAAGACTCATTTAAGCTGTTCAAACAGCCATCGCATGCTTGTGAATTTTCTCTTCATAAATCAAAGTGGGCTAGAATAACTCACATGAATTACTGCAGATACAGTAGCAGTGGCACAAGCCCCTTTTGATTCTTTTTGGCAGAATTATGACTTTTTGAGCCACTGCCATGAAAACTGACAGCCAACAGCATACGGCACATCTTACAGGCTGAAGCACGGGGAGTGAGCTGGTGCGTACAGCCAGCAGAACGTGATGCTGTCTCACTTACGCTAGACCGTCAGCCCGGGTAAAGGCACGTTCACTGGGGAGAAGTCAGAAAAAGCTTAGAAACCTGCTTAAAGTTAGCTGCAACTCACGTGGCTCGTGAAAAGAAGCGGTGTGGATAAACTCAGAGTTTCTGTTGATGCCACGCAGGGCTCAGATGACCGCGAGTTGTCGGCTGCAGCCACCCTTAGAGAAATGAAGCAGTCCTGTAAAGGCTGAGAGAGGGGGACCAAAGGGCTTCACCCAGCAATCTGTCTTTTTTGACCAGTGACCAAGCGCACTCAGAGGCTCCTTCTAACGTTCTCACAACCCCCCGTGGAGCTAATGGTTTAGTCATGGCTTATTCATACGAGTAAGCCAGGGACTGGCACAAGAAACTTGTCCGCTTCCTCGTAACGACCTTCCTAAATAGCTCATGCTACAGCTGAACTTTTCCCCTTTCCGCGCTGACCGCTCAAGCCCTTTCTGCAGCAGGGCTGTGCCCCTGCGGATGACAAGGCTCACAAAGCTCGTCGCTCGTCGAGCGTGGCCGGGGCGCTGCCAAAGTGCAGCACTTCATAACTCTTTATAGTTGCAAACTACATGTTTCCCGGCCTCGCTGGCGGTGTGGGTGTGAGTCATGAGTTATTCGTATTAATAAGCGGGGCTGGGGAATGCGGAAGGCTCGTCCCAGCTGCTGTGTCACGACAAGCAGCAGCTCCGCCGGCACCCTGCCGCTCCTGCCGACCAGCGCTCGCTCGGGTGGGATGCGGGCAGAGGGCAGCCTGCCGAAACGCTAGCCAGCTCTCCCACCTTCCTTCAGTTCTTTTTTTCCCCCCCGCTTCCCCGTGTGTCAGAAGTTTTTCTACGTCTGTCTTTCCTGCCACTGCGAGGGAGAGCGGAATGGCAGCCAGCTGCCCGAGTCGCTGGGGCTCGCAGCATCTTCCAGCCTGGGCAGGGGAGATGCTGAAGGGAGAGCAAGAAGCGGCACACTGCTCTGCGGCGCTCACATCTGACATTTCCTCAGCACCCCTACCAAGCAAAGGAAGCAATACTGCTAGAACAACAAGAAGGATCTTCCTGCATTTCGTCAGACTTTTTTTTTTCTTTTTTTTTTTCTTTTTTTTTTTAGCTCACCCAACTGTTTACTGTTTAATCTGTAGTGCAGGAAGACTTATTGAGGAAATTTTGTGCTTCTGATAAAATAAAAAACAGAGTGAACCTCACGGGGCAGTGCTTGCAGCCAGGGCCAGAACACAGCCAGCCCACGGGACGGGCTGGGGATGGCAGAGGCCGTATCGCAGGCAGGAGCCCAGAGAGCCTGAGAGCAGCCAGTTGGAGACCAAGGACCGATTTGTCCAGAAAAGGTGGAGTCCCATTAAAGCTGGTTAATGCAGCAAGTGATTTAGCTCAACGCTCCGGAGTGGGTTTTCTCCTCCTCCTTATTACAGTTGTCATTATAGTTGTTAACATTATTATAGTACCAGTATTTTGTGTTTCTTCATAGACTGCTAGAAGTCTTGCTAGGCTAGAAGTCTTATGCTAGATACCTTAAAAAATCCAGTTTTGTCAATCCAGGTGCAGATCCTGGTAGGCAGGATCAAACTCCCGCTGTACAGTGCTAGAAAAGCTTGGGCAACGGGGCTTCGGTTGAGTTATAAAGCAAATGTTTCATCGTTGCGAAAGAATATCGTGTTTGAATGTGGAAGGCTGTGCCGGTTTTCCAGCAGTTCCCTTTTTGTTCCTTCCTTTTACTCAAATGAACTTCGCACAATTTCAAAATGCTGGGCGCAGCAAAAGTAACGTTTGGGCCTCCGAGCAAGAAAAATAATCATCCCCAGGGTCGGTTGTTCTCACCCCTATTTCTCAATAGTGTTTACATAGACCAGTCATTCGAAATGTCCAAAACCGTCTCTTTTCTTTTTTTCCCGCCAAAATTTATTGCACTTTCTCTCTTAACTGAAATCGTGAGGTAAAGGGAAAAATAACAAGTTGTTTTCCGCCATGGATTTCACTTTATCAGTCCCTGCAGTTCACTGAGAAGGAAATCCATAACTCTTTTTTAGCCTGATACTATGTGAAAATTGGGAAAAAAAGAGGGGAGTGGGGAAGCAGAACCATTGTTCCAGCCCCTGTGAGCAGTGACAGACGTAGAAAGCCTGACATATTAATTGAATGTGGTACACCACAAAGGATATGGCCCTTTTTCTATCACACCACACCAGGTCCTCGCTTCTGCCACTAGGTAAAGAAATGAGGATTATACTGAAACCTCCCAGTGGCGTGCTCTGCGTGCCGAACACATTCAAATGTTTCACCGGCTCTGCTTTTAGTGACGGCCTCATTTTCCTAATGGCCTCTTTCAGTTTATGGTCTGGGTTTGGTGTTAGGACTACAAGGTGTCTTGCTGCAGTGCAACCCGCAGAAAAACGTCGCTCCACAATCTAGGACTGCATCAGCAAGGCTGTAGTTTAAACTTCTATTCTAGCAAGATTCATATTATATACATGGATTCGCTGGTTTTATTGAGGGTTCAACGCAGATTCGTGTGTATTGGCTGGGTCAACACGGTGATGTCTTTTGGGCAGGGAGACCAAAACGAAACCTGTTGGAGAGTCTTGTGTTAAAGACTGCATGTATAGTTTTTAAAGGATGCCTAGATAATTACATGATATCACCCCACCCCATAACTTCTTTTAACTTCTTGAGGGTATTAGTCTGTCCTGTAAGGTTTCTTAATATTTTGTCTGCAAAGGAAGACAGAGTAACTAATCTTTTTTCAGGGTTATTATGGGGCTCTAAATAGCATGGAGCATAATATTTTCCAGGAGGGCACTTTTTCCTCATTTTTCCTTTTGCTGCAAGGTCTAATTATTTCAGTTTAATTATTTCAGAGCAAAGAAGGTCGCTCCTGGTTTTGCCTTTGTTGTATTTTTTTAATTAATTAATCAAGGCAATGAAGACTTGTGGTGCAACATTTTGTTGGTTTCTTATCAAATGGAAATGAACTGCAGCAGAGCATTTTTACAACACGGAAGAATACACTGTGCTTACTTTCTTCTTAGTTCTAATACGTCTAGTAATGCCCAGCCGTTGTGGGTTTCTTCCTTCGCAAGTGCTAAATAAAACTGCAGCCTGCCTGGACCCGCAGACCCCTACAGTTAGTAGCTACAGTAGCTATAGTTAGTAGCAAGTTAGTAGCTTTGACTTGCCTTGTGATGCAATTTACATTGGCAGACTCCTAAAGTCCCTGGTGCTGTATGTGAGCAGAGGGGGGAGGTGATCGGAGGCTCCCAGCTACCCAAGGCTACATCTGCAGTCTCACACTGTGAGCGTACGAGACCTCCTTAGGACTAAATGTGTGTCTGCAGAGGGTGCTGCGTGAGGAGCAGGGTAGCAAGCTGATAATGATTTCAGCCCTGTAGAATTGGTGACATTAGCAGAAGTGGTCATATACTAGACGTAAACTGCCAAAGACGCGTGTCTCTGGGAGACGCACGGTACCCAACACTGCCACGCATTTTCATTCACTCGCCCAGCGGAAGAGTCCTGTCTTTTCACAACAGCATAAACTGCGCTGTAGGGTAGAGAGAAAGGTTTCCAGCACTTTTGCAGACTGCCTGAACTGTAACAAAGAGTTAATTTGTGTCAGCATTATAAAATACTAACAGCATCTTGTGAATAGGAAATTGAACTAAAGCTCATAAAAACCTTGGCTTACTGGAAGAAAAAACTTGCACAATGTCTGATTTAGACAGCCTTCTCTCTGTTTGAGCCTTTTTTCATTTAAAAGCCTTGAGAAACATTGTGAGACCGGAACACAGGAATTCCCGTGTAGCAAGGGGTAAAGGATCTGACAGAGATGAATACACTGCTTTGCTAAGATCAAGAGATTTTATCCCAGGCCAAAATATTAGACTGAGCGTTTAACCAGTCACACTCAACATAGCGATGCGTTGTGGTGACAGTCTTAGCAAGGACTTAGGGTTGTGGGTGGCGTGCAGATCCCCCAGGCTGGCTTGCCCTTTATCATGTGGCCATTAATAAGGGATTGTTGGATGGCAGCTCTGCCTTGGACTGTGTTTTAGTGCGAGAGCCAAATTCCAGCTCTGAGGTAGCTCTCTGGTGGGAAATAAAAGTATCTTCCCCACACTGCCAGTGTATGCAATATAAAAAGAAAATAAACTGCATTGTTTTCATGACTAGAAGATAATCATGGTTTAGTTTGACTGCTAAGGCATGACCCCAAAAAAGAACAGCCTGCTTATCTTTAAATGCATATGAAGGCCAGTGATATTGGCAACTTTATGACAGTATTTTATGAACTCCTTAGGAATTTTACTTCAGAACACAGAATGAGTATCTGCATCATCCTGTTATTTGGGAAGGGAGAGTCTATACCTAAACCAAGAGTGGTAAAGAAATTACTGTTCTTGGATCTAGAAATAGACATACTTGCTTTTAAAAGCTAAGCAGAAGCAATCCTAAGGAAACAGTGAAGACATTTCTCTATAAAACTGTGAGGTTGTTCAACCAACAGGAGAAGCTCGCCTGACTTTGACACCCCACCGCACGCAGAGGGGACTCGCTGGGTCCCAGCGGTCTCTGCTGTGCCTCCAAAGCAGTGCCTGGAGAGCCGTGCAGGGATGTTAGCCTCAAGCCCCCTTGAGCTGTTGTGGAGAGCAAGGAGGAAATGCAGAGCGGGCTCGGGAGCTAAGGGGGAACGCCACCAGCAGGAAAAATTCAGGGTGGGCTGGTGCTCTGCAGAAGCTGCTGGCTGCAACGCCTCACAAAGTGATAATTGGAGGTTACTCACCCCTGTGACAAGAGAGGGAAACCTGTCTTCCTCCTGCACGCGTGGGGCAATGGTTTGCATATACGAGGCTGCCTCCATCCCTGAAGGTGTTTAAAAGATGGATAAACATAGTGCTTAGAGATATGGTTTAGTGATGGTTTTTGTCAGAGTTACGTTGATGGTTGGACTAGATGATCTGAAAAGTCCCTTCCAACCTAGGCAATTCCATGATTCTATGATGTGTTTGCTCAGACTTTTTTTTCAATTTTTATTTATTTGCTTGTGGTTCCTGTTTTGTTTGTTTTTTCATAAAACAGCTCAGATTGTCAGCTCACTCACTCACTCCTGCTCCTTTCTCTGTGCTTGGTCAGTGGGGCAAGATATGGTGGAAATTTTTTTAAACAGTGGGTGATCACAGCCTAGAACTCATTACCATAAAATACCATTGAAACCAAGAGTTTAGCAGGATCCACAAAACAGCTGTGTCTGTATATCGTAAACAGTTTCTTAATAGGTACCAGCCAGGTAAAGAAAAAATAAGCTTTGGAAGGGTTAAGTTCTCCCATCATTTCTCACTGCTGCATTTCAGAGCACAAACCGATCTCTGTTAAAGCTTGGAAAGAAAGCTTCCCATGTAAGCAGGTCTGTCATCTGCAAAATGAATTGTGGCTTCCTCCAAGACATCTGGTACCGGCCACAGAGAGAGACAGGCCACTGGCTAGGTGAATCACTGGTCTGAGAGAAGGACAAGAAAACATTACACTGCCTTCATTACCTCTCCAGTCGTTTTAAGAGAGTGGATAATATTTGTATAGACTTGAGTCAGCTTCCCAAAGAGTTGATGAGTAGTAGGGATATCTGCTCTCTGAACTGCAGTGATGAACTGTACAGGGTGACAACAGGGGTGGCGTTTGGAGCAGCAGAGCACCTACAAATGTCTACAGGACGTTGGTGAAGTCCATGCATGCACCAGCATATGCACAGTGGTACTGCACGCAAGACACATCAATCTTGCTGCCAAAGGAAATAAGGCTAGAGATTTAAATATACAGATTCCCAATGTAATCAGTTTTCAAAAGAAATACTTTTTCTTCCATTTGGCTCCCAGCAAAGTAAGGCCTGGGCTTATGACCAAGATACATTTTAGTCCAAAACATTGAATTCCTGTAAAGATGTATTCAGACAATTGAAATAGGGGGAAAAAAAAGGACATAGAAGAACTGACTGTGAAAGAAGGGAAGCAGAGAGTGACGTTAGCTGCTACCTGGTAGAGTTTCCAATTCATCCTTAATACTGTCCGCAGGGCTCACCACTTCTGCTTGCAAGTGAAACTTTGTGAAATTGGGTAGTTTCACTTCACAAAGATCTGTGAGAACATTTTCTCCGGCTTTGATCTACTTGGGGTTTTTTTTTCAGCCTGTGCTTTTTTGTTTTGCATTTCTGATTCCAGTGAACCCAAAAGCAGGTTTGGGTTCACTGGAATGAACCAGTCCGAGTGAGGGGCTTGGGGCTTTTTCTTTTGCCTTCTGAGTATTTTATCTTGCAGTGTGTTTTCTGTTGTCTGGTTTCATGCTGAAGCTGTGATTTTAAGATGCGCTCAGAAACTGCCCTTAGGTAGGGTTTTGACTGTAAGTTGTAAGGCTTACCTCTTTTACAAATCTTTCCATGAATGCAGTGCGAAGAAACTTGAAACCTGTCATGTTTTATGTGATTTGCTATAAAAATTTCACTCGGCTGTACGTAGGGCAAGCTCTGTGTTCCTCATCAAATCAGCAACCTCAGAAGGCATTGACCCAGCCCTTCAAGTGCCTTTTTGCTTTTTGTTGCCTTTAAAAGAAAAGGATGACTGTTTGCAAAATACCTTGCATGTTCGGAGTGATGCAGCACAGCGCGGGGCCGAGCATCTGTTTCCTTTGTGACAAATTTCTTCCACCTTCTTAGCCCCAGCCCTGCCTGCATCTCTCATAAGCCCATTTTCTAGCCAGTTTTATGGCATACACCTGTGCCATGCCGGCCAGACGCGTGCCTTGGAGGTATCGAGGCATGTACAGGAGCCTTGACCAAGCAGCGAAGGATACCGAGCTCCATAAGCGTTGCTGAAGTTGCCTGCTTTGGCGAAGGCAAGAGGTGTGAGCGTGCTGAGCTGGGGCCGAGAGTGGGGTGTCCCAGCCTCCGCAGTGGGCAGCCCAGCCTCCCTGCCTGCCAGCGCTCAGGTCTCCCTCTATTTACACTCGCCGCAGTATCAAAGGGTAGTGGAAGGCAAGCTGGCACAGCAGAATGAAAGCTTTCATGTGTCTAGCATGGGATAACACAGACAGATGCAACCGCCTGGGCGTAAGTCACCGCCAGCCAGCCCCTGGGAGACGTCGGTACACACCATGGTGGTGGTGAGCGGGGGCGGCAGACGTACCTCTGGGTTTTCACTACTGTTATTATTCGAGCTGAGTAGATTTAAGTTAGCACTGCTTTACGCCCACATGCCTGCAAGCACGCTTCCCCTTTTCTCTGTAGCCATGACCAGAAGCAGAAAGCACTCCCCAGAGCCAATTCTTAGGGATAATATCCTGTCTTCACCCAGTCAGGGACAAAATGGCCATCGAATGCAGTGGGGCTGGGGCTGTTCTTTAAGAATAAAGAAACCTGTGAGAAAAACATGGAGATGAAGTTGTGAATAAGACGGAGGTGAACTCCGAATGCCAGTATTGACATGAAGGCTGAAAGAAATGCAGCATTCAGGTCCAAGTCTAATTCATGTGACCCCAAGTGGCAGAACTATTGCTTGAGAATGAAATTTTTTGTCTCTTACCTAGGAAATACTGGTGTGGAACACTATTTATGTCATATTATGCACAGTTGTAGAGGGAGCTTGGAGTTGTCTGGGATTTTTTCTCTGGTTGGTAGCTGTTGGTTTGTACTTAGCTTGTACATCAAGGGTGTACACCTCACCCAGCAGACAGGGGAGGTGTATTTCCTCACTGCGCAGTGAGGAGAGTCTCTGAAAGAAATACTCAGCATAGAATCACGGAATAGTTTGGGTTGGAAGGGACCTTTTAGTCCCCCTGCAATGAGCAGGGACATCTTCAACTAGATCAGGATGCTCAGAGCCCCACCCAACCTGACCTGGAATGTTTCCAGGGCCGGCGCAGCATGTACCGTGTCCTGGTCTTATACAGGACAGAGAGGGACAGGACTTCTGTGAGTGCAACCACAGCTTTGGAAAGCAACCCTGAAAGTGTTTTCCAAGTAAGGGGCAATGAGGAGGAAAGGAGGAGGCCTCATCTGTGTGGTCAGTCTCCACATGGCAAGGCTGCCATGGCTGCTGACCATCTGTACGTGTTACATATCATCCTGGGCGGGATACTGATATGAGACTACGTGCTATGCCCACTATATAGGAAGTTACTATACAGTTACTAGATAATATCAGACTTCTGTAAAATGCTTCTGTTTTTCAGGACCTATACGTAAATGAGCTTTGGGTTTTGCATAGGTTGGGTGTAACAGAATTCATATCTGGAAGATATGCTCAAGACCTCATTAACTCCATTTGCACAGCGGTCAGCAAATCAGTTACTGCAATATAGAGTGGTTTAATTGCTCCTATATGCATTGTCCAAATGCTTTCCAAAGAAATTCAGTACCACTTTGTGTGTCGCACCTCTGTGGACTATGGGACAGGGAGCTGCGGAAGTTACTTCATGTGGGGTCCTAAGCAGACCCAAGTCCACCAGATCACTAAGCACGCTTCTACGACAACCTGATTCCTGTTTTGTTGCCACCATTTCATCTGAACCCAAGGTTGGGGGGCAGATAACATGTGGAAAGCATTGTGCTTATGACCCCAGCTAGGGAAATGGGGTGAGCCTGGAGACTCATCAGGTAGGTTGCCCTCTCACTAGAGAAAGGACAGTACAGGGAGTCGCCATGTGGTTTGTCCCCCACGTGCCTTCTAAGGACTTCCACTAACACAGCCTGGAGAGATGGCCACCTCTGAAAGGCAAAAAGACACCTTAGTCTCTGCAATGATTCTCTCTAGCTTCTGCACCAAGACTGTAAAAAGAGATAATATATGGTGCTAAACACCCACTCATCTTTTACACTAAGCATAAAATAATTTGTGTATTGAAACTAAGATTCAGATCTCGTATATGAACAGGAACTTATTCTGGCTGTACCTCACTGCATGGGAGAAAATTATTTGCTTTTCTAAATGAAATGGAGTGTCTCAAGCACAGTATGTTGGGCTATTGTGGAAACTAAATATTGTGAATGGCTGCCTAGGTAAAAAGTGATAGGATAAACTTCTTGAGTTCAAAAGTGGTGAACCACTTGAATTTTAGTGTAACAATCAGAACTTTTATTTTTGTGGGGTTTTTTTCTCCTAATAGGGATGACAATGCAAATAGCCATTTTTTTATGGTTTCATACACAGTCCAAACAACTTTGAGTACTACTTTTGAGAAGTGATATTATTTTGTACTGATGGTTTTAGGCACATGTATTTTACACTATGCAGCAGAAAAGCTACATTAGTCCTAAAAAGGTTCTTTCCTGTACTTCAGAGGAATGATCTTTACCAGTATGAACACTTTTATACCTATAGAAGTCCATTCCCATTTGGGAGAGTGCGCTGCTATAACTAGACATGTACCAACATGAAGAGGGATTTATGGCTCCCCTGTGGGGTGAATTTATGTCATTAGACAGATGTCTATACAAGGACAAGGTTCACATTTTCCTGGGGCAATCAAAGCTGCCCAGTATTTTGTGTACATGGCACCTGATCCAAGAGCCAACGAAACCCGTGGAAAGACCTGGCTGACGTCCTTGGACATTGGATTAAACCTGTGATGGCTGTTCTCCTCCCAATAAAGGTGCTAACAACCCGAGGTCACACTGCTGACAGCCTAGGTCAGTGGTCCCTTTTCACAAGGCTGTCCTTACACCCTCGCACACATGAAATATGGAGGGTTGGGGCTGGGTCTCCTTCTGCGTGGCAACCTGCCTTTTCTTTGAAGTGGTGTCCCGGACCTTTCTGCCCTGTTTCGCCATACTCACAAGAGCTGCTGAATAAAAAATGGCACCGTACAAATTAGAGATCACATTTCCAGCATCCTGCTGATGGGCCAGCTCCTTTTCACAGGCTCATTAGGGTAGCCCCCTCCCGCTCCTCCCCTTCCCTCTAACACCTCTGTGCCCCGGGCACATCCCCAGCCCAAGCGGAGATCGGCAAAGCAGCTCCCCAGACCCGCGTCCTCCAGGTTTTGGTGTGTTGCTGCTTTGACTAAACCGCACCAGTTGGAGATCAAAAGCGCTATTCAAACAGAAGCGGTTGGAGGTTTTTCAGGCTGTCTCATCTCCCCTTTCAGCCTTCAGAAAAGCCCATGCGAGCCCGAGGGATTAGGAAATACAACAGATCCCCGCTGTGTCTGAGGGGATTAAACGGTGTCGTACAAGCTCAGGGCAGTGGCTGGACAAAGAGAGCACCCTTGGTCTGCCCGCAGCTTTCATACAGTCCTTGCAAAGGGCATCAGGGAGCCAGGGCTGTCCCTGCCCCCTGCCTGGGGTCTGGGCATCCTGCCATAGAGCTGGGAGGTGGCTTCCCCACCGGGTATCTCCACCCGTCCTCCGCTCTGCTCAGAAGCAAGAGCAAAATCCCACGGTTTGCTCCACAATACCTATGGGTAAATATAGGAGCTCCTTCACAGCAGCAGCGGGGTTTGGCTTCACGACCCTGGGCCAGCTAAAGCAAGTAGAGGGAGGAGAAAAGATCTTTCTCAGTAAACAGTTTTTCAACATGGTTTTCATTTTCAGCTTCTGAGTTATTCTCTCCCTGTCAGACATGCTCTCATTCATTCTTTGATAATTTCTTCAGCAAGTGCTGCTCAGTCTCCAGCTTGTTCACAAACAAATCCTGGTCGTGAACAAATCCCCGCAGTCCCCACAGGAGAGACTTCCCTGCAGGAGTTGCGCAGCTGCCGACCGAGCAGCATGCACAGCAAACCAAGGCAACACGAGGTACCAGCTCAGTAGATTTTCTCCCATGTGCACGACTTAAGCCAGTCATTGAGCATGCCTGCCTAAAACTGTAGCCTCCTCTGAAGGCTCAGGCTAATACAACTTGTTCACACAGCCGTCTTGGTAAAAAAAAAAAACATCCAAAACATGATTTAACAGAAATTTGTTGTGAGATTCCAACTTGGTTTTTCAAAGAAAATCTTTTCACTGTTCCCCGAATTCCTTTCTGTCTGAAATCCCTCACTTGCTAACATCTCAGCCCCTTTTCTTGCAAGTTCTTGTTGGAATTTTTTTTCTGCAGGAAACACAAGCAACATTAAGGCATCCCTTATTTGAAACTGCAGTTCAAAGAGAGATTGAAATCAGAATTTGAAAAATAACCTGTATAAAAACATTAGCTGTCCTATTTTAGGAGATAATTAGCTGTAGCAAAGTTTCCCTCACTTATTTTACCTTGGTGAGAAAACAAACTACCTTGTCATTGAGGTTTTTATAAAGTGCTGCTGTGAGCAACATTTGCCGCGAACAAATTAACCCAAACATTTCGAGTGTATGACTTACATTGCTAATTTTGCTGATAGTTTTCATTTCTGCATCTGGAGACCAAAATGCCTTCAGTTATCACAGAATGAAGGGGGAGAAAAAAAAAAAAGTGGATCGTATATTTGGCTGCATGAAAAAAATCCATACCAAGCATTTCTTTCCAGAACCCAGGGCAGAAGGGAGGGTGAGGAAGTCAGGAAGAGAGCAAGAAGGGGAAGAAGTATTTTATTGTGTGGCAGAAGCAACGTGCCTGATTTAGCCTTCATATTAGCAAAGGTACTTTACCTCAGCAAACCTCTGGGACATAGTACTATTTTCACTGGGTACTGCGTTTTCCAGCTTGAATAGGGCATGCTCCATACGTGACTGGGGGGGATCGGTGGGTGAGGGAGACATCAGCCCCAGCTGCTGACATTTGAGACACAGGTGCTTGGAGCTGCCTTTGCCAGCCAGCCAGAGCCGGAGTAATGCAATATAGGCAACTCCCACAGGTTGCACTCTGAGAATAATCCACTGGCATTTGTTCGGGCTTTTTTAGAAGCTCGGTGTTTGAACTAAGTCCTCCGTTGTTCATAACATCATCCTGCCAGCTTATTAAATTATCGACCTTTTCTTCACTGGTATCTTCCCACTTTGGTTAGAATTAGATGCATACAGGTGGCCAAAAGAAACCGTGCTTCTGTGCCTAACACCTGGTACCGGCCCCCTTTGACTGTCATGTCTGCAGCCTCATCCCTTTCCAGTTGATACAGAAAGGCAGAAAGGGGTGGAAGGACTGGCTTCTTGTGGTGCTGGGATGCAGCTCTACTCTTTAATTTCTAAGCTTGCAGATAGTCCTGAGACAACAGGTTGTGTATTTGGTCCTTTCTATGTAAGTGGTGAATACACCTACAAGGTTTCTGATTTTTTTTCCAAAACCTCAAGTTTAGCAGACTGTGCATAGGATGCCACAGGATGAACAGATGTGTGTTTCTGTGAATTCTCGCTTTCCTTTTCCCAGCCTCTCCTAGAAGGCTTCTGCACGAGACTCAGCCTGTTAGTTTAATTTTGGTAATGCAATGAAATCAATGCAAAGCTCAAAGGAGGTGTGTGCTGGGTGTAGGAGGAAGAACAGAGGTAGGAAAAAGAGAAGTATTTCTAGACTAGTTTCCTAGCCTCTTACGTTTTCACATGTAGCATACACTAATAGATGTGAAACTGGGTAGACAGCTTGTGTCAGAGTTCTGATGCAAGTTATGATGTGGTAGATAAAAAGTGATGAGGATATTAAGCTCAAGGGTTGGTTCAAGTACTAAAGATTATACCTGCGGTATTATTTTTTTTCTTTTTTAATCCTACCGTGGCATTACCTTTCAGTGTGCCTTACAATTAATAAATAATACTAATCATGCCGGCTTGCATTCTGCAAGAGCTATCAGCACAGCACAGGGTATGTCCCCCACCAAACCAGAAGGCCTTTGCAGCATTAGTAGTTAATTCCTTTGTGAAACTTAGTGTTGGACCTCTGTGTTCCTGTGACTGGGCCCCATCCAACTTTAGTATGCTAATATGAGCCTTTTTTAGTGTTGCTATTTGGAACTGGAGTGTACCAAGACCTGTCTCAAGCCACAGCGGATGCTAATGATGTGATCAGTGACATCATAAATGTTCTTGTCATGTTTTTAAGGAATAGTTGGGGAAGCATGTAGGATAGGGATAGATTGAGATCTGTCTCAAGTGCTATGGGTAATTATTTGGTGTATATTAACTCTATTAAATCCAAATGCTCTCATCGTGTTCTTAATGTGGGCCTTCCCCACAACCAGTGTAGTGTGGTGAAAAGCTCTCATGCTACTGGGGCTGTAGGAAAACTTCTCATGAGAATTTTTCGTCTTCTTTTCTGGGTAAGCCTTGCTTCACTGGGAAATTTCAAAAAGCTAATTTGGGTTGTTTATTGAAAGCATGCAAAACCACTAAAAATCTTCTCCATGGAAATGTTGGGCTTATGGTAAAATTTCAGACAGAAGCAGTGCGCATTCTGAATTCATGGCAACTCTAGTTTGACGCATTTAAAAAGACAAGACATGCTGCTCTAGGGAGAACTGATGAAGGCTGATTTCCTACAGACATGGGTCTTGTGGCTGCATTCTCTAACAACCGATAAGGCTTTAATCTGATTGAAGGTTTTTCTCTTCCTGAGGAATCTCTAAAATCTCTCTTGGGCACCCTTCAGCTGGGAGCACTGACAGAGCCTCCCTGCTACTGACATGTTTTGTGAATGCCATAGCAACTTAAGACCACTTCTGCTCTATCAAACTTAGTTAAAGTTGTCCCACAAACCAGAAAAGCCAGGGGAAGTACAGAGAGGATGGGAGCGCTCAAACAAGCACTGCCTCCACAGAAAAGCAGGCTGATAAAGGAGCTTTGCATTTCAGTTTGGTGTGCGCTGGGCCAAAGTGATACACAAAGATAGTCAAATATATTCAGAAGCTGCTTAAACTACTCTGGGAATAGCATGTTCCTCATCTTCATGGATGAAGAACCAGGGAAGAGTGGTCATATCAGAAGTCCGTGGGAGCAAGAAGTGGAAACAGAACCTCAATTTTTTTGCCTTACAGTTCTGAGCCAACTATCTGCAAAATGATCTCTTGTTTACTTTGAATTTCAAATCTGATGAAGTTGATGTTTTCATCAGAAAGTTACCTTAGCATTATTCGTTATTTCAGGGCTCAGATAGTGTACATCCAGAGCTGCAACTGGGCAATCCAGTTCAAATAGCAAACCATAAAGAAAATCCAGGAAAAAATGTTTTCCAATTACTTCTGAGCAGCAGGCGAACTTGAAAATATTATGAGCTGTTTGTGGACAACATGGGAACAGGAGAAGAAATAAAACTAGCTGACAATCAGTTTGTGATACAAGACTCGTTCAGCTCATTAGAATTTCAGATCCAGGAGAAGCGGAGCACTGGGTTTTTTCTCCATCCTGGCTTAGCACCACCTTGGCAGTAGGTGATGCTTTGCACCTCCCTGTGCCAGCAGAGCAGGGGGGACAGGCCATGGGCAGGGAGAGGGTAGGGAGTAGGGTACAGTTGAGTCCTACCAACCCAGCTGGAAACATCACTGCTTGGAGACTCCCTAAAAACCTCCCAGGGTCCAACAAAGCTGGAGGTTGGTGTTGCAGGACAGAGAGATGTGTGAAGAAACTACACAGCCATTTAGAAGTGTTTCTTCTTTTCTTGCAGAAAATATTTCCAAAGGAAAGCTTATTTTTTTCTGAAAATTTAATTCTAGAGCTATATTTTTTTTTTCTGATTTCTCTAGTGTTGATCTGCCGCAGCACTGGGCTGTGCCAGGAAAGCTTGCGGGTTAGAGAGCCCTGCTGCAGCTCTGCTGCACAGCCCGCGCTGCCGTTGGCACGGGCTCCACCTCTGCCAACAGAGGCTAACCTTTGGCCAGGCATTTATCAGACCAGGGGCAGAGCGTGTTTTGCTTTCCCCATATCTAACTTCTGAGTAGAAACCCAGGCTGGTACCTTGCTGGTTTGCAGAGACAGCGGGCTTCTCTATAAGGTAGCCCAAACCACCTTGAAAAACAGAATGTGCTTCTTGAGGAGCCTGAGCAGTGAAGCTTGGGGCAGGGTTTTTGCTAACACTGGGGTGAAAACGGGCAGTAGGAGCTGCTCAGCGGCGGCGACGGGAGCCCTGGTTCTGCCACAGGCTCTGGTGCTGCTGGCTGCGAGGGCCGTGGCTCCTTTGCCTCCTCGGGCCACATCTCCATTCAGCCAGTCCTGCCTGGTGCAGGGGGACAGCACAGCAAAGAAATCGCGCCATCCGCATCCCTGCTGGCCATCGTGCCGTGGGACATCAGCGGCTGCCACACAGACCGGAGAGGAGCTGAGCAGCTTGGGTGCGCCCTTGGTGCCTAAGCGTAGCGCAGCGTACTTCCTTAGTAACTGCTTTTAGGTGGAATAACTCAAAAAGCGAGCAAGATGGAAGCTCAGCCTTTCCCCTCCGACGCGGCCCGGCCTGTACCGCACGCTTCTTGTTTTGCTCATCAGGGGAGAGCTGCAGGAAGGAGATAGGTCTGTCCCCTCCTCGGTGCCCTGCCCGGGGTGCACCTGAAACCCCCCTCCGCGGGGTTTGAGGCGGGGGGGGGGGTGGGGAGAGGGGTTGTAGAGAGAGGGACCCACCACCGCCCCTCGCCCCGGCGTTACGGGGAAGCTGTCGGCCCTGAGCGGAGGCATCCTGTTTGTTGAAAAACAAGTGACAGTTGCAGAAGGGTTGCGCGAGCGAGCAAACCGCAGGCCCTGCGCGGGGCTGATAACGAGCCCTGCGCCGCTGCTGCAGCAGTTCCGTCCCTGCCTCACGACGGCGGGGGGGTGCGGGGGGGGGGGGGGTGTGGAATGGCGTGAGCCTCGACGGCGCTTTCCTGTTTCGCGCTTCTTTTGGGTCCCCCCCCCGCCCCCCGCCGCCGTTGCTCGCTGTTGAGTTCTGCCGCATTTTTTCAGTTACCGGCTGGTTTCTCGAAGGGGCCCTCCCCTTGCTATAAGCGGCGGAAGGCCGGGGGCTCCCGCCGAGGGCTGAGCAGGGGGGATCAGGGCCCCGGCGTTCAAGGAGGCGGCTGCAAATAAGTCTTCTTAACAGCGTGTACCTGCCGGCAGCGTGGGGCTTTGTGAGTTCGCACCCACGCCTGCCTCCCTGCCGGTGCTCCTCCGCCTCAGACTTCAGAGCACTTTAACGAGGCTTCGTTTAACCCCAGGTCCGGAGGAGACCAGAACTGGTAACGCAAAGGGAAAAGCATTTTCGGGCTCAGAGGCCGCCTGCGATCAGGCAAATAGATCTGTGTTTAAACCTCAGCGCAGTGCAGACTTAGACCCCGGTTCTGCCACTGTGCACGACTCTATTGCCGTGACCATCGCCGGCTCCCTTGGGTCTGGTGGGAACCCTCTTGCGGTGGTGAAGTGTGTGCATGCCTGTGCGTGTGTGGTTTCTCTTTGCAGCATGAGGAGCCCTGGCTCCGTGTACAGCTACGTAAATGATGCTACCCGCCTCTTCAAAGCCAGGCACACGTGTGAGGGTTCGAAAGCTCAAGCTCGCAGCTATACAGGCTACAAAATTGTTGGACACATGCATCTCCCTTTGCGGAAAGACGACACGTTCACCGGGCTTCCCGTGACTTAGGTTTACTCGGTTTTGAACACCTCACTGTAAGGTTCAGCCATGTGTTAACATAAACGGCTTTCCATTCTTTCTCTCTGACCAGAATGCTGGGACTAGCAGAAAAAGCATTTTCTTTCTTCAACCAAGAATGTTATTTTTTCTTCAACGATGTTGTCAGAGGGCTCTTTCTTCGGAAAGGTATCTCAGGACATGCTTGGTCAAGCAGCTTGACCAGAATTCTTATTGGCATCAGTTACATAGTCCTGATATTTATTTTTTTCCTTTGCTAAAAGATGGGCTTCTGGTAAGGAATTAATTTTTCAGGAAAAAATACGTTGGAAAATTGCTTCAATAAAGTGTTGATTCACTTTGTTCTTATAAAAGAATAATAGTAATAATAAAAATGTGGACGGCATTTTAATTTCAAATGCTGCCAAAACCACTAGCTTTTGAGTTTCATGGTTTTCCCTGTGACTTTGCTCTCTTTCTTTTTCCTAATGCGTTCCAATGCTGTGCTAGGAGCCGTACAAATGTATGGGAAAGCACCCTGAAGAATTTACAACCAAGAAACCAAATCAAAGATAGGTGAAGGGAATGGGGTTACTGGACCAGTACTGATGAAACTTGGTTTGTGAGAAGCATGAAATGAAACAAAAAGATAAAAATGGTTTTGGCAAGAGCTAGCATAGTCACACAAGTGTGTGGAGGAAGTTAGAGAGCCCTCTGTAAGGCAAGGCTGTCTGAAGTCACCTTGCTTTCCACAAATTACTCTCCACCCATGCTTTCACTTCTCTCCTAGCTGCAGCAAAACCTCTCAAATGTTTGTGGTTTTTTTTGGTTGCAGCCTGTCTCATTCTAGCCCAAACACTGCGATCCCTCAGGCCCTTCTAGGGCTCCTCTCCCCTCTGCGCCTTCCCAGTGCAAGACCTTTCCTGCTCCTCCCAGTCGGGGCATCACAAGAAGTCCCACTCCGTGGCCACCTCCTGCCCCATCACCCGCTCTGTTATCCCGCCGTAGGGGCCTCGTGGCCAGTGCTGCTCTTTGGTGGCTTCCCCTCTCCCTCCCATCTGGTACGACGTTTTCTAGGATTGCGTACCCCCTGTCTTCCTCCCTGCCCGGACCATGGGAATGCTTGCAATTTTTCTTTGCCTTGTAAGTGGGTAACCCCCAAGAAATGTTTTGGCAGAGCTCAGACATTGGAAGGGCATTGATATTCACGTGCTAGCAAGCATTTAGACTGGGATCTTCAAAGGAATCTAGGCAAGCCACCACTGATAGGCTTCAGAGTAACTTGCACATCCCACTCCCTCAGTCATTCAAAGTCTCGGTGCTTGCTGCGGCGTCTCTCAACATAGCAAGTTGTGATGATAAAGTGGAATAGGGATTCATGAGAGACTGCTGCTGGATCAAACGTACTGACTTCAGCTTATTTGTTTAGTGCTCGAGGCTATTTTTTAAGTGACAGAAAATGAAGAAAGTGTACTTTCCTGTGCCATTTATTGTAAGGGAAACGTACATGACCTTCTGTATTTAGTAATGCATCTGCATTGGTTTCTGTTGTAAAAAGTCTTTTTCAGACTTACATTTCCTTGCCACACAGCATACCTGAAGAACAGGGCAAATAGTGAGCTGCCTCTTTAGCCGTTGGAGCCAATTACCAAAAGTTGCTACAAACAACTATTCTAGCCAGCGTGGTGGTTTTCCAGGGCTTGTTTCCTTTGTCTTTGGAGTCAGGAGGTGAAAAACAAGCTGGCAGCTCACCGGTCTCGTCCCCCTTCCCACCCCCTGCAGTGGGATGACAGAGGATCCCCCAAAGACCAGGGTCCCACAGGGACCTGCGCCCGGCTGCTGCGAGCGCACCGGGCCCCCATCCCAGCCGCTCCAGCCTGCCCTGGCTGCCCTCACTTAATAGAGATACTGTTGCTTTATAAGTTGTGGTAGCTTTTTATTTTTCTGGCACGAAAAGATAGCCTTTTGGTGTATGGCTTGCTTTTGCTGAAGCCTTTTGTGCTCTCTCAAAGATAAAGAGTGGAGAAACTCCCAGGTTATCCAGACAAAGCTGTCACAAGGCAGGGTTTAAGGGTTGCTGGGTACTTGCTCTGATGGGTTTTGAATGCTGTAGTAATAAGGATTCTTTCCATCCCTTCCCTTAGGTCATTCACTGGGAGAATTTATGGTTAGGGATTTTTCCTTAGCATTCAGCAAGTTTCTCTTCTTTTCATCTAAGTCACCTAGTTACTGTAGACTATTACAGTTTATGAATGTGTGTTCGCAGTATACAATATAGAGGTATATATACGTGTGTGCATATGTATAGGTATTTCCATACACTATGTGTATGCACATTGTCTTTTATTTACTTTACACCCCAAATAATACCTCTTCTGCGTTTTACACCCCCTAAGTGTTTGCAGGATGTGCTGACCATGCCATGTACTCATTACTTGTCCAAGGACAAGCTCCCCAAGCTGTCCTCATAAACCCGTTCCTTGAGCCTCGTCAAATCACTCTCCTCAAATCACCTGCTCGCTCTGTTTCGAGGGACTGTGGCCAGCAGAGCAGCCCCGCAACCTGTCCCCTGGGCCTGCTGGGAAGGCAGACGCTGCTGAGACCCCCCTCATATCTCTCACGCTGTCTCTCACGACTGTGCCGCATTGTGCCATGTGAGGGGGGGAGTGCACAGAGGTGGGGGGGGGCGGTGGTTTTGCATGGCATGGCTGGGGGCCGTGGTTGAGGGGAGAAAGGGACTCCTTCTGTAGTCCTTCAATGACGGCTACGTGAGCTGGGAGCCTTGTGTCAGCCCTTGATGCTGGTATTTTACATCACCGCTGGGACCTTGAAGACTGGCCCAAAACAGCCTATACAAAGCTGGCCAGTGGTCCTCTGTATAAAGCCACCAAAAGGATCTTCTCTGGGGAAGATGCTCTTCCGCTGGGGCTGGCTCAGAGCATCCCCTGAGGTGCTGTGACCCCTCTGTTTTGGAAACTTACTCCTGCGTGTGGATTTGCTAGGTGGACAGGGATGGAGTGAGACGTCCAGAGCGCCTGCTCCAGCGCTGTGAGGGAGCATGCGTGAAGGCGAGGAGGAAGCAGGGATGGGAGGTGGGAAGGAAAGGTCTGAGACGAGCTGAGATCGGGCACAGAGGGCTCTGTGGGCTGCCCTCTGAGAACCATCATCGTCCAGCTCAAATAAAACCTAAAATACTCTGGTTTACATGCTTCGTCCCTTCACCCCCCCTCATTCAATTCACAGCTACCCTCCCAAAATCAGCGTAGGTAATAATCACTTTATTCTGAACTGAGACTAATTCTCCTCGCTGAGCTGGCTGCTGCGTAAGAGCAGATGAAAGAAAGCATCCCTGCCTCAGACAGTTTCTCAGTTTAAAAAAAAAAAAAGCCAGAGACAACAAATGGACATGTAGGCAGCCAAGACAGGCTGGCAGGCTAGCCATTGCTCTGACAGCACTATGAACCAATTTTTTGTAGGTACCACAGCAAAGGAGGACTTGGAGGGTGACATTGGGACAGTATCGCATGGTGTGCAACAAAGCGAGGGCAGTGTGGGGGAAGGGTAGAGGCATTTGTTTGAAAAAAATGTCCTAAATGGTTGGGTAACAGCACAGGGCATCACAGGCTGGCAAGTGGTGCATTCGGCCCTTTGATCCCAAAAGGCAGGTGATAAGCAGGGTGGGGTGGGCTGTGAGCCTGTCTTTATTCTGTCATGGGAGCACCACAGGTATGTGGCTGTGCCGCTTGCTGCCATGTCTGCCTGGGGATCAGAGGAAGAGCATGGCACACCGAGCACTACAGAGCTAACAGGAGATGTGTTTCTCTCCCCATTCCCCCACCGGCACCAGGGTAATCCTGGGCCATGCCTTGGGTGATGAACCTGCTAGGTGTGTGTGTGAATCGTGGTCCTCCCGAGTGGGTGTGAATAGTCACTGGTGTTTCCCCAGAGGATGCAGAGCAGAGTGGTCCTTCCTGGGTGCTACAGGTTGGCACTTGGTACCTCTCTGCACAGGTCTCCAAAGGAGCCTGCTGGTATCTTTACCTGTTGCCAACATCAGTTTTCTTTGCTTTTATTTATGCTTTCTCTTCTATCAATGGAAGAAGCTGCTCCTTAGAAGACAACCATAGTTAGCGGCTATGACTTTATGGTGCCGTGGTTAGCTTTGATTTCATTGCGTAGTTACCAGAAGCGTGAATGCGATGCCATTTGCCCCGATGAGTTTCACAGAAAGTGAAGCTGCAAAAAGTATTAGGTTTTCTCTTGTGGGAAGGCGAAAGCCACACACGCCACTGATTCCACCACAACCATTCCTTGGTTGCTGACAATAGGCGGGCTGGAGGTAAATGGGGCACTCTGCTGGGCCACAGATAGGGCTGGCTGGCCACATTTTTTCCAGCAGGATTTCACATTTATTTTGCCTTATTCCCAACACGACCTTTTTGCATTTGACAGAACAGCAGAGAAGTGCAGTGGTGCCACCTCACCCCTCACCTCCCAAAATTAGCAGCCGTGCTGGGGGAGAGAAGCATGGTGCAGGAGCCTGGACTAGAGAGCTGATGGTGCGTGGGAAAAAGCTTACGGATGGGCCTTCCCTCCATAGAGAACTTTTGGGGTTTTTATTTAACCTTTTTAGTCTTATTCCTAGAAAGCCTTTCTTAAGTAAAATGCAGTAATAGTGCTAGGATTGGAAAGAAGCATAAAAACCTGGGGTTCTACCAAAGCCTGCTGTAGGTATGAGATGGCCATGAACTTCTATCAGTACGTTTTAAAACAGACTATATGGTGGTTCATTGTCTATTCCCTGCCATCTAATTTGCAATACAAATAGCTTTCTACTGATAAGGGTCTTCCACTCAGATGACCACAAAAGCCATTATTTGTTAACTCGAGCTACTGTCAAAAATAGGTCCGTTTCCCTGACAGGACAGCTAAAGGAAAAGTGTCACTATTAAACATCTCTGTAATGTGTTACTGTCTCAGAATATTTTGTTTTCTTAAAAGAAAGCCATACATAAAACAGCTTTTATTAATGACTGGCCTGCCAGAGACATTCATTTCATTAAAACCCAACAGGTATCAACTCTTCTGGAGAATTTGTCACAAAGCCTTTGCAGCAGTTCCAGACCATCCCTTTAAATGAAGATAAATCCCTCCTTGACTATTTGTGGGTATCCCTGGTTTTTTAGATGCAAAGCCACCCCTAAAAGACTGGGGTTTAGGATGAAGGATATTTGGCAGCTGCTACAGTCAGCTCTTCTAAATCAGTTAATTTTGTAAAGGCTAGGGCTCACATGAATGGGCCCCCCGCTTTTCTTGATTATTGAAGTTCATTGCATTCATTGGGAAGACACGAAGGCTGTAGCGGTGTTGGCAAACCTGGAAGTCCGAACCCTCTGTGCACTGATCAGATGAAGCAGAAGCAGCAAGTCTACATCCCTCCCCAGGGAACACAGCTAATACCTCACATGTCTTTAAAGGAGAGAGGGCAATTCATGTACCCGTTCCTTGTCATTTTAGGAGAAGGTTGTGGGTGAGTGAGGTGTCAGGAAGGATCTTGCTTCAGGGGAGGCAGTTGCTGGATAAGCCTTGAGCTGAGCTGGCCAGTAGGCACAGCAAACCCATGGTAGACTAAAGCATCGACTAAGGGATCAAACCTGGCTCACATCCTCGTCAGCTGTCGGTGCAACAGGAGGGTACAAAGAGTGCTGCTCAGGCTGTCCTTATCTGGTTTTCAAAGCCGTGTCGCTTACTTCAGATGCATTGTGTGGTTGGTGCTGGTGGCCTGGATGCACGGCTTCCTCAAAACCGCAGGGCAAAGGCTGCTGCATGTGTGCTTGGTGAACGCCTCTGGGTAGTTGGGGCTTTTTATGCAGTGCTAGAGCACATATTTAAAAAAATCCCTGAAATGCAAGTGCCTGAATTCTATGAATTACTGTGAATCAGCCTCCAGTAATCTTGCTGCCCAGTAAATCAGGAAACACAGGGCGTTGCGCAGCCCACTTGTGTGCTTTGGGCTTTGCGGCAGGCTGCAAGCAACTAATGCGTGTACCAAGGGCCACCGGGATTCCGGAGCAATCCCTGTTGCTGTCCGGATATGCCTTACGGAGAGTTAGGAGCAGGGGGCAGGGAGACATTGATGCGTTGATAAGATGGCACGACTGGAGCAGATGAGAGTTTCTCCTCTTGTGTAAGAGGAAGGTGCCAGGGAGCAGCCTCGTCTCTGCCTTGAGGACAGATGCATTCGCTCTGTGCGGGAGATGCTGGTGTGAGCTCTCCTTTTCGTCTGCCTTCACTCCAAAGCAAAACGATGCAGCTGATACACAGGAGGGCCAAATGGTTGCCGATGGAAAAAAAAGGCATAAAAGACGTGACGACAGAGAGCTGTAAAACTAAATGTTGTTATTCCTAGTTTAAAACAAACAAACAAACAAAGAATCTCTCTGACCTCTATGAAAGAGTTTTCCCACTATGCTGAATTAGCTGTCTTTTCTTATCGGTATGAAATAATTCCTTCCCTAATGCAAACAATATGCTTGTCATAAGAACAACAAATAGCTGTGAAGCTCACACTGTAGAAATTTCTGGAGGATCAGCAATACTGACGTGACTCCTCTCCTTATGAATTTGCCCCTGCCTCTTCAGGTCAAGTCTTCGAATTCAGCTCTTCAGATTCTGCAGTTAGAGCAGAAAAAAGCAAGCTATGAGACCAGAACTATAAAAAAGCAAGCGGTAGTGTCTGGACAAGGGGGCTTGGGCAAAGCTTCTCCTCTGGATCAGTTCCCACCTGGGGCAGATGCAGCAGAGATGATTGTGGGGAAGGAAAAGCACGAAGAGAATCAGAGAGAGTTTTGTAGGGACAGGGAGGAATCCTATCCCCCCATGAGGAATAGGAGGAAAAAGGAGCCCAGTTTTAGGGGAAAGAGGATATCAGCAGAAGAGGGGAAATAGAAACAGAAAAGGTGGGGAAGAAAAGAGGGAAGAAGCTGCTGAAGAAAGACCCCTTGGGACAGGCAAGTTGTCAGGGCACACCTTTCCCCTCGGTATCTCTGATACAAAAATTGGTTCATGTGCTCCTTGACAGCAAGGAAAAGGGTCTCCCACAAGTTTCCTCCTACTGCAGCTCTGCTGCTGCATGGGAAGTTTGGTCTTTTCTGTGAGGACGTGACTCGTTGAGCTTTAAAACCTAAGACCCCAGCTATGGGGTTTGCATGTTTATACTGCCAGGAGACTAGTTCCTATTATTCCACTGCTCTGATGCCACGGCTTCCTAGTCAGTGCAAAAAAATGGCATCCTATATTCAATAAAGAAATTAGCTACAGCTCTGAGTCCGTTTCCCAAGGCACAGGGCAGCAGAAATAAAGCTCAGTGTCCTCACCCTTGCCACAGCACCCCTTTGAACACCGGTTGGGATGACTCCTGTCAAAAGCAGCTGTTGTTCCGGCTCAAGTTTGGGGATGTTTTTGCTCAGTCTTCAATGGCAAATTGACAGTATAGTGTCACAAGAAGTATTCAGAATGAGAATATGTTATTTCTCAATTGCATTCAAGAAAACAAGATTATAATATAATAATTTTTAATGAAATATGTACACACAAAAAAAACCCTTTCTGCTACAAAATCCCAAATCCCTGGTAGGACATAAGGAGGGTTACATAGTCGATGATGTTTACTTAAGTAGTGCAAAAAAAGCCCCAATTCAGAATTTGTGCATGGCCTCCTTAATCCAGTAGCACCTGCCAAAGGACATCCAATAACCCACTCTTTAGCTGGGCAGGCACACACAAAAGAGAGAGTCGGGGGCAGGACTCGTGTTACAGGCCAGCTGCTCGCTAGGATCATTAGGCTTCTGGAGGAAAAAGGGTCCAGATCACTTTTGTGGCTTTCAACGGAGTTTATTTAAAAGCTGAGAAGAATGTCTGGACTTGGATTTTATGCATCTTGATTGTTGGTGTTAGCCTGAGATTTTAAAAGTTAGGTAATATTTACTCACTACGTACAATTCATCCTTCCATAGGGAACTGGCTACAGTTGACTGTGGTAGGAGATTATGGTGCAACTCTGAGTGATACACAATATTTAGTTTACTTAGGTGCACAACTTCACATTTCCAGAGGTCCCCGAGGGAATTGGGAGTCCATCTTCCACTTACTTTTAATGAGGCTTGGGTACCAAGCTTGCTCCACATCCTTTCTGAATCCCAAGGCTGGAAGGGAGTCTCGGGTCCAGAATGACCTGTCACTGACATCTGCCCACAGAGGAGCCAACCCACCTGATAGCAGTGGAAGTGCTGTGGAAGGAGAGCAGAAGATGGTTTTATGAGAAAAATTTCTTATTCTTCTTGTCAAATCCCAGCTTGAAACAAGTGTGGCTTTGACTGCTTCAGATTTTAGCCACAGTTACAGATACAATAGGGCTGGTAGCATTTTGTGCAGCCTCTGATTAAAAAAGCAAGAGCCTCATAACACAGAAGCATAACCATACCAGGTCCACCCAAAAATCTGTCTGGCCTCATATCTTCTCCCCAGGATAAGCAACCCACAGGTATTTCAGGAAAACATTTAACAGTAACTTGGATAGGGGCTTTTCTGCTATAAACTTGCATATCTGCATTCAAAACTTTTGACATCCCCAGCTGCCTTAAATTATAAATTGTGTGAAAAATTTAAATCCCCGTGATAGGCGGTGCTCAGGATTTACATGGGTAGATTAAATAGCTGGTAGGATTCTTCAGCTCTATCAGTCCTCCATCATTTTTCTTAAGGTACTTACGGTTTTATTCCACAAATAAATTGAAGAGGACTTGGATGGATGTTTCTTCTTTGGAGATATGAATATATAATGAATTTTTATGTAGGGCAATGAAAAAAGTAATCCATTTGTTTAGTAGAAAAGCCTCCTTTTTGGAGATGAGCTGCTTAGAAATGGTAGCTGCATAAGAAATGGCGGTTTTAAGGATCCTGAAGACTAACTTCAAATAAACATGCAAGTGATTGCCTTCCGTGAAAATATAATGCTAAAAATATATCTATTTATACTAAATATATCTATTTATTTTTTTCATTAGATGTCTTTAACTAAGTGCTCTTTTCAAAAGAGAAACTAGAAGTCATAGGCTTGTAGGGGTGTTCTTTAAATTTTCTGTGGAAATCTAAATAACTATTTTTCTTTCATTTAATTCCTTCCTCACACACACACAAAATTAAATGACTGGATGTTGCCAGCTTTTCTTTCTCTCCTTTTTGCCTGAGACTTTACACTGAAGAAGTTTGGAAAGCTATAGTCCCTGAAACAGAGATGCATGTTTCCTTTAATCAATCTGTAACTCATCAAAATCAGGGAAAGTTAGCAAACTGGCAAAATAGTAAAAGAAAAAAAAAGGCAAATGGGAGAAAAGAATTAAGAAGTCATTCCATGTATTGCACTCAACAGAGGGGGGAAAAAACTGGACGGGGAAAGTAAAACTTTAAGATAGAAATTGGTTTTTTAAGCTAGTGTTGAGAGTGCCCAGATGTTCTGTTTCAACATATTTCAGATGTTTTGTGAAACTTTTCTCTATTTTTGACCGCTTGTAATCCCTTGAAAATCAGTATGTTCTTCAGTGAAAGGATACACCCAATTTAAACCACTTGAAGTATGCTTTTAAAAAAAAAAAATAAAATCTAATCTACCGATTACACTAAAGAGAAGAGGGAAAAGGTTCAGGGAAAAATGACTGTTCCATCCCAATGAAAATGGTTTGCCTGAGGTTAGAAGCAAATGAATCCCAGTACATGTTCTCCTTGGAGTTTTTAGTAGAGGCACAATTTCAGTCTGTCGTTCCCACCGCTGAGCACCTGGTAACTTTAAAAGGAATGATAACTCTGGCCAGAGACAGGGTCAGTGTAACGGCACCATATTCTGTAGAAAATATAGAAAAAGATGGATTGATTTCTATTTGTGCTCATAGCTTGAATATAAATATTAATCTGAACTTCAAAAGTTAGTACAGTAAATGCCAAAGGGAGCAACAAAATCACTTGGCTGAGAATTACATTTCTTTAAATATTTTATTTGTTGTAACACTTCATGGTAAACACACTTCACATTTATTTCACAGGCCAATGCTTAAACATGAATAATTGTGGCTTTCATACCTTGGTCTTCCTCTAGGGTAGAGAGCGCAGCTGCCAGATATGGCAAATAACTTCACATCTCATGGCTTGAGGCCAAAGGATGGGGTTTTTTGCACAGGCTGTCAGGAGTGGGACCCACCAAAAGAGGTGGAAAGGTCTGGAGAACTCCCCTGTGCTTTCTCCTGGCCAGACCAGGGCATGTTTCTCCCTAGCATGGGGGCAAGTCCTGCCGGGAACAACAGTTTTGTGAGCAGGGATGTGCGGATGCTTCCTCACTGGTACCTCAGCCCTGCTGTTTCTCCCTTGAGTTTCTGACTGGTCAAAATGGGCCCGCACTAGGTAACTGCACAAGCACAGAGATGGATTAGCAAAAATTTCTTTGACTTTACACAACAAACTTCACCACGGAAACAAATTGGACCCTGGTCCAGCCAGACTGGCATAGGGTTAAAGATGCCGTACTGTTTTCCCTCCTGTAGATCAAGTTTCCATTTGACGCTCTTCTACATTCTTTAGGGCAAACAGTAAAACCACCGATAATTGCCTGTTATTCAATGCACACACAACCAGCTTTCCCTCTGAGAGCCATGCATCTGCCTCTCCATTACCATCATGAGATTTATATTTTTTGGACCAGTGGCTCTTTTTATGTACATGTCTGTTTGATGTCCTATGACAGTGAAATTTCATCTTGCCCTCTCCTGTTCAAAACCATTAATTATCATGCCATAATCACTAGAGCCTGTTCATTTGGTTTAACAGCATGTGCTCACTTGCTATTTAGAGTATACACTAATTATGTTATTACTTTGTCAAGAACAGGTACTGGGATAGATGGAGCGAGTCTATGCTGGGTCTCCAAGGGGATGCTCAGGAAAAGGTGGAGTCCAGGAGGAACAGGGATTGCGAAGGCAGCATCAAGGCACCACTGGCTTGTGGCAGCTGGGTTTGTGGGCAAGGAGCTCTAGCAGAGACATGGTGGACGTGGATGCTGGAGCAGGGTGAGGAACAGCCAGTGATCTGCTTAGTCCTGTGCAGGGGGATTCACTCCTTTTCCACCAGCTGCTTGAGATTTGGGGACCGATGAACTTAAGAGGCCATCCCCTATGCAACTGGCAAGTGTTTAAAAGGGCGATAAGGCAGGCCATATCTCAGAGTGCTGGTAACCCCAAGCAAGACGGACAGACAAAGAGTGGCAAGTGGGGACCCGCCACCTCCTATTTCGCTGGAGGGGAAGTGAGACAGAGGGAATAACCGTCTTGTGCAAAGTCATACGGGAAGTTCGTGAGAAGCAGAGAGTTAAAGCCAAGCTGCATGAGGAGGGCTTTCTGAAAAAACAGCATAAGCAGTCAAGTCCAACTCTGCTTTTAATTCCATTTCAGGTTAGCCAAAACTGTGATAAAAATCCATGTATTTTATATACAGTTAAATATCATATTTATTTCTTTACACCAACGTAGAAAAAAAAGAATGCTTGGCCTTGAATGAAACTTCTAACTGGATCCCAAATCTTCCCTCATATTTTCAATGTCACGAAACCTTACCAGGACCCAGGTGCTGTTGACAAGAGCAGCGGAGCAAGGGGTGATACGGGGTCTGTCCTCTGGAGGCCACGGCTGTAAACTCATGCACAAGACCCGGAAAATATTTTTTGCAAACCCTGACTCAATGGCTGGATGACTCCTGCCCTGTCAGGAATTAAGTGTACAGCTCAGTATTTCACACTTGTGTTTTTGTTTGGTTTTCCAATGAGCAGCTGAGGTGTAGGCAGCAGTCTGCATATGCAATGTTAGCCAGAAAAAAACTTAATCATTGGAAATTATCAAGCGGCTTCAGTGGCTCTGTTTTTAAAAGCCCAGAGTGGATGTTTTCCTCTTGGCCTCGTCATGTTTTCATAGCCACTTGGAAACTCAGCACTAGCATCATCTGCAGTGATCCAAGCTCCCCTGCTGCCAGTGCAGGATAGTTTCCTACTCTGCCTTCTTGATCGTTTTGTCCTGTGTAGTTTTAAATGACCCAAGCTACAGTGCTTCCTACCACTTCCCTTGGGAGACCAGTTTGTAGTCTAAATAGGCTATATGGTAGCAAATTTTCCTCCTATTCAGCTTAATTTCTTTCCCCTCGGTTTCATCCCGTAATGCCTATTCCAGACAGAGGCAATGTTGTTGGAGCAGGGGGAAGCAGCCAGAAGAGCTGGCAGGACTTGCGCCGGCACCCCTCGGTGATGGAAAGTGTGACTGCTTTTCGTAACACAGGTGCATTGCTTGGGTGCGATGATAGGTCCTGGGCTGCTCCCGGCTACTGAGGGCTGTGACCGAGTGTTGGAGAGCCAGCAAAGGCCAAACCCCTCTGTTACCCTCTCCAGCATCATCATAAGAAAGTAACATGGAGCAAAGCCAGGGCTTTCCCTACCACAGTCTTATTTCCTCTCCTTCCAACAGTTTCTTTTCCTTTACTCAGGCAAAGGGAAGCAACTTCAGACCTGTGGTGTGCATTGACCTCCTGTGTTTAATTGCCTTCCTACCATGAAGAAGTTTCTCATTCCTCACTATTTCAACCACAGCATCACCTCGTCCTCTGTCCTCCCAAGCACATCACCTAATCCCTTCCCTAAATTTCACGCTCTGCTTTAGTAACATAAAAAAGTTAGTCTAGGTCACTTGTACAGGTTTCTAAAATATTTTAGCCTGGGGGAGGGGAAAGGAAAGGGTTTCTCTTCCTTCATTTCTGTACGTGGCAGATTTCTGTTTTTCAAAGAAAAAAAAAGAGAGAGAAGCTGTCTGAACTGAAAGGGGGAAGGGGAAAACTTGCTTAGAGGTGGTTCTAAAAATGGTAGTTTTAAAGTAGATTTCCTGCAATTTGTGTGCTATGTGCAGAAGGCGTGTCAGTGTGGTATAAAGGTGTTATTGGTATTGGATGGAGATGACCTCAATCAATGGCTTTGCCACTCACAAGTGGTGCAAGCTTTCCACCAGTCAGTAGTTAATTTAATCTCGTGTAACCTATTAGAATTTGTGTGCATTTATTATATTTACATATTTCTATTGCGTAGCAAGGAAAGCAGCTACATCCCCCTACCCCCATCTTAAATTAGACTCTCAGGCCTGGTTTTCCAGTGCAGGTGACAGACAAAGCCCAGCGGCCACAGGGTGGGAAGGGAGGGGGCGGCACTGAGATACGGCTGCAGATGGATCATACAGCCCTGAGCTTCCACCTCTCCCAGAGGTGGGTGCTGCCAAGGGACCGATGTAAAGACTCGAGGGACCTATGTACAGACTTTGATAAAGACTATAGGTCTTTGAAAATTTCCCTGTAGGGGAATGTGTGCCGAGCAGAGTGAGCTTCTCATCACCAGCTCTTCTCTGAGCTCCCCTGCTCCAAGGGAAGAGCGAGGTCCACCTTTCACAGAGTGCATGCTCGCGTGCCTGTGGTTTGGGCAGACGCGCTGCTGACTGTCTACAGCTTCGTGCTACGGTGTAACCGCCCCCGGTTGCCCGCCCCACCAGCGCCAACTGTCACAGAAATCGTCCGGCTGCAGCTCCTGGTGCCTCCACATCTTCCCTGCCTGGGCACAGAGGCAGCAGCCCCCTTGCAGAGGGACATGGAGGAGAGCTGAGGACTGTAAATCCTACAATCGATAGGGGTTTTCTGGAATCCTCCTAAATCACTAGGTGAACAAATGGGCTTTTGTTTTTCTGCCTTTTTTTTTTTTTTTTTTTTTTTTTGCAAGAGCGTGGAAGTGGACCGAGGAGGGCACAGAGCATGAGAAACCGTTCTGCCCTCGTGCCCACAAGAGAAAAGAGGTCATCTTGGTAGCCGGTGAGAGTCTCGGTGCAAAGTCCAAGCTGGAACAGGCAGTAAAATCAGGTGTTTAACTTTGGACATCTTCGGCTTGAGAAGAGTATGCTGTTTCAAGAGCTTAACGCTGTGGAAATTGTCTTAGGTAGAGACAGAAAGATGAAAGCTACACAGTTGTGTTCAACTAGTTCAGCTGTGTTGAAGGGAGAAAGTGGGTCGAGGGGAGGGAGAGTAAACCTGCTAAAACAAAACCACGTTTTTTGAGCTGCTTTACAAACTGGGGGCTGTGCGATGTCATGTTTCTTGTACCAAAGTGAGTTCGCTGTGTTGTCTAGTCTGGTCTAGGGAAGGATTTACACAGCTAGAAGTGCTGAGGTTGTGCAGTAGCTTCATTCCAGGAGGTGTTGCCGGTGTCAAGGCAGGACTTCTGAGCGTGATGTCAGGACACAGCTGCACAACATATTTGTGAATGTATGGACCCCTAAAATGCCCACAGATACCAGACAAGCAGTGTGAAAAGGAGCTGCCTTTTAGAAGTGAGACATGGGATAAATAACCATGTTATCTCAATGTCCAGTGGGTATTTATTGTAAAATGTGAGGATTTGTTTTATTTTCTTCCCTTTTTTTTTTTTTTCATATGTGCAGACTAATTAAATTACTCAGAGAGGGGGGAAAAAATCAGTTTGATCTGACTTCAATTTGACTGAAGTCTGGAACGAAAAATGTGGTGCTTTGAAAGACAGAATAAGCAGTTTCCTGAGTCATAAATTGAGTCACACAGACCCCTAATGGTGTTTCCAGGACTGCAGACAAGCTGTTGCTCTTAAGACAAAAAGTAAAACCTTTAAAAATAAACTAGAGTTTGTGGCAGATTTCCAGGGAGATTTGTAATGTCCTGTGAGAGTCACTTCAAAGCTACAAATCCTGCCCCTGTGAGCCTGTGTCTTTACACGAAGCGGGCAAAGGGAAAGCTCTGGCGACGTGCAGAAATGGGAGCTACACGGCAATTGTAGTGGGTTTGCATCCAGGGAAGCCCAACAGCAGAGTACTTTACCGTAAGCCTGCAGCGCGCTTAAAAATAAAGAAGTTATTCCCTGAGAGGCTGCTGGAATTAGCTGCCGCTGCAAACACGCAAGCCCTCGCACATTTGCTTGTGCACATAGCAATATAACCAAGCAAAACAACGCTGCGCTCACTCTCTCAGAGGCTTTTTTTCAACAACAGACAGAAGGTGATTGCTACCTGTCTGCCCAGCAGCCATTCCCAAATACATAGGGAGCCCACACGGACAAGGAGGAGAAGATGTCCCGGCTCCGGAGTGAATGGTGTAAGGCACCCAAGCCCAATCCAGCAAATGTTTTGGGAATGACCGAGTGCCACAAACTGACTGCTAGATCAGGGACCTCCTTTGTGGAACGAGTGGGCTGCTTCATACCCTAATTGTGAATTTGTTTGCTGGCAGCCCCAGCAGAGACTGGGCTGCCTGCATGTTCTGCTCTATCTCCTCTTACCTCTGAAGTTGATCCTTGCGAAAGGAGATGTATTGTGGGAAATGGCGAGTGGGAGAATTGTTTGCTTTCTCTTTTTTATGGATTAACTGAGGATCTTAGTCTCCACAGCCATCGGTGAGTCACTCTTCACAAGCAATAAATTCACACAGCCACAAAAATGCAGCTTTATATTAATGCTTTGGTGCCATTGTTGATGATTTCTTACTGCAACCTGTGCCAACACCGCAAACATTCATACTAACATGGGAGCTTCCAAGCCAGCTGATGGAAAATGTTTAAGATAAGAAGAAAAAAATTGCTAGAATGAACCCAGAGGCTCCATTTTTAATTAAAAAAAAAAAAAAAAAAGGAAAGAAAACCAACGCTGCAGCAACTGTCTTACACCTCTGACATCTATATTTTCTGAACCAGATTTGCTCTTTGATTGTGGCTGTAATTCTTTGCTGGTCATCATAATTAAACTCCAAGGAGGTGTCGGGGGAGAGAGTGTCTCTATGATGTAGAGGTAACTCACCACCTCATTCTGATTTCATGTATGTCCCATTCATTCTCCTTGGGATTCTGGTAAGAATTTGGTCTACAGAGGATGCTCCAAAGCAGCACCTGAAATATTGTCCTTTGTGCTTCCTCATGCTCTGGTGTGTGTCCCATGGCACAAGTAGATCTTTAAGTCTTGCAGCTGGTTACCAAGCAAGGATGGCTCTAGACCTCCCCAGCCATGTGCTGACTGTTATACCATGGTGTACCTTGCTGGGTGTCCGGCCCATGGTCCTTTCTGTCCTCCCTCTTACCCTTTCTCCACCACCCCATACCCTCCTTCATTTTAGTTCACAGTGATTATCCAGCAGGTCTGGTCTGATTATACACACATCTCTTACAGTACCTAACAGAGTCAGAGTATCAAGTGTCAAGTGCGGCTTGCCTTGGTTTTGTGCCTGGAAATAGAAATCCCAACCATACTGTAAGGGGTTTCATTTTACTTTCTTGAATACAATACACCACTATTTGGCAAGGGAGAACACATTTAGAGAAGAATAGACTATACACACGGATGTGGACCTGTCATAAAATTCATTTTAGTTTCCAGTTGAAGTTACCCCTGCTAAAAAGATCTGATTACCATGCGGTCTGACAGCATAAAGCTCTGTAGAAGAAAAAGGCCACCACCGTGAGGCTGGGGGATGGAAAATGACTGTAGCTAAACCAGAACCCATGTTTGCTGTGTTTTCACCAAACTCCTTCTAACTGATGTTGAAAATCTCATCTACTTTATGGCCTAGGTTGCGGAGAGCAATCACAAGGTCACACTGTTGGCATTGTTTGTTTGGGCTTTGGGCATCCCGTGTAAGAGTATGCCTGGCGTTGACCAGTGTAGTGTACCTAGTTTACTCAGGGGCAGAGAAATGGCTCTCTGTCAGCTTTCACTCAAGATGAGAAGGTTTTGGGAAAAAAGTCAGAAAACAAATCAGTTCCCAAATCAGTTCTGCTGCTGTGGAGGAGGACAGAGCCAGTGACCTGGGTCGCCCCTGCAGTCTAAATCAGCTATGAGTCTGGTTTTTCCGAGCTGGATCAAGGATACAGGAGGTAAAGGTGCGGCGAAGTGCAGCCTGACACCCTTTCAAATCCGTGCTAAACCGGGATGGACAGAGGGGTCTTGGCGGGCGGCAGCCCCAGCCCTGGGGCTGTGCATGGTCACCTCCTGCCCTCTGGTGTGCAGCACCAGGAAAGGACATGGGCACCTCGGGTATGGGGGAAAGACAGCCACCATGCAAGGGATGGGAAGCCCCACGGGATGCCCCATCCCAGCAGCGGGCCACCAACTCCTGCCCAAAAGTGGGCATGTCCCCAGGTGGCCGTAGTGGCTGTCTGGTGTGTAACTGGCCAGCGCATGCATGCCCACGTCCAATGATAGGACCTGGCAGAAACCCCCAGTTCAGAAAGCCCCGAAGCAAGGAGTGGCAGCAGGCCCCTAAAACCTAGGTTTGCAAAGCCATTTGGGAAACTGTCCCAAAGGTTTTGTTGTAATTTTGTGTGTATTTATGAGTCCGTCCCTAAATGCCTGTTTAAGTAAGTGCAGCCACTTACAGTATTTCAAGATGAACTTGTCAGTTCCTCCGTTTCAGTGCAGGACATCTCTTCTGGCTTTGCAGTTACTCTCTGAAACACTGCTTATGCTTTCAGGAGGAAGATATGCTTTTCCCCTTGCAATCACTTTTCCAAGGCTCTCAGATTATTTAGGACAGAAACATTGTCCAAAGCAAAGCTGGAGAGGATTTCCTGAGCGCTTTAGGCTATTTTTTCCATACATGTCAAAAAAAAAAGGTTTAATTTCTTCTCGGGTATGTTAACATACCGAATTAGACCCTCCGCTATTTCCAAGTCCATCTATGTCCCATAAATAGGATGTGTCTGCAGTTCAGCATCCACCAGTTCCCCTCTCGAGCTAGCCATGCTGCTTTGGATGCAGCTAACAGCAGAGCCGTCGCCCTGGAACTTACAAGAAACTTTTTCATGTATATTCCTACCATGGGTGATGTCATGCAGCAGCACTTTCACAAGGGTGGTAGGTTTTTTTCTTTTTTTTTTTTTTTTTTTCAAGAAAAAGAAATGGATGAGTCATGTCTTACAGGCAGCTCTTTCCCTTCTTGTTCACTCATCATCAAAGTTCAAATCATGGCTTAACTATGTGGAATTGTAAATTGGTTTGGCATAGTTATGTCTAGATCCACTGAGTTTCCCACTTGTGGGAGTCTCCCATTACCCTTTCTCCTCTCTGACTCACTTGCATGTGTACCAATGATTTCACTACCAGCTGTCTCACTGCTCCAAAAGGTCTAAAGTGGGATATATGTATATATTCCCTGAATTAGATATCTATCTCGCTGCCATTTTGGCATTGTGTGCATAACCTAGGATACATCTCAGCCCATTGACATTTCACTCTTTTTAATATTAAACTTGGGTGCAGTAACTGTTTTTGTAGACTGGAAAAATAATTAGGACACACATTTCCAAAGAAGTGTGTGGAGCATTAGCCATGCAGTTCCTTTTGACTCTAGTGGAGGGTTCATATCTAAAGCCTTGTGCAATTGCTTTGGAAGTTTTAGGGGAATTTATTACATTGTCTACTGGTTGAGAGGTTATGTTATTATTTTACTGGTAGCCATAATCACCATAATGAAGTTAAGCCTTAGAAAAAGAAGGTCAGAAAACAAATGTCTTCTAGTCATTACACTAATGCTGTTAGATCGGTTTGTACAGCTGTTGAAAAAACTTTGCTTGTATGATAGGATAATAGCTATTTCAGATTTATGTCAGTCCTGCATGTCTGGAAGCTGCGCTCTGGATCTGCATGCCAGAAGACTGCAAGTTCCAAAAAATGCACAGGAAAAGGTGACTGCTGCTCTGGGAGACTTGTAAAGTAACAACAATTGTGGGATGAGGCTCATCTCGCCTAACTATCTAGCTCAAGTTAGTCTGTTCTCTCTTCTCTAGTTAATGGGGGGAGAGAGAGGGAGAGAGGCACCTCCATATAGGGTTTGTTCCCATCACAAGATAAGTCTCTAAGATAAGTAGGTTGAATCACCCTCTGGCAGTGCCTTTCTAACCTTCAGTGACTATAAAGGGAGCATAGTTTAGACTGGCTTAGACAAGACAAAGCTAAAATTAGGTGAGACGTATCCCACCCTAAGCTTTGCACCCAGGCAAATTGCTCTCCAACAGCATAACTGGGGAATCTGAGACCAGTAGGTTAGGATTGCTGACCATTTAGTTTCCATGGTCTGTCATCCCTGGGCTACCATCTTGCTCCCTTGGAGAGAGAGTCCTAACCCATGGGGGTCACAGGAATCTTTACTAAGTTTGAATCGAGCCTATGGTCCTCCTTGATAAGTTACACGTGTAATTTTCTTTCAACTGGGGAAACTATGAAATGTGGGAAAACAGGATTTGAATAGGATGATCATAAGGATTCTTACCAGTGCTTTCCCCTGGCTTTTAAAAAAAGGAAACTTTGGCAAGGATGCAGAACCCTTGAAGATGAGTCCACCTTCTTTCTCTCTAATCTTATCTACCTCTTCTGCCCTGCAGGCAAAATGCATGGGATTCCACAGGCTGACAGTTCCTCCTTAGTTCTAGGAAAGTACTTAATTATCTCAATCACTTCATAATTGACTCACTTCCACTACTACAGAGAGAAACCATACCAAGGAGACAGAGTTGGAGTGCTGAACCCCATGGAGTATAGTTGGGCAGTGAAATCTTGCCAATTTCTGTAAGTGTGCTTCCAGGAAACCTATCTCTGTCCACTGCTTGGCTTTCTGACTTTTGTCCCCTCATTACTGGCCACTATCTTTTGGATTAGTGCCCTTCTGAATTGCAGAATTGCTGTCAGCGTACAACTTTGGTTACGTTTCAGATAGTTTGTTTTACAAACCAAAAAGTGACATTGGAAATGTGTCCTGTTCCGTGCCAACAGTCCTAGAGAGCATCTTGTTTGGATGCTTTTTCCCTCTACTGTCATAGTGCAGCTGCCATCAACAGGAGCATCACTGGTTGATGATGAGTGAGCTGTCAGCATGTTGTCATCCATGTCTGCCAAAATGCTTATCTGAAATGAACACAATTCTTGGGCCTCCAGCACTGGGCTGGAGTTGTCATGAAACTGGGATTGCTCGTGAGCTCCCCGGAGCTTCCCACATCAGGAGGGCTGGACCTGCCCTGAGAACGGCCTGTGTTGAGGGATTTGTCACCTGCATCTTAAACCATGGACACAGCTCCCCATCCAGAGTTGTGCAAACAATAAAATCAACTTGTAAATCAGCTTAGCGCTGATTCACTCATTCACACAGTTAGAAAACCTCCTCTCTGCTCTTTCTGGTTTTTAAATATTATGGAACAAACCAAAATTTTCATTGCGTGGTGGGAATCATAGGATTTTTTAGATCAAAGGCAGTTTAGAACTATTTGTGTCAGCATTTCTAGCAATGAAGTATATGTACCACAAATAAAAAAGTAGTATTATCTGAATTCGCATTAACAGGCATTCTCATTTTTAAGATGACAGTTTTAGGAAACCCTAAAAAAACCAGGAAAGGATTTACCATCAATTAATCAACACACTATAAAAATGTCTAGTCAGTTAGCCATAACTATATAATTAAGTGTGCTAGGCTATAGCAATTAGCAACACCACTCTGGAAACTATGCATTTTCACCCTAAAGTTTTTTAAATTATTTCCGTAGTTGGCTGGTGGCTGTTCTTTTAACTTCGACATTGTAATAGGAAGAAATATAGCATAAACTCAAATTTATTTTTACGTGCATGTTGACATGATTGCGGTAGCTGTTTGAGGAGTCAGCCATTTGCTCCAAAGTACAGTTTGAAATTACCGTATTTTCTCCAGTAATGTAGGTATGAGATAGCAGTGCTGGCCCAGCCTAGTTGTTTTATTCATTCTCTTTTTCTGTAATAGCTTTAAGTCCCCCTCCCGCCAAGCCAAACCCTGTTTGCAGAGGAACTATCAAAGAGGTAACTAAGGAATGAATTTACACCGCATTTTGAAAGTGAAGCAAACTACCTTGCCCTGATGTCCACTGAGAGTATCCACAAGAAGTAATTAGTCTGAAACAACTTGTGCACTGTAAATGCACATTCTTGATTACATTGAAGTTCTTATACAAAGTCTGAGACGTGTTTACAGCAAGCCAATGGCAGAGGTTTATAAAGATAATCACTTAGTTATCTACAATTTTTTGGTGCTTTCCAGTTTGCCCTTGTGCTTTGCGATATGATCTCATAAACCAGACCCAAAATGTGTTTCCATTCGTGCAAGCTCATTAGCAGGGTGACTACAGTGTATATATTAATAGCCTACTGGCTACCAGGGAGACTGACCAACCAATTGTGCCCGTCAGTAGAAAACAGAAGATTTTTTGTGGCCAGCCATTTCTTTTGAAGGAAAGGAAGAAGTCTGAGTCATCTGGATTTCCTTGATCAGCCCATCTCAGTGAGTAGTACAGGGCGAATTTTGTAAAGTGTATGGATTTCATACCCAAAAGAGTCTGTGTTAAATAATTATTTTAGACCCCAGATGTTTTGAATTTTCTTTGTATGTATAAAAATTAAAAAATCCTTTAATGCTTAATGAGAGTAGATAAAGCTTTCTTAACACTTTTGAAAATGATTAAAAGGCTTTTGGATGCACCCTCTTCTGTTATAGGAAATTAGTGGAATTTACTCAGCTTTTATCCAGATACATCAGAACAAGCTCTTGGCTGAAGTTCCACTTGCTTTCCAGGTCAAGAGGAAGGGTTTTGCTGTGCCTTTACGAGCTAAATCCCTCTCCCTTAGCTGCTACCTCTGTCCTTACATGATATCCTAGCAGCCAGAGAGAGGTGAAACGCTGAGATGGGCCGCTTCCTGAATTAAACTCTGGCAGGAGAAGGCTTTCAGTGAAGGATTCCTGTCTCTGACAGCTGCTGGACATCCTGATTTATAAGCGAGCCTGCCTACTTGGCCAGTCTTGCCGTGAGCAGAGGAGTCTGTAGGGGCAGTGGCATGTGTGGGATGGAGATATTGAGTTTCTTGGTCGGGAAACAGGCTCCCTTCTGGACATCTCTGCTCAACGTTTTAATGCAGCTTTACAGACTGGGAGGAGACTCTGCAGGAGGTTTTGGCGTTTGGTAAGCAGGGTAACGTGAAGGTAGCTCTGTGGTTTCTCTTTTGAGAAGGGCCTTGATCCTCATGGTGCTTTGTCTGCTGAGGATCGCTCTTGCTGAGCACGACTGAACTGACATTGGTGGTGCAAAGATACAACGCCTTTCCTTCTTTCTGAACCAAGTGGGAAGGATGGCAGTCGGGGGCCTTGAGGGGGTTTCTGCTAGGAGTAGATGCTGGTGCTGGAGCCAGATATTTGTTTGCTGTAATCTGTTTGTTTACAAACACTGTGCAAAGCCTTGTTCCCCTGAATGCAGCAAGAATCAAACAGACGATGGTTTCTTTGATGGTGGCTCCAAGCCTCTCTCAGCCCAACCCGGTATTTAAAACTCCCATGGGTTTTTTTCTTTGCAGCACCATGCTATCGCTCTGTCTCCCATAGTCCCTCCTCTGTGGCTTTGGGCTCCTCTTATGTCAACCCTAAAGGAATTGACTGCCGTCTTGACATTTATCCTGAACGAAAGGTTACTCCCAAGCTCTTTGGGGAACAAAGCTCTTGACTGTTGGGTTGCCATGCCCTGCTCAGACCTGCCACCGCACAGATTTTCCCTGCTTTCAGCTGACTGAAGTCAGCCCTGGCCAGGGGAACTATGGGTCCACGTTAACTGGCCTGGGGCTCTATGTCCCACCAAGGGTCTGAGAATGCCTCTCAAATCCTTCCAGGCTGGAGCAGGTTCATGCCCGGGGTGCCCCAAGCAGGGGCAGAGGAACGGGGTCTGTCTGCATATGGGTCGTGTAGATGTTCTCCTTAGCTATTGCCAAAAAGCAAGTGATTTTTCAAACAACTTGTTAAGAGAATTTCTTGAGCAGCAGCGTCTTTTTTGTTTTCACTAAATGGAGTTATTTGCTGGCAATTATTTCAGACCGGAATAGCTGGAGACTGTAGAGTTGTATTTGCATTTTTGTTCGAGTGCCTGCACATGTACTGCACACTGTGTTCCTTGTGAGGCAGTCATTTATTGTCCAAAAAGCTTTGCTTTCCACATCCAAGCACTAGAGCAGGAACCTTACAGGCTGACCTAGGTTTGGAGAACAAAAACTGAATGGCCGTGCTGATGTAGAGCCACTTTATTATTATTAAATTATTATATTACGCAAACAAGCCCTAAACCTTATTGTTTCTTCCCTCTTCTCTGTTGCTTTCCCATCAGATTGCACGCCAGTCAGACTGAAGTTTAGTCTTAGTTCAGCACCAGAAAGCTGCCCCAGTGGTTCCTGAAGGATATTCTCCCCCCCTCACATGTCTGAAGGTGGATCTCCCAGCCAGCATCTCGCTGTGCTTCTCTCGGGAGCTGCTGAGTAGCATTTCATGGAGTCTGTTCAGGAATCAAACATAATACACATTTCAGTCGTTCCCTGACATTGTCTTTACTAAGTGGTCCTTTACAAGCCTGACACTGAGCTGATGGTTTGAGTGGGTACGGGGCATGGATCTCACTGAAACTCCACACAAAATACTGGTTTCTGAAGTGAAATGCCTAACTAGAGTGCTATCTACTCATTTTCTAGGAAACCCAGAGTAGAAAAGTCTCCTAAAGACTGTGGTTATGTTCTTTTCTCTTAACTAGCATGGAAAATGCAGTGTAATCTATGTCAAGTAGCATTCACTGGTGGCAGCCAGTGCTAGTTATAAAGACAGCAAGAAATGACCCAGAAAGAAGGTCTCCAACTAGGGCTCATGCAAGAGATTCTTCCACAGGCTCTGAAAGAGATTTGAGACCAGCAAGACCCTACAAGCTGGAAAGAAAAATCCAAAGTGTGGTGCAAGATTAAATAAAGAGCAAAATTCTATCAAAAAGCCACAGTTTTATAAGCAAACAGGAACAGTGGTTGCAGCATGTATTAGAGTGCAAGCTCTCCTTCCTTTGGTTTGGTTTTGATTTGTTTCGAGGGGAGGGATCAGCAGAAATTTTCAGCTTGCTGTTAAAACAACACATTCTCAGCGGAACTGGGTCCCCAAATCTTTTTTAGATTCACCTCTTTCGAAGAAAGGCAGTGGGGATTCCCTCCTCTGGTGTGGGAGTTTCCGAAGGCAATCCCCCACCCCTTGGTCATCAGCCGGCGATGCACCCGCCAGGCTGGAAGTCAGAACTCGGTATTTTTTTGGAAGGAGTCAGCTCCTAACCTGAGCTCCCACATCCAGAAATAAACATTTATATTGATCTGTATCCAAAGCACATTCCTACGACATCAAATCAGCACCTTCCATGACAAAGGGCGGCATTTACAACTCCCCAGTGAAACATGGAGAGGGACTGAGGCACAGGGAGCGTCATCTCAGCAGCATCACGTCGCACAGCCCAGCAGGGTGGTGGTGGGACCCGTGAGAGAAGAGGTGCTCAGTGTCGGCTGCTTGCGCTCATTTTCCAGGAGGATAACCTCAAAACCCATCAACTAAATCACAGCAACCTCAACCTCCAGCTTTTTCCCTCCTGTCCTGTCTCTCTGCAGCTCCCACATTCCCGATGTTTAACGGAAGTTTCAGATGAGGGTTGGTTTCAGCGTCGCTGTTTTGAGGTGGGTTTTTTTACTGCTGTTTGCTCTTTCCTTTGGGAGCCCACAGCAGGACAACCTTGGGAGCAGCTAAGCCAGCCGGCAGGTCGCAGGGGCTGCCGTCCGGCACGCTAGCCCTCCCTGCCCCGTGCGAAGGCTGCCATCTGAAACGGCGGGGACACGGGCTGCAGCCGCGGAGCAGACTAAACGGGATTTAATTCAATCTTTAGGCGGCGGTTCGCTGAACAAAGACCTGACTGTGCCCGGGCTGGCCCTCCCTCAGCAGGGAGCCTGCGGGACAGCCAGCCCGGACTAAACAAAATTTGCCAGTCTGGCACTGATTGAAGTTCAAAGCCCCAGGAAGGCCAGGAGCAGCGGGCAGGGTCACTCTGCTGTAGTGGGGCGATAGGGCAAATGCGGTGGGACCTCTGCCATTGAGCCTGGGTTACCTGCTGTAGGTGCCACACATCAGAAAATGTTAATTCTGTAGGAATAATTGCATCCCTCCTAAACACACTTCACCAGCCAAAAATGCGGCAAGTAGCTTGTAGCTTACTGCAGGTTACTCCAAGCACAAAGAAATCAACCATCAGCTACCATCGCTTCAACCCCCTTGTTTTCACTGCCTTCAGTCTGCCTTACCTGTCACTATCCTAAAAGTAATCCAGGGTTTTACAGGTTTTTAGATTTGTTTTTATTTTATTTTTTGAAATGCCTGTGACAGCTTGCAGGATTGGCTGAGCATCTGCAGCCCCTTCTCATGGGGTGGCCGGTTGCAGTATTATCTCCGCACGCCCATCGTGTCTCCCAGCACTGTCCCTCACAGGGGCCAGAGCAGCACTGGCTGTACCTGAAGGACACCTCTGCGTTTCCCTCACTTCTCCCATCAGGAGAATGGCATTTTTCCCACCCAGGAGTGCTGATCCCACCTCCCGTGCCCCTGGGCACAAACAGAGCAAAAGGTGACGGGGCACAAGGCAGCCAGTCTGGGGACTTCACACACATCATTTGCTACCAGTTCCAAGCTTTTCCTCTGTATGCTGGGGATAGTGCTGGGGGCAGGAGAAGAAAGGAGTCCACACCCCCGCGATACGGCCCCCGAGGCATTCGGGCCAGTCCTGGTTTTCCCATCTCCCTGGTGCAGGCTGTGATAAGCCTGCACTGGCTTTCCGACCTCTCCCTCTGGATGTGATGCTCTGAAGGAGTCTTTCCATGGGCCGGAGCAGACTTCTGCACAGAGCTTGCTTGTACTTACAAGGTAGCAGAGCAAATAAACTCTGTTGGTACAAAGCTACGCCTGTAAATTTTTCCTCTCTTTAGGCTTTTTCTTCTCTTCCTGCATTTTTTCCTCCTCCTTTCTATGAATGCGTTGTGGCTGCCTTGCAGCAAGCTGGCCAAAAGGGTCCTCTGCAGCCAGGCCTTTTCTACCCAAAATCTGAGGCTCAGCACTCGCTGCCAGCTGGTAGCTGACATCATTTCCACACACACATGCTCTCAGTAGAAAAGACCAATCAATCAGTGGCGTAAAAGTCCGCATTTCCTTTCCGTCTAATCAGAGTAGCTTTATTCTGTGCTTGTATCTTAGCCTCGTGCTATGGAATATACGAAATTTAAGACTCCAGCTACCCCCTGTTTAAATGTCGTGACACTCGACAACAGCGGGATGAGTAACCAAACTGAATCCTGAATTCTCCCCACCCAGGCTGCGTCACATGTGAGCCTCGTTAAGAACATTTAAGCAGTCAGCCAGTCACGAGAGAAAATAAAACTAAATGAATGGCAACAACCACACTGGGGAGAATTATGCACGCTAATAATGGTGTCAGCACTTGCTGCCGGAGCGCTATTAATGTGCAAAAGCGTTGTCTGTGCTCAATTAGAGCGTAATCCCGTCCCAGTCAGGGGTCCCGGCTGGTGCCGTTGGCAATGCGTTTGCCGGGGCCCAGATGTGCTGGCACGGCAGGACCTGCTCCCTCCCACAGCCCTCCTCCAGGATGGGGGAAGGAGAGACAGCAAGCGATGGGAGGGGGACATTCTATTTTGGGTGTTGGGGTCAATGGTTAGCAGATCCCAAAATTCCAGCTTGGCATCCTCTGTGACTTCTGCTGTGCTTGGGAGGGGATTGCATCTATCTGGCCGGGGCTTTGCAGAGCACGTGGTCGCGGTGATGGAAGGGACCTCAGCTCCTCCGAAGGCGTCCCCTCCAGAGGCTGCTGCCAAGCTGGTGGTCACCGACCAGGTCATAGAATCATAGAATCATAGAATCTTCATGGTTGGAAAGGACCTTTGAGATCACTGAGTCCAACCATACACACACAAACCCCCTCCTACAATCTCTGTCACTAGAGCATGCCCTGAAGTGCCAAATCTACACCTCCTTGTGGGCTGGATCCTGGAGGCTCTAGGCTGTGCAGCCACCCATTTGTAAACATTAATTCTGCCAGCATTGCTCTTTGTCCTCACCTAGGTCTCCAAATCGTGTCCAGAGTGTAGATGATGTCTGGTCTAAATAAATACACCAGAGAGGTTGAGTTTCCTGCCTCCTTCTCCCCCTCCTAGCACATCTGTGCCGGAAGAAACCTAATTTAAGCCCTGTGTCTCTGGCACAAACAAACGGGAGCTCCAAGCCCGCGGAAAGAGCGGTCTGTTCTTGCTTTCTTCATACCTTCTTAATTCTTGCTCTTCCTTGTGGTTTTGGGTCTCACTGCATTTGACAAGGCAGGCAGCAATCGCGCTTTGAAATGATTCTTATTTGGTACGCTGGAGTAGTCTCTGAGTCGAACTCTGCTGCGTGCAGCTTAACGCCCTGCCATTTTGGATTTGTTTATTCGTTCAGCGATCGCGAGAATCCCTCCAGCCCGTGCATCCACCAGTGAGCTTGCCGTGGTTTGTACTGGGTTTATCTCAATCTGCAGAACATGTAGCAGTGCATTGGTGACTCATAAAGGGCTCAGTCCTGCAAAAGCACGTGTTTAAGCACATGTTTAACTTTCAGCACGTTATTATATCTCGCAGAAGTCAACAGGACGACTCACTTTCTTAAAGTCAGGCTTGTTCTTAAACACTGCTGAGGGCTGGAGTCAGAGAGCTCAACACCTTGCAGGAGCGAGCCCGTAATGATTTTCCTTTCTTGCCTGCGTAAGTCACGTTCCTGAGAACACACTCTAAAGGATCAGGTTCTGCTACTGTTGAATAGCACATATTCACGGATAGTCTGGTTTTAATCAATCGGTGGATGACTTTGAGCAAATAAGATCCCCCTTCCTATAACTCAATTTCCCATGTGTAAAGTAGAGATAATGATACTTGCCTTGTTTGCAGAACACTTAAAGATTTACTGAGAATTCACTCCATAAGAGAAAGGTTCTGTATGTGGCTCTGAATAAATCAATATTAACACATTCTCACACCCGTGAATGCGGGACTGGGAAGGTATTTTTTATTTTTATGCAGTTGCCAGCTCTCAGCTGTAGGCAATCTTTCCACGAGAAGGCTGGAGAGAGACAGACCAAAGTTTTGCAGCGTATCTTTTAGTGCAAGAGTCACAGCCTTAGGGAAATAGGTTCTCATTCTCCCTACATGCATTCTTGTTAAGGCTATTACAAGGTGCCTAAGCAGCAAAATTTAGGCTTGCCATAAAAGAGAAACTTTTATGCCTGTGACACACCTTTTCCTAGGAGATTAAATCTGGAAGGGATAGCATTCCTGCTGCTCCTGGGGGCAGATCTCTGCACATAAAACCTGGATTTCCTGGTGACTTGGAGGCAGTTGAAGGTATTTCCTACTCTCACCTGAATGAGGCAGGATGACATTATTCCAGGTGTCAGCTGCTAGGATGGAAACACGTTGACTTTTCCTAGCTAAGGATCTAACTCTTTACGTTTAATTGTAAAGATTTTAAGTTAAAAGAAAAGCTACCTATGAAGTATATTTTGAAAATGGTGTTGGAAGGATGGCATTGCCTCTATATGGTCTCATGAGTAGGCTGCTGAAATTTCCCAGCAAAATTCACCTTCGCATCTTTCTAATGACACCCACATCATATTGTTTAACCTTCTGGCCAAAAGTTTCTGATGTATTCACATTTCGCTCTCTATTTTTGAGTCTTCAGTTATTAACATGTGAATATTTCTGGGTTTCCAACCCTGCAGATATAACACGAGTTGACTCTTAAACTTGTAAGTCCAGCTTCTTGCTTTTCCACATCTTTGTGTTTTCTTTTCAGTAGAGATTTTGTCTGCCATGTAAAACAAAGTGATTATTCCATCCAAATCTTTGGAAAATTCTGTTCTTTGGCACAGTGTTGTGTTGTCTGATACTTTTTTTTTTTTGAGTTTTAAATTTCTGGAAGGGAAGCCCTTCCTATGAGGAGATTTAAGTTTCCATCAGTCATGAGAAAAACTGTTCCCTCTGGAATATTAGAGGTAAACTTGGAAGACAACATTAAACAGAAATAAAATTCCAGATTGCTTCATTTTGAATTTCAGCCCTGTTTCTTTGGAGGGGTTATTGTTTCCAGAAAACACCTTGTTTTTTAAATATTCTTGGCCTTTTCAAGTTTAGTGCACTGACTGTAGTAGCCAAGACTTTTGGATATGCAGCAGACGAGAGAAATGTACAGCATCTGTCAATAGATAAATATACATGTGTGTGTTATACAGGACATAAAACTTTGTGTTGGGCTGCTATAAACGCAAAGCAATGTTGAAATGTTGCAACACTGGTTTTCCCTCTCAGTTGTTTTGCTTTGACCTATAGAGGTTTGAGGATTCTTGCAGAAAGTTGTTTTGCAGATAACTTGGGAGACATATTTAGAAAAGTTTCATGCAAGTTCTTTCCCACTTTCATGGTTTGGATGAGCCTACCTTCTTCCTACAGTTTCTGAACTCTGCTCCTATGTCCATAATATGTAGTTCAGGCATATTCATTCAGATTTCAATGATTCTGCAAATTACGTGCTGATCTTTCTTAAGACTAACCTTAATTCCCTTGATCCCTCAGCTGCAGGCAAAAGTTCCTGTTCTAATAAACAGGCAGTGATATGTAGCTATCAGTGACTACATGCTGTCTAATTGAATAAATGCTGAAACCTGCATTCTTCTTACAAGGACTGACAGGGTTAGAAATTACTCTTGGGGATAGGTGTCCCTAAATAATCATTTCCTAATGACACCAGAGTCTTGATTCTATTGCCCACACATAGACATCTGGTGCCATTCGAGATGCCCTGGGGTTTTCCAGATGGCCTCCAGTTGCTGCTTGGCATGGCTCTCCTGTGGCATGGGTCCTCCGTGAGTCACCTATGTTGTCTGCTGTCCCCAGGTGGACAACCTGGACTCCTTAAGGCATCTCAAAGGGCACTAGGTAGCTAGTGGGGGTATCCAAATCCACTCCTACTAGTTCAACACAATCATCTTCTCTTAGCCAAAGACTAAGATACGAGATTCAAAGAAAGAGATGTCCTCAAGCAAAGGAATATTTCTGTGGTAAATCACCCAAGAACGGGGTTCATGGCATAGGAGAGTGCCGGCCATCCTCACTTCACCAGACATCATGGGACATTTCATGTTGTTTCAGAATAGCTTTCCTCTCTGCAGCTCTGAAGTCACTGCGAAATATCAAGCAACATAGAGAGGGCACTGTATGGCTTCCTTTATGCAACTGATTCCTAAATATTTGCTTTGGAAGAAAACAGCCTTGTTGTTTAGTATAAATGAAAATGTAATTTACTTCTCCTTTGATCAAACTGAAGCCAGTCACATGACAGAAGCGCTGCTAACGCACGCTGTGTATCTGCTTTTGTCTATTCCCACTAGGCAAGCAAAGATTGCTTTCAGTAGCGAGGCATCCTAGCGCTTGGGCGTGGTACAGAGGAGGGTTCAAGTAATGAGCAAGCTCTCATTTCTCTCAGAAGACCTGGCAGAAGGCCCCGTCTGTTCTTTAATTACATTTCAACAGCTGTTTTTTATATATTTGTGTTTCCTTATTCAAACGTGGCTTATGAGAAAAGAGAAGGGGGGAAAAAAAAAAGCAAACGATGAGCATGCTTTTAACCAAGAAACACAAAACTCTGCAACACAAGAAGCTGTCATGGACTAGCCAAAATCTTTCCAAGAAAAATTATTTCCTTCCCAGACCCACATCAGTGTTGATGCCACTATGGATGAGGTGGAAAGAAAACAGAGCAAGTTGGGACTGGATCAAGAGCAAAGGCTATAATCCATATTGACTTGCAAAGAATCAAACATTGTTAGTTATCAGTCAGTCATCCTGACAGTGAAGTAGCAGCCCCGCATGACGGTACCCACAGGGTGAACAGAGAAGAACAGCTTTCCAGTTTGTTCCAGGGAGCCTTCATCATTAAACAGCAGCTCCCAGATCTCAGCTGTAGACCTGTGCTTTGTTTCAGGGCAGTGATGTGCAGTACTTCACCCATGCATGCACACACCACTTCCCAGACATCTGCATCCAACTCAGAAAAGTCATGGTGGGAAGAGGATCGACGGCTGTGAACATCACCTCTGCCTGCAGGGGCTATCCCAGCCACCAGAGTCCACGTGCCATTTCCCTTCAAGGCTGATGCCAGCCCATCTGCCAGGAAGTGTGAAGACCCCGCCAGAAGTCTCCTTCAAGATCAGTCATTGGGAGACAAAACTTCTCCCCATTAGTTTAGCTGACGTGACGTAATGGGAAGGTTTCCCTACTGGGATAAGATGATTGTCTTGGCTCCAGCAAGGGTGAAACTGAAAGAGTTCATGCAAACCCCAGTGTGCAGAGGCCAACTTTTTGATTACTGAAAAGAAAAAGAAAGGTTTGCCCTCCTTGTGCAAGCTCAGACTCTAAGCTAAAGAGCAAGATTGTTCTTCATAGCTTCACTGACGCATGAGAGGCTATCTTGTTCTGTGCATCATATCCGTCTTGTCCCTTCTTCACTGCCCAAAATTGTAAAAATAGGAATGTGGGGACACCAAAGACTTATCTTGTCTCCGGCAATGGTCAGTAGCGTATGGTTAAGGAAGGTATGTAGGACTTGGCACTCATGGTCCTTCACAGCTTCTGGCAGTCAGCAGCACAGGGATTTCTTGGGCTGGAAACTGCATATAGACTATTGTGCTTAGTAGCCAGTAACAGACCTTTACTTTCATTGGTTCATCAAACTTGTTCTTTGTGAATATGTTTAAACCCCTTTGAATTAATTTCTAATTTGGCCTCTACAGCCTCCCGTGGCATAAGTTCCACAATTTAATTAAAAGCTGTGTGAAAAAGTTCTTCCTTAGCCGGTTACAAAAATGCCACCTGGTAATTTTTTGTTCTTGTGCAGCAAAAAAAAATATTAATAATTGTTGCCTTGACCTTCTTCACTCTATTTATGATTTTATAGACTTCTTTTATACTTTTTCTACCAACACAAACACATGCTGCATCTTTTCTGGTCACCAAGAAGGGGAGAAAATGGAATGCAAAAACATCTGGAATACGAGTGGCTACGTGCCATCTAGTTAAAGCAAGATGGTTGTCCATAACTATTTGTGTACGCATCTGTGTAAAGGGAAATTATAAAAATAAGAAGGCTTTGTTATTATTGTTGGTTAATGAAGACAGAGCAAAGAAACAATATATTTAAACTCCAGTGAGACTAGGTAGGCAAAACAGGAGGACAAAAAGTCCTAGCCTCTGTTTCCAAAAAGGCTAGCTGTGGAACAAGTTTGGGACCAAGACAGCCAAGTTCAGACTAGATGTTTCCTACTGAGGAATGTGGTGGATAATAATAAAGTCCATTAGAAGTGGCTTCCAGCCCAAAGGGGGTAATAAATGCAAGAGTATGGTTGTCTCCTGAAACCAAAGCTGGTACTGCGCTCAGAAACACAGGTGTTAATGAAATGCATCAAAACTAAAAATATCTTGGAAACAAATGTGCCAAAGTGCCAGAATCAGCTGGTGAAAAATAAGTACAGGCATTAAAAACAAGTGCATTTCTTGCGGGAGGTAAGCAAGTAACCTCATCTTCAGAAGAGCCTAATATAAAATCTCTCAGAAACATTTGCCTCTGGTTTTGTTTAAAGGGATATGCTTAAGCACAGTTAACTTACAGTTCTTTGCTTTTGTTTGCACAAGTGAAAGCAACATATGTTATTTTATGAACTGCCAGACATCGTGGCAGAGAAACGAGCTCTACCCCCACGGTGCAGAGTGGAAGGGGTTCCAATGCTTACCAGTGTTACCAAAAGTACTGCTGAAAAAAAGATGAAGGGAAGGACGACCACCTTTCAAGACACTGCCTATCTCATCCAGCACACAAATCCCACCCCAACCTTAAAATACCCAGAGCCTGAAATGCTGCAACCTAGAGGAAGGGTCTCGAGGAGGTGAGGATGCAGGCCTCAGCATTTATAAGGTATCACAGTGCTATAGCTGCTGTAGTTCATCTTGGGTGTTTTCAGATTAATTTCTAAAACAGATTGTTCATCCCTGCAAAAATATCCAAATATCCAGAGCAGATTTGGATCTGAACATTGTAAACTGCTCATTCAAAATAACTCTAATGGATTGCTTTTGCTAACTTAGCATGACACCAACCTTTGGACTTTCTTTCAGTTCTCATTCCTTTTTAGCTTATTTGTGGAAACTTATAATTAGATTTTCCTTTTCCTCCTTCTCCCCCCACCCCAGCTGATAAAGTGCCATAAATCCTGGACGTCATCCATGAGTGCAGTCATTTATGAATTTTGCTATTTTTTGCACATTGCACCATATGTAAGACAAACTAACTTAGAGGCACAGTTTCTTATTCCTGGCATGCAGGAGAGTCACTGAGAGATATCATATGGTCTCCTGGCAAAAGTACAAAGTGGCTCTTGTTGTTTGATCTACTGTCTTAAACTTAAATGCAAAATCTGATAATTGGGTCAGGCAGGAGAAGAACCTTACTAATAAAGCTCTTTTCATTTCCTTTTCCTATATTTCCTCTTTTCATCTTTTCTTTCTCCCTTTCTTGGTTGGTCCGAGGAGCTGGAATCAGCCGTTAGCAAAAGGGGTTAGCAGTGGAGCTCGGTTTATGGAATTTCATCTTCTCCCCCAAATTCCCTTCTGTCTGTTCATCCTTCAGCGTACGCTGTTCTCTCAGCTGCCCTGCCAGTGGATTCGCTTGCTCTCCTGGACTTGCTCTGCATGTTCTCGCAGAAATAGCCCAGTCTTTACAAAACCTGAACCGCTGAATGCACGGTAGACATTCTCCAAAGTCATCACCTCTTTAAAATCAAAAATCGCCTAGGAATCTCTTTTTCACCTAGGAATCTCTTTCATGCTATTTTTAACAAAGGCAGAGGTTCGTACTCCCGACGATACACCAGCCAAATGGACACTGAACTTTCTTTGCAAGCTGAATGTCTCCATAATATAAGAAGCTGAGACCTGAGCACTCACTCAGCTGAGAGATTTGTTAAGCAGCAATAGAGCACTTTTGTTCGCTGCTAGGAATAGCACAGCAGGAACATTTCATGGTTGGTTTAATGCATGGAATTAGGTACTTGATGGTTGCCCATGTAATTTGATTGGCTGTACTTTCCCTCCATGATTTTGCCTAAAATTCATCAAAAAATATGAAATCTGAATTTTGAAAAATTAGCCTACGCACTTCAATAAAAAAGCCCTGGAGCTCCTGAAGCAACGGAACGCCTGCCAGCTGCACGTCAGGGCTCTGCCTGCAGCTTCATCTGCTGGGTGGCTGCTGCTCTGGACCCATCAGCCTGGCACCATGTGCTGCAGAAGGCCTTTTAGATCACACAGGAGAGGGTTGCAGGAGCGGGCAGTCGTTGGCCAGGAGTGACTGAGTAAGAGCATTTTAATTGATCGCTAAGCCCCAGCTGTAGCAGGGTTAGCACACAGGAAGCACACAGCAGGGTTTCCAGACCTATGAAAATGATCAGTTTTACTATAATACAAACTCTCGTTTGACTTACTACACTCTTGGACCAATGACTTTCCTCCACTTCTCCCCTCTGGGATGCTTGGGAGTTATTCTCAAGGCAGAAAACAGATTTGATGTTTGGTGAAGGACCCAAGTAGGTGGTTTTCCCCTCCTGTATTGACCACAAACACAGAAGCTCCCCAGCTACGACCAGGAAAAATACTCCAAAAGCTGTTTCTCTCTAGGCAGTTAGGTACAGACCAGGAGAGGTTTCGTGGGTGTAGCTATGCCTGCTCCCCAAACTGCATCTTGGCTGGTGTGTTTATGGGAGCAATTGCCCAACTGGAGGCTTTACAAACCAAATTGGCTTGCTGCTTAAGAATTACTAAATATCTCCTTGCTCAGGACAGAAACTTAGCTGATAAAAAAAAAGCCCAACCCACAAAACAAAGCAAAACCCTTTAGAAAACACTTATTAAATAATGTGTATTAGAAGGGGGTATTTTTAGCAAAGATCAGCCTTGCTACATTTTCACTGTGCATTCCAAGTTCAGCCTTGAATGCTGCATCTTGGTCTGTGGAAGGGACACTCAAGCAGCTGGGCAATTTCATACAAGAAAACATCAGCGCCAGCAAGTACAGAATACATGAGCAGGAAAAATAAAATTAAAAAGCTGTAAGGCACTCTCAAGATATATGCTGAAAATGGAACTCGTGAAGAATAGCAGGGTTTGCAATTGTTCAATAAGATGGCAGAATAATAAGGCAACAGGCACAAAATAATTTTTACTTGTTCCCCAAACATTTTTTTTTCCTGCATTTCTCTTTTGCAGAAGATTAAACAAACTCATACGGCCAGGCGATAAGAACACAAGCAAGGACTGTCAGCAGGGCTTCTGGGTTATTTTTACTTTTGGCAGACATGGGAGGGCTCGGCTCCTAGTCTGTTTTGTGTGATGACTTAGACCTTTTGCAGGTTTGAATATTTGCGCTGGGGGCCAGTTTACAGTGTCAATTTTCCTCATGTATCAGCATGACAGGCAGCCGTGTTGATCCACTGTCAAACCTCAGCCTCGCACACTGCTGAACACAGATGGGGTGGTCAGGTGTCATGTACATTTAGGAAGAATTACTTTACTGAAAGAGTGGTCAGGCACTGGAGCAGCCTGCCCAGGGAGGTGGTGGAGTCACCATCCCTAGAGGTATTTAAGAAACATCTAGATTGGGCACTTCAGGGCATGCTCTAGTGGCAGAGATTGTAGGGGTTGGGTTTTTTTGTGTGTGTATGGTTGGACTCGATGATCTCAAAGGTCCTTTCCAACCATGAAGATTCTATGATTCTATGATTCTATACCTGATGCGTCTTTATTGGCCCCCATTTTACACCCTAAGTTGTTTCTATTCCCACTTTTATTGTCATTAATTACTTCACATTCCACCTAAAGCAACGTACAATATCCAGGTGATGAGCCATGTGTATGTTGATAACAAGTGACTACCTTGCAGTGTGCTGTGTTAGCCATTTTACAGACTGAACATTTCCAAATAGGCTGCTGAGAGAAATGAGTGAATTTGTGAGGGCAGCAAAAGATGCTGCTGCTGCTTTGCAAATTCCCGCACCCTTATCTTTGACAATTATCTTGTCTTTTGTCGTTTTGGGTTGTTGCGCTATCATTAACCTCTCCTCAGTTCGGAGAGAACTGCTGCAGGTGAAAACAGCCGTAACATTATTGGCAAGAAGGGCAGCATATTGCCAAAGCAAACAGTTCTGTACTAACAGCAGTGCACACTTACAGGCAAGGAACATCACCGGTGAGCTCAGGCTGGACCCAGCGGGCAACCCTGGTGATCCTCAAAGCACCAAGGCCAACGCTGTAGATCAGGACAACCCTTTTGGAGGCCGCTTTCCCCAGGACATGTCCCCCTCTTTTGGCTGCACAGCTCCCCAGGAGATGTGTGGGATGCCCAGAGCCACCCGTGCCTGAGCATCAGCTGCTTGCTTTTTTAATCTGCGGCCGCAGCACGGGGCTTTGCGGCTCAAGGGACCCTTTGAGAAGACGATGGGCAGGAGCAGGACAGTGGTTACTCCCTCTGTCACACGGCCATCGACCGCCCGAGCCCACAGTCTCTCCCGGTGGTCACTGAAATGAAAAGTCCCTGGGCAGGGAGCCAGAAGGGCAATGCCATCACGGCTCCCTCCACCCAGCAGCAGTCAGCTGCACCAGCGGCCGCAGGGAGAGAAAGGAAGAGAGACAATACAAATTCTTAGCCATAGGAAGTTTGTTGGGAACTGCATGGCTTCAATTATAACCAGTTTGTGTTGTTGGGTTTGTTTTCGTATCTTTATTATTATTATTATTATTCCAGATTCACTGGTTCAGTATTTAATTCTACCTGGAACTTCCTTTCTTTGGTTCCTTCTTGCAGACTGGCTGAAGGTTGCCCAAACTTTTCACTTGCTTGTGTTTACAAGTTGACTTCAAAAAAAAAAAAGTTTTACTTGAAAGAGCAGAAGCAGTAACAGTGTTGTTTTGGTTCAAAAATAAATGTGAACAAAACTACTCCTGACAGTTAACAAATATGAAATACACTTGACTTCTAGGCTATTAAACAAGAGCAGCAAAATGTTCCCAGCAATTGCTTAATGCAATTACTTGATTAGAGAAAGGCATTTCATTTCCTAACCGCTACAAGAATAAGCAATATAGCTGTCAATAATTTCGCAGTGAGGGCGGAGGGCTGGTGGTCAGCCTTAGACCACATCTTTGCATGGTCATTAGCGCATATCCATCAATGCACCCAGCAAAGCTTTAAGATTCTTAAGGGATTTCAGCAGTATGCGAATGACCTTTTCCTTCATCAGTTCCCAGGATGTTTTTCATTACTGAATATGCAGCACATCATAATGTTTTACATCAATCCTCCATTTAAGTCATATCATGTTATTTTGAGACAGCCTACGGTCTTGGCTGCCTTTTGCGTTAAAGAGTTGGTGTGTAAATGGGGTGGTTCCCTCTCAGAATGCACCATCAAAGGGCTGCAAGACTTTGTAGGTGGTAGTACTTGTACAAAATATATATTCTATCAGGACAAAGAGGGATTTGTCTTTTCTGTGACCGGTGTTGCAGCAAGTGACCAAGGGAGAGGTGGTGGTGAATCAGACGGTGTTGTGCTCAGTTCCTGGGGCAGTGTCGATCCATTTCCAACCGGCTCATGCAGTTCTGAGGTAGAAACTGACTCCATCCCAAAAAGACAGCTTTTCATCCTCCATAATGTCTGCTAGTGGGCAAGGGTGGGCCTTCGTTTGCATTTTAATGTGATCAGGATTGCACCTCTGAAGGACATCTCCCAGACATCCCCCACCACGCTGTGGTGCATATCATGGAGGGGTCTCAGCAAGCATGAGCTGGCTCCCTTTCTGCTGAAATAAAACTGAAAGGCAGGGTCCAGGCGGGTCAGGTACGTGCCCTGGCCACTGAAAGGCCCAGGCTAGCCTCAGGCAAACATCTCTCAAACACAAAAGAGTGGGGCTGTCAAGTCTACAGCACCAATGGTTTCTCTCTGAAGACTTACCCCTGTTGCTCAGCACCATTTGAATGCAAGCACAGCCAGAGCGTACGCCCCCCAAGGTAAAGAGCTGCTGGAGCAGTGTATGGCAGAGGGGCACAGCAAAAACGCTCCTTATTTTTGTTCCGGTCGCAGCATGTGCAGCCCAATGCAACACAAGAGCTAGGTGCTGGTAGCCCCACGGTGAGGGTCATCTCTGCCGTAAAGAGCGAAAGTCCGTATGCCTACAAAACCATGCACACATGAAAAGAGTGACATCGCTTTGCTTAAATCTAGGCTTTGTAGGTAACTATGGGGTGTCAGGGCTCAGTAGTCCACAGCCAGAAGGGGCTGTTCGCATTTCTGTGCTCCCTATGGTCTGTAAGGCAGGAGCATTTTTGTTTCCATAAAAGATGGAATAGTTTCCCTCATTCATCAGTCTTACTTGAGTCATATTTATAAATACATTCTGTCTGTGTTACTAAAGGAGACGTCTTGACCATGTGTTCAAAATTATAAGTGTGAACTCATAGTGTTCTGTTGTACATAAATATTGTCTGCCACGCTGTCATTCCTCAGCTTTATATTGACGCCTTTAAACTCATTTATGGTATAAATAATAATGCTTCCTTTCAGGGGGCTAGTTCCTGAGTTGAGTGATACCCCATGAATGAATTTATTGAGAGGATGGGACAGAATCAAAGGCAGGTTTTTCCTCGTCCCCTCTCAAGCTCCAGGTCACACGATGCAGGAGGAAATAGCCAGATCTGCTGTAAACTCTCCACCTTGCTGAACTCTACCGCAACTGAAGTCATTCATCTGAAGCAGCTGGATGACTTATGAATTTGGGGGTTAATTTCTGTATGTAAAAAAAAACCCCAAAAACAAAAACCAAAACGCCCAACTCCCCCCACCCCCTAAAAAAAAGAGAAAAATATTGTGCACAAATTAAAAACCTAAAAAATATCAATTTCAGTTGATGCAAAATTATTTTAGTTCACCCTGAATGTAAATGTTCTGCTTTGGGTTTGGTTTAGCATTGTTTTATAATTTTTTATTTCTACTGTTTAATGTAGGCCGGTCCTCAAACAAACAAAAATCACCAAAATGAAGAGCCAAAATATGCATTTTAAAAATACCTTAGTGCAATTAAAAAAAAAAAAAATCTCATTTAGAAAATGTCAAAATGAAATTAACTGCTTCAAAACAATTTCCCCATTTTTCTGGACTGAATCTTTATGCAAATTTTATGCAAATTCACGAACTGTAGTTCATCCCCCTGAAATATAAACTTTCACTGGAAAAAAAATGTCTTCAGCTCTGCTGAGAACTTTTCCATGATGATTTCAGAACTGGGGGTATTTCCTGCATTTCTGCACCCTGCTGCACATCGACACTGAGAAGGCCCATTTTTTTCCCCGCTGACGTCTCTCTCAGATATTAAAGTTTTGAGTCAACTCCCCTTTAGACACTTTTCAAGCAGAGCTTTTCTTGGCCAAGCCAAAGTACACGACACGGCTTAGCTTTTGCTAGGGAGGTTTTCAATGCTAGGACTCCTTCGTGCGTTTGAGAGAGATGTGAAATCGAGAAGGCATCTGTTCACAGATTATTAGTAATAGACTTGCTAACAGAGCTTGTGAGCTTGTTAGCAGGCAGCTGCAAGCAGGAAGCCGGCATCCATCAGCAGAGAGTTAGTGGTCCTACAGCTGCCTTCTCCGCCCGTGCTTTTCGTTCTCCTGCCTCTCTCTTATCAGTGACTGAATTATTACAAATTGGGTTCAGATCCAGCGTGACACGAGGAAATGGGGAGCAGCTCTGTTGCGTTCAGCGTGCTGACAGAGCGGGTGATAACAAGCTTCTTGCGGGGGGGAGGCGGGGGGAGTTGCGTAACCATTAGACATGGAAAAGCAAAATCCCCTGCGCTGGAACAGAAGGAAAATCCCCGCCGCTGTAACTGCTCAGCCCCCCATCAGCCTCTGGTGTGGCCCAGCGCGCACCCGTTACCTTACCACACACGGGAGTTGCTTTCTAATTTTACTTCAAAAGGAATTTGAGCATATGTATCACCATAGTTGGGGAAAAACAGAATCCAGAAGCGCTTTCCTTGATGTGTTATTCATTCTCCTACTTGGTGTATCGAGGGCAAAATTCCCTCTCCTTTCTGATCCTGAGCACAGATCAAAAGGGAAAAAAGATCCTGTATTTGCTGTTTGCATTTTCGGGATCCAGCCTTTACACACACACATATACAACAGTAACGCTTGCAACCTGTAGCTGAGAAAACTTCTGCGTGTTTGTAGCAGTTTGCAAACGAATTAAGACAGCACTCATTTCTGGAGAAAAGCGACGTTTGTAATTGCGGTTCTGGCTACAAAACGCTGCTGCGTTGAGCCGAGTGGCCTGCTGAGACTGGAGTTTTTGCATTTGATACTCCAGAGTCAAATATTGCATTGGTAGCAAAGTGTCAGGTTTTTTACCCGTCCGATTCCTGGGCCTGCAAGTAATTTACTTGCATGAGCAATTTCTCTGAATTTTCTTTCATACATAGGGTTTTATGATACCAAACCCCTATCTTGCATTCATCACTGAATGCCACAATTCATATGAACTCAGTGGAGAGTTTCCGTTTGTGCAATCTCTTAATCTTTTTAGAAGTTCTACTGTGTTATCATAGGCTTCAGTTTCTCTTTCTGCGTCTTTCTGGGTGTGTGCATGTCCATATATATACATATATATGTGTAACGCGTGCTTGTGTAAGTTTGCGTACACAAAACCACCTGTGTGCAATGCAATCCATTTTTATCGGAAATTATAAAACGCAACTGCCACAAAGATTCTTGTATCTTGTAAGAGGAAATCATAGCCTAGCAGCCTGAATTCCACATTTCTATATCTTATATACTTTCTCAGCCATTTCTATTGCAAATACAAAATGCGTCGTGTCAGCAAATGTGAGGAGAGACGCTTACTTTCTAAATCCCATACCTAGATACCGCACATTGCAACAGCACAGTGACAGCGCATTAGAAAGCTGGTTGTAAGGTGGAAAACTATTCCTTTTGTGAACAAAAGATTGCGTTTTGTTTTTTTTTTTTAAAAAAAAAAAGGTATTCTTCTGAAGGAACAGCCCCTCAGTTTCTGAAGCTGGGGGTCTTTTGTCCGGTGCTGTTTGGCTCCATTACATCCTCACGGTCCCCTGCCCTGGGTAGTGTCTGTGCGGGGAGACCTCTCTCCACCCCAAGCATCCCCCAGCGCGATGCTTTTGAAGTGCTGCGCTGGGTGCGCCCGCCCGCTCGCCCCTTTCAAGCCCAGCCCATTCCAATTTGGGCAGCTTTAATCTCTGCCTTTCAACTGGTGGGTGCGTAGGGGAATCTCCAAACATGGACCATGGGTCACTTGCCTCCTCCAACTGCCCACGCTGCCCGCCCCGGCACCGCCAAGAAACCTGGGTGAGGGAGATGGGCACACCGCTGGCCTCAAATGTCAGCCCCTTCTTCAGCACCTACACCTCCCCTGTAGCTCCCCCTGCACCTCCTGGCCCTGCCACAGCCATCACGCTTGCCTCGGCTCAGGCTGCTCTACTATATATATACATACATATATATGTATATACATCTAGGAGGGGGATTGCTATTTTGGGAGAAGGAAGGAGGAAAAAAGCTAGCCCTTTGGGTAGCATTATTAAGTAGAGCAATTGAGGAGAGGAAGGGTAGAGGAGGGAGAGGGGAGAGAAAACAAACTGGAAAGCTCACATGAGGCAATGCAATTGGATGTCAGAGCAAGGGCTTTGATGTCGGTGGAGGAGATTAAATGTCCGCATAAAGGATTGGACTCGGGTGGTCTGCGCTGTTTCCTCTCACGTGCGCGGCGGTGTGACAATTGCTTTTCAAACATTAGGAACTTACCGCCTTCTAAACCATAACTTAAAGAAGGAATTAAAAAAAAAAAATAAAAAAAAAAAGACATCAAAGAAGGAGGACTTCTGGGCAGGGTCCGAGCGTGGTGCGGGTTCATGTGTCGCACAGTCCCATGGCTTCCCGGCGGTGGAGCGGTACAGCGCTTTTGGAGATGGAGCGGAAATATAACTGCACTGTCAGGCAGGAAAAATGCCACTGATGAGGCCCCCGCTCAGTGACGTGTCCTGAAAGGAAAGGTCACCAGCAGTGAGTTATTCTGCCCAAATCCCCTGTGCTGGGCTACCAGGTTTTCACCAGGGCACGCTCCTGAAATGACAGAGGAGATTGTAGAAACCAGAGCAGCCGGGGGTAGCATCACGCACGTACATTGCTGCCTGGGCTCCCCTTCACAGGACAGCACTTCCAGCACAGCGCTTCAGAGATTTCCAGATTTTAAGCACGTTCTTAAGCCGTATCATCTCTGCAAAACCTTAGCACATTATTAATTTTTACATTTAAGTGCTTTACTAAGTCTCAGCCAGAGCCCCCGCCAGTTTCTCTGCAAACCTTGAGATGCGAACCACGACCTTATGAACCACTCTCCATAAGAGAGGATTTATTAGACTATTATTATTATTATTCCCGGGTGCAGATAGTTAGGAAAATTAACTTTGTAGATGGAGGCAATCAAAAGTCCTTACTGCTTAAGGTTTAACAGTGTTTAGGGAGTGTATTGTGTTTTTGAGTATTGAGTGTATTGTGTTTTTGTGTATTGAGTTTAACTGGTTTAGGGAGCGTATTGTGCTAATGTTTTGCCTGTTTGGTGTCATTCCTGCAAGTCTTATGCTTCAGTGTGCTAAATATGACCTAAAGAAACCCGTGGATGTAAACAGGAAAATTTTGATTGATGTTAATGGGCTTCAGATCAAGCCTGAAAATAAGAAAGAATGTACCACAAGTGACAAACTGCAAAATCTCCTAACTAGGGTACTGGAGGCTGAGGGTTTTGCCAATGAAGTTGAAGTTTGAACTTGCAGTAATTTGGCTAATGTGGTTTTGTGCATTTTTTGCTGCAGTCAGCATTTTTATTATGCTCTGATTATAGGTGCATTTGCAATTTTTAAAGACTTGGGTAGGGTTTTTTTTCACGTGGCATAATTACAGAATAATATTTACTGTTATTCCCTCAAACATTTTCTACTTCGGTTATTTATTCTGTTCTTTTTTCTTCTGCACAAATTTTCTGCAATCTGTAATTTTCTGTAAAGATCAGTAATCTTAACATTGGCGTATATTTTGATAAAGACAGAAGGAGGAAGTATTTCCGTTCGGAAAGGTAATGTAATAAAAATCTGGTTGATTTTTGATGCCAGAAAAAAAATATCCTACAGATTAAACTGAGCTGTGGAATCCAGCCAGACACTCCAGGCTTTATCAGGAAAATGTATATACGCTGAGCATGCCACATGCACAGCGTTTTAAATGAATATGCTAAAATTTTGCCTGAAAAAAATTGCATCGATGCATGTACACCTCATCTATTTCAGGTTAATTAATAAACTCATTTGAAATATGTAATGTAATACTACTGTATTACTGTGTGTAATAACATTCCTGGTTACTAAGCTTTCACTCCCTACGTAGCAGCTCTAAGCCCCTACTTCCAGTCTCTGCCCGCTCTGCTTAGACCGTAATTCTTCAATGCTGAGGAGTTTCTCCTCACTAAAACAGAAAGCGAGCGAATGAGATGGTGAAGGTGAAATTGCTTCATTTATGGTAAAAGCACTAGGGACAAGTGAATGGAGTGTGGTTCCTGTGGTAATTAGTTCGCGTTTTTGTCACCCTCAGAAGGAAAGTTTGCACATCTCCCTAACAATAGTGGAAGGAGTGAAGGCTTGGTCGTACTTGCAAGGAAAATATTTGACTCCATTTGATGTATGAACTCTAAAGCTTTTCTCTCTCTCTCTCTTTCTGGTATCTCTAGAATGGATAAGATAATTGTATTGCGTGGTTCAAAATACCAAACATAAATCAAAGGATTTAGCATAGTTTTGTAGAACACAGAGACAGTCTTAGCTTACTAAGCTTAAGTTACAGCATATGTTTTTCATTAAAGGATCCAATCCCTGATCTTCATAAAAACACACCAAAAATCATTGTCTATAACAAAACATCAAACAATAAAATTATCATTAGCTCTCTAGACCATTACGAAACAAGAATCCCTACATTAATCTTACTGCTATTTGGTTTTAGTAAAGTGACCTTCAAAAAGAGTTGGGGTGAATAAAGCAGTGAGGCATTTGCAGCGGAGCAGACAGCCTGACATTTAAGAGAATTCTCCAGTTTTACTGTAATCAACATAGCATCACACATGCAGAAGCAATGATTTTAAAAGTCTGGGAGATAAAAAGGTCTGTTGCTCAGGGGAAGGACCTTGGAAACACTTAAGAAAACGTCCAGACAGTAGTGGAAAACACATAGGATCATCTTAAGGCAGGGAAGTCACCGAATAAAAGCATATTGGCAAAAAGTATTTGCGAAGAGCTTACAGGTAGAGGCACGTCAGCTTTGAGGCAGCTCTGTGAATAAAAATAATTCCTTTACAAGTCACCTGCAAGAAACAGGCTCTAACGATTTTCCCAAACGAAATGTATGAAGTAGAAAAAGGAGGTGCTTCTGGCTGGAGATGCTGCAGGGTGGGGAAGGAGGAATCGTTTCTCGAATGGCAAAGGGGCAAAGGAGCGCGTGGCAGCGAGACTGCGCCGGTGCACCAGCTCTTGTCACCCTCACCGAGAAGGCGCCAACAGCCCCAAAGGGGCTCAGGTGACAAACTTGGATGGCAGTTTGTGCTGCCAGAAAAATGGACAGTTTAAAAAAAGACACATGGAGGCTGTGGCGGTGGCTCTTCCTTCTTGTAATCACCTTGGTTTGGCATCCAGGAGGACCAAAAGGCCCGGGGGGGTGGCAGGGGGGATGCCAAGGAGGGGACAGACATGCTGCTCCCGTGCCCAAGGGCGAGAGCAAAGCCCACAGACCCCAGTTAGGGGGTCAGCTGGACCTGGGCCCCCTAAAAGTCCCCAGGCAGGGTCCATGGGCACCTCTGAACTCAGTGCAAACAACTCCCACTGGGCTGCCCTTGGCTTTATTTCTGATTTTATTATTTGTTGCTTCTGATTATTTGGGGTTACTAATGGATATATACAATAAAATACAGTTATTTGTGGTGTTTAGATATCTCTAATTCAGAACACATTTAACAAGGACATTCAAGGACAGGCGAATACTTAGCACATGGCAGACCACATGTTATTTTTTCCTTTCATCTGAAGGATTTGGAGGCTAAGCTGGAGTGGATCCTACTATTATTAATTATATCCCAGATCATTAAAGACCATTCGGCACCCCCAATTCATCAACTTCTTAGGCATCCTTTCCAGACACCCATGCTACCCTGGGCGCACTCGGCTATTTGGTGTAGGGGAGGTAGAAGTGAAAACAGAAGTCTGCTGGGGGGCAGAATCCCTGGATGGGAATGTTCTGCTGCCCATCGCCTTGAGGTGGGGGGACACAGCAGAAACTTTTGTGTATGTGAACGTGACTGAGAAGGTTTAGCATAGGCACGCCACAGCTGATACATGATTTTGTTACCCACAGCCAAGATTTCATCCATCCACATAAGCCAGGCAAAGGCTGTACCCATGGAAGAGTCCTCCAGGAGAGAGTTGGGCATGAGGTTTTGCTAGTGCTACAACACGGATCTTGAAGAAACCATAAATTTGCAGCGGGACATGGCACTGGGCTCGCAGGGCCCCTGCCCCTGACTTCTGCCTGCAGGCTGACGGATAATTCGTTCCTCTTTGGCTTAAAAAGCTCCCGTGTTCCACCTCAGATGTGGTTGCACCTATTTGGTGCTTCCAAATCCTCTGTGATCAGAAACACTCAACAAAATTCTTTGGGATGAAAAGAGCCACGTAAAGGAAAACTATTATTGTGTATACTGCTAAAACAGGGGGCAAAGGACCTTTAGATTTGCAAAGGCAAATAACGAGGTTTTGAAAGTCCTACTTATACTGGCCTAAGTTTTTTCTTTTGATTGCATGTTCGTAGGACATAAAGCAATAACAAACTTGCACACCAATATAAAATTTGCATATGGGAAGAAGCAAAGTTGAACAAAATATGCAAGAATTTACAGCAGTGTTTTGGAGCCAATATTATTATAAGATGCAGTTCCAGAGAAGTACAGTTCAGCGCTGTCAGCTTTTTTTAATTTATTCATTAATTTGGGAAAGAAGATGGACATACACAGCTTTAGTCCAGGCTAAGGAAACGAGAGCTCACACTATGAAGAAATCACTCTTTTTTTTTTCTCCATTCAACAAAAATCTGCTAGATCCAAAGTGGAATATGAGTGCAAAACAGGTTATTGGGTCCTGGTTTTTGGGGTTTTTTTTCACTCATACAGCTAAATAAGAACAATTTTCCAAACAGAAATTTAATCCTAAATGATTTAATAATAAAATCTAATTGCTTAGATATTAGACAGAACATGAACCAAATTCAGCCTTGGTATGTACAAACTTGCCTTGATTAATTCTACCTACTTGCTGAAAGGGATGGGTTTGGCTGCACTTTTTTTCCCCCCGTCACAATATTAAAAGCTGGTGTTGAGTGAATCTGAAAAGCTGCACTAAGCTGGTGAGACGCAAATCCCCAATTTTGGTCTCGTTCTTCTCCAGGCTTAAATAGGACTGAGAACGGTGCTACACGTAAGCTTTTCAAAAAACATCTCCTAACCCAAAAACAGCACTAGGAGAGTTTCAGCTTTGCAATATGAACAAATCCTCCCTCCCTTCATACACTCGAGAAGCATTTACTTTCAAAAACGCCTAAGCTTTTTGTTTGGTTCCTATGCTCTAATCCTATAAAGCATGATAAAATGCTGACTGTCTCCTGGAAAGCAGGCGACGTTTGCCCTCCACGGAGGTCTCAGGGATTTCTGGGGTATCTGGCTTCATGCCCATGGCTCTCTTTGTTGTTCCAGGCGTCCAGGTAAACAAGGAAAAAGATATCAGTGTGTGTGATAGCACCCGTGAAAGCAGCTGGTCATGTGAATAAGTAAATCAGTGCCTTAAATTAATCCTCCACTTAAATTTTATTCAAGAAAAGTGTCTTTGACTTGCAGGGGTAGGGGGGGTGCTGGAGTTTTTTGCAACCATTTGGCCAGATAGCATTAAAAGTGCATCCCAAACAAAGGAATAGGAAGGAGGAGGGGACACCTCACTTCACTTTAGACTTTGCAAGTGCAGCATGCTGTGTAAGGCTGGCAAAGCAGGCAGGAGTGGGCAGGGGCAGGCAGAAGCCGCCCAGGAGAGAGATGGGCATCTGAGCCTCACCCCCCTCACTCAGGTCCAGCGTCAGACCACAAAGTGGCCCGGGGCTCGGCTTACGCCATGGCTTCCATGCTGGCTCGCATCCCTCCTGCCCACCTCAGTGGTGCGAACTGGTTCTTGGTCTGCCCTTCAAAACTTCAGCTCTGCTTTTGGGTTTCCCGCCTTCCCTTGGTGTCCACTGCAGGGGTGATATTTAGATTCAATTTATTATATCTTCTCCAGTTTGAAATATGAAAGGGAGGGGAGGTGGGAGGAGAGAGGAAACCATATGTCAAGAAGACTGAATCAAAGTGAAAGTGGTGTGTGTGTGCGCGCATCAGAGGAGGCTAAGTTTGGCCTGATGTTTTCTATTTTGACTATTGGAAAATTTTGGTGAGATGTGGGCTTGGTGTGACATCTGTTTAGCTTTGGGGAGCGTGTACGTGTCCGTGTGTGCGCGCGCGTGTGTGTGGCAGGGACTGATGTCTTTCTTTGTACGAAGCTGCAGAGTATCATATGGTGATATAAAACATGAACACCCACTTAGAAAATTCATGCAGAGCCTGCTGGGGTATTTCGCCTCTGTTTATTCTGGTGGGTTTAACTCCTGGGGCACGTGCACAAAAAGTCTTCTTCATGGGCAATATAGTGTCCAGGAAAGCTCTAGACTGGTGATGTCTTGTGAACCAATGGTCCAGGCTCTGAACAAATATTACAACAAGCATCGAAGGATGGTGCTCCAGCTAATGTAGCTTCCTATCCCAGTCTGCTGCTTACCCTAAGAGCCGCGATATGCATGATTGGCAGAGGCGCTGCTGTCTTACAGCTCCCTGTTTGAGTCACCCCTGGAAATGAGGCCACCGATTTTCTCTTCTCCTGATGAGAAATGAGACAACCACCCAAGGGGTTTGTTGTTGGGGTTTTTTTCTACTTTCTCCGTATTAACAGTCCCAATATTTGCTTATAAAATAAGGGGGCGGGGGGCTAACAAACCTATTTAAACAGAATTTAGAGGATGTTGTGCGTGGCGCTGCTGAAAACAGCCCAATACTTCAAGGGTAATCAAATGCCTGCAAACCAGCTTTTCCACCACTGCTGGCAATAATTAGCCATTCAGACTGCACTAAAAACTGCCTGAAGGCGGAGAGACATCACTAGATCGGGTAGTTGCTTTAAAAAAAAAATCCGTCGATACTTCTTTGCCGCTGTTTTGCTTTAATTTCGTTCCATTTTCTGTGGCGTTTCTGTACAACCTGGAAATTTGTGGTGCCCAAAGAGCAACACTCAGTGTTTGTCAGTTTTTCAGGCACTAAAGCATTTGACATTAGTGTAGTTTCTATTTTTGTGTAAAATCCCAAACATCTGTTCCACAGGAGATGGGTTTGCTACCAAGCACTACTGTTAGATTTCTCGCCAACAAGTTTCATTGCTTCATGTGGTTTGTGTTTTGTTCTTTAAACAGTTAATTATGTTTTATTCTTTCTTCCATAAAAGCTAAATTTAGCCAAGATCTTCTCTAATCTGAAACATTTTATGGAAATGAGAGTGTTGTTAAAAAAAGCATTCTGGGTAGAGATTACAAATGTATAAAATAAGTGAGCACAGTGTCCTTTACATCATATCTCTGTTCGCCACTCCATCTTTGATGATATGGGCAAAGGCTGTTATAAATGGAGATCAAGTAGCCTGCTACACACACACACGTGTGTGTACTAGTACGCTCACACACACAAGTGGACGCGCACACACGTACACATGGTGGTTTATATGCTGCTGGCAGCAACCCGTCCCTGATTCACTGAGCCCAAAGAGGGGATTCACAACCCAGCCGATGGGATTTATAAGGACATTTTGCAGTATCTTGGAAGAGCAGGGCTGGAAGGGACCTCAAGAGGTCACTCCATCCATTCCCTGTGCCTAGAAAGATCAGCTTCATCTATATTATTGCTGAGAAGTGTTTTTGTAAGTAGCCCATGGAGACATCCTGTACAGGAGATCACGCAGCTGATCTCTGCTGTAGTGAGGGTCTGCGGCAGCCTTGCAGCCCCCCTGCACACTTTGTGTGTGCCCTGGGGTCCATCCCGGCAGCAGATGGGCACGGAGCAGTGCTTACGGGATGGGAGCCATCATTCTGAGTGGGCAGAGCGGTCCCGAGCTTATGCAGCACATCTCTGGTGCCAGAGGATCACCTGAGGCAGGGAGGAGTTTTGCTATTCATTCAAGTGGCACCAGGATTTCAGCCAAAACATATATGTTTACCACAGGGACATGAAATACAGGGACAAACTCATAAAATATTGCCAAGAACGCTGGCAGTCTAACTTATCTGCCCCTCAACTTTTATCAAACCGGAAGATAAAGTCTGTTTAAAAGAAACTGCTGAGAAATCAGTCTGTAGTGAGCGCGCTTAAAACAGGTCACCAGCTTTTCCAAACATTCAGTGTCTGTATCTTAAGCTGACTCCTACGTGGTTTATATGTTTTCATTTTTCCCCTCTATGTACGGATACAATTTTAATGCCCCCACCATCTCTAGGATGATGAAAGGGACAGCAAACACTTTTGGCAGATGAAATGTGGGTCCCTGTACTCCAGCCCCATCAAGGTGCCGGTTCTTCCTCCTTACGATTGACCTGCTGCCTTGTTGGTCAGACCACGCTGCACTAGGTTCAAGGAGCAGCAACTCAAGTGCTCTCCTTACGAATCTTCGAGTACTTTTCATACCGACCTCCAGCAAAACGTAAACGGGGAATACTCGTATGGAAAACCGTGGGACGCTCACAGCTATGTGTAACCTGAAAAATCTGCATGGATGGCTCTGCCTCACACCCAGCACCGGGTCCTTCCCCGTTAAGGGAAACCAAACGATGTCCCTGCTAGATTTGCATGGCAGAGCAGCTGCTCCGCAGGGCACCCCACCGCCTCCCAGCAAGGAAGCAGCTCGGAGAATTTGTGTGGCATTTGCATGGGCTAGTAGGGAAAGGCGCGCCTCTCGGGCACTGAGTCCACCGAGTGGGTCCTGCTGTTCTTCTGTCACTCTTCTTCTGCCCTAGTTTGCTGGAGGAAGCAAAGTCCCTACGGTGGCCACAGCAACAGCAAAATGCAGGGCAGGGTTTTGTGCTGCATCTTGGCACGGTGTTTTCCCGCCCGCTCGTGAGGCGAGGTAGGGAAAAGCTCATCAAAATGGCAGCTAAGGCTTTGTATCCCTCCTCCCGTGACTCGTGGTGGGACCTTAGCCCTGCTGGAGACCTCCCTGAGGGGTGGCTCGGAGGGGACCCGACTCGGGCACAGGACTCCCGCTGATGGCCCTGCCCAGAGGCCCCAGCAGGCAGCCCCCGCAGACGGGGGAACCGTGCCCGAACGCGGGGCCTCTTAGTCATTCAGGGGAGATTCGGGAGGCTACAGCCCAGGAGGTGCATTTCTGGGGCCTGTGAAACTGTGAAACTCTGTAAAGGTCAGTGCTGCCACTGGTTCACTCTCTCGGTGATCATTTTTTTTTAATATCGTCATTACTCTTTTGACAAGTAAAGGGAGTCTTTCAGCAAAGGGATGGCTGAAGGCCATAGAGCTGAAGGCAGATGGTTAAAGCTGCTGAATCCCTGAATAATTAGTGAAACATAGAAGTAAAAAAAAAAAAAAAAAAGTGTGCGGGCTACAAGTGCACAGAGCACATTATCATAGACTCACAGAATGATCTTTAAGGTCCCTCCCAACCTAAACCATTCTATCAGCCATCACTTAGACTTTGCTGAAAGACCCCAAGATTTCAGGGCCAAGGGCTTTTAGTGCAGGGGAGTCATCGTCAGTCTCCCTTACGAGCGCTCTTTGAACATCTAGCAATACTAATTGTTGTTCCGCATGGAGCACCGCCCGTCCTGCAGAGTGCCAGCTGCCTAACGAAGAATTACCATCAAAACGTGTACCAGCTTCTGAACGGGGGCTGCTCTGCCTGTGTTTCAGCAGGGAAAGGAGAGGGGCTAGAGGCAGGGAAATATTTTTTTCTGCTCTGTATATAGTTTTTTAACTATACTTTGTTGATCTGAGTGGTCATACCAGTGTAGCAGGTACCAAACAGTGACAGAGTCTAGAGGCAGAATTCGGGTCCATGGCGTATTTGACACCAGAGAGCATCCTCCTGTGCGCTCACGTGTGGCTGTCCTGATGTCAGGCAGCGGTATAGCCTCTATACTGCCTGGTTCCCTTACTTGAAAAGAGATAACAATGCAGTTCTGGGAGACTGTGGATATCATGGTGTATTTCATGGTTATGGAGGTAGTTAAGCAATCTGAAATCCGTATCTTTCATATCCAGGGATTAGGTTTTCCCTGCATCCTTTCTGCATGTGTGCGATGCATATTTATGTCCAGGTTACACGTTGTATTGGGGAAATGAAAATGGGCAGAAGTGCGATGGAAATACACATCACCATCGTGCATTTTCTCCAGCGCTACAGTATTTCTCTGCACTGCTCCCTTCATTACTCTGCATGTGTTTACAGATTTCCAGCCTCCGTCTTCCTGGGAATTATGTGACACATCCTTCTGAATTTTCTGTTCAGCGCTATCAGGCTTTAGCCTCAGAAATACCTGTCACTTCCTGGATGTAATTTTGTTTTGGCTATAAAATCGACCACCCAGTTGGAGAAGGAAATATTTTTATCTCCATGCTAATTGTTAAATGATTTTTTTCAGTATTCAGGCTCCACTGGAAAGGAGCCAGATGTGCGGTGGGATACAAACCACTAAGAACTGAACAAAGACCACCAAATACACTCTTTTACAGGCAACTCATCAGCAGCATACAAAAACACAAAGCAGCCTGCCTTTCCTGCAACGTGAAACTGTTGCTGGAATTCAGCAAGACAATTTGAACAATTCCGCTCTGGGTTCCTCATCTTTGGCTCAGTGCTAAGGTACCTATTATTGTCTTGCTCTTATACAGCAGATTGCCTTGTAAAATTGTCATTAATCGATCCTTCCAATGTGCCCTAAACTTTTCTTGACCAGCTCTTCACGTCACCTTTTATTGCCAGGCTCTGCCTTGCTTTTATCTGCTATCAGAACCCTGCTAAAGTCGTTGGCTTTCTGCATTGCAGATAAACTCATCCTTGTTTTAAACTTCTGTCCCGGCGCCTGCCTCTGCAAATCCCTTTTTACACAGAGAGGTCAGCACCGTCCCCGCTTGAGGCTTTGCAGAAGGGAGCCCTGGTGCTTGGCTGGGCTGAGAAAAGGCTTCCCAGGGGGACCTCCCTGGCATGGGCAGGGGTCTTGGCTGCAGAAGAGAGTGCCTCACCTTCCCATCACCAGCCGCTGTGTGCTCCCACCTCACATCCCTGTTTTCTTCTCACCATTGCTGGCAAACAAACTCACCCACTTCATGGATCCTTCTTCACCAAGCCTGCGGTGCTGAGATGCTACTGGTATAGCATATGTATGTCCTTGTACAATTTTCTACATCCCAACCTTTGGATGAAGGGAGAGTAGGAATCAGTCCTCAAGGGAAATGGCAGCATAAGCAAAGGGACGCTATTCCTTGCTGCACTCACCTGATCTAACTCAGGGCGAATTGTGACAGCGGTTTGCACCACCAAACGCCAGGAACCATTTTAACACAATTCTGAAGGCAGTCAAGATGTTTAGGGCACAGCCGGGTGAAAAGATCTTCCTCCCCATGCACATGCATAGGCACGCAGTTTCCGCTGAAACAGAATTCCCAGTGAAATATTTCGTAAAACAAAAATAAATATAAAATGCCGCTCATAGTTATGTACTGTGTTTAATCTTAAACCACAGAAAATACCATCATGAACTTAATCTCAAAGTATTTCAAACCAGAAAGCATTCTTTTCCCTTGAGAAATAAGAAAATAAAATGTCAACTGTTAAAACAAAATTTCAGACTGTTTTCAAAATATTTTCAAGGAAAATTGTCAGAAGCGGGTCCTTTTTGTCATGGAGAGATCAAACTTGATAAATCAGCATGCGAAAAAAAAACCGCTGCATTGAAAAATTGACATCTGACTCCAGTTTGGATCATCGTTCCCACTGTATCCACTGAAAGTTAGTAACTGTTACTGAACCCTAAAGTGGAAGATCACCAAGAAGATGATAAATAATAATTTCTTTTAAAAGAAGTAACTTATGAACCTGGAGTTATTCAAATATGAATGTGTCGACTCTGGAATGCTGTCTGTTACCTTAAATCTGACATCGTTCAGCAAATTTCCAAAGTTTCTGTAATCTCTTCACCTTGCTCTTTGCAGCATATGTTCAAAAATCTGAGAAGGACGGACTTCTACTTTTCCTTCTTGCTGCTCCAGGCTCCAAAGGCTGACATGGGGACTCATCGCCCCAGCTGTCCAGCAGAAAATATATTTCATTTCCCCACTTTGGGAAAGTGATTTGGGAGTAGGGAGAGGGCAGCAGTCACATAAAGGCTACAGGTGGCTTGCTCTTCTCACAAGCCTACAATCACTTCTAGAAAGAAATATACCTTGTTTTTTCTCCAATAAAAAGTGACGTAGCAGAAAAGCACCCAGGCCTTTGCTACCTACGCTGATCTGGAGTAATAGCATTTCTGCGTGTCCTTCTGTGAGTTTAGGGGTGGAAATAACAAACTGAAGTAAAGGATTGAAGGATGCTCGGTTTTCATTCTGACTTTTGTTAGGCTGGTGAGGAAGCCCTTCAGTTTATGCAGTTTCTTCCACATCTACATTTATAATTTAAGAGGAGAGACAAAAGTGACACTTGCAAAGGGTGAGGCCAGTGGTGTCCAGCATCCCTGTTCTGGCTGACAGGAATGGTGAGAGAGACATACAAAAGCAGGTATTTCATAAAGGTAAATTGTTTCTAGATGCCATGACTAGTGCTAGCTGTGTAAAAAAAAAAAAAAAAAAAAGTAGAAAAACTCAGAAAATACTCTATTTTGAGTTGACTCAAAGCAAATAATTTAGAATTCTGTCAAACTACTTTAAAAATTAATCTAGAACGAAGAAGAACCTCTAAGAGTAATGGTTTCAGCTGCCACGGCTTTTAGAACAATTTCAAAATGAAATTATACGCAAAGCGTTATTTCCAGTAAAAATATTTGGTTAAAAATTTAATTCTGAACACCATCGTAAAGTATTTCGTTTTTATAATTTGCACTGCTCCTTGAGCAAAATAAGTTAAAAAATAGGCATAAATTCATGAAACGTCATTTTAGCTCAAATCTACATTACTTCAGTGGGAAAAAAAACCATTTTGTCCATAACACTTCATGCAGCTCTATAAAGCAGGATTTCTTTAGTTTGTTTTCTTTTACTCATCCATCCACCCTCCAATTTGTTGCCTACTTTTCCCACTCTTTCTTCCCCGTAAGTATTGCTGTGGGCTATATAATACGGCGTAATCAATGGCGCATGAGCAGTGCTGGTAAGTGAGAGGCGGAATCCCATTTACCGATGGATCGTGCATCTGACACTACCACCCGAGTGGCTGCTTTCGCGTCTTTTCAATTGTTGTGTCAGAAAATCAATCCATGACTTCAGCAAAATCTTGACACTTTCTCCCATCTGCAGAGGGGACCGTTAATAATTCATGACCTTTCTTCTTTTTCGAAACTCGTTTATTCTGAAGCTAAACACCCCACAAAATGCTCGTTGCTGAATCTGCCACCGCTCTTCTATCGCTCTTCTTGTGAAGTTAAAATAAGTCATAGCAGGTATTTTTCATGGCCAAATCTCAGGGGAGGACTGGTGATAAATAATTCTGAGGGTGGAGGTTGTTTCGCAGTGTGGGACTCGGTTCTGTGCCGGGTACGCAGAGTCAAGTCAGCTAATACTGTAATTGCATAAACAGGATGGTCTTGGTGAAGTTAATTTCCTGTAGCGGCTTCTAGATTTTGTGACAAGGCTGAGTGTGTATAAGAAATGTTCTCATATTCTCGACGCACAAAAGATAAAAATGGCAGGCTTTCTTGAGGTAAACGTGGAAATAAATAGCTGAAGAAGGGGCTTTATAGCTGATACAATAAAAGTACTTCTCCCCACAAACACTTTAACATAAAATATCCATAAAATATCTATTAAAATAACACTTTTAGGGGAGAATTGGTCTGTTCCTCAACTTATGTTTCTGTGGTGTTTTGTAGCAAGGGAAGGAAGGAGAAAAAAGAGTCTTTGAGAACAGAAGCAAAGCAGTGTTCAACACGTGAAGTATTCTGGAACACATAAAAGTTAGGGGTTTGACCTTCTAAGTTATCCATGATGGGATTACCTATATCAAAGCAGAGATCACAAGCAAGTAAGCTCATATCCTTTATAATGAATGAAAATATTTCCAGTAGTGTCCCCCACGCACTATCTGTCCAGGTCAGACTTTTCAAGCCTAAGTAATTAAACAGTCGATTTCTGAATTTGTGATTGCAGAGCATATTAAATGCTCATGAGCTCCTCAGATAATTTCATTAAAGCCAGAAAAAGCTGGTCTTCCTTTATTTAGTTATCTAACAGAATATGGCTGAACATTTTGACCAAAGTAATTCCTTTAACCTCTGTTGCCACTCAGCCCTGGAGCTTATTAGAACTGGTGACTTACTGTAAAGACAAAAAGCTGTATAAACCACCGATAATCTCCAGAAGCGGGTTCTGTCTTTTTGCCTTCCTGCTTCAGACTCATCCATATATATGTCTGTAGTGCTCCTGGGCTTCAAACCGGGTAGGCAACTTAGTATGGAGGAAGGAGATGCTCCAGCGACGTCTCCCAGTTCAGCTATATATATGCACATAAAGCCCTTCTGCAGCCTCCCTTCTTTCTGCAGTTCAACATGTGCTATTGTCTCCAGCTGACAGAAATTGTGTTTTCATACCTACCGGATGTTCTAAATTTAAATACTATCGGTCTACTGTAAATAACAATGAAATACTTTACTCTGACAGCATTGGAGGCAGCATATGGATTCAAGTTTTAGACAACACTACATGTAAAATGCCTTTCCTTTTATAGCAGAATATATTTAGAGTCTTTTAAGCTCAGCTCCTGAACCGAGTATGATGCATCTAGTCATCCAGCCCAATCAACAGCAGAATCACAACTTCACGTCAGTGCAATACATTGTTAACTGATATGTCAGAAAATCAATTAATTACTTTTAAGTAGCAGTTAAGAGTATCCACACAATGCTGCCATGTGAATTATTAAAGAAAGCAAGGTTGAGTTTTCTCCGCAATTGAAACCCTGTCTTAGAAGAAAGTGCAAAATGCTGCTTCTGCCCTGAAGCCTAATCAACATTATTGGGCAGGCAACAGGAACCAAAAGAGTGGTGGAGGGTACAAAACGGGAAGGATGCTGGCTCCTAAAGCAAAGGCACCAGCAATCTGTAATGGCTACAGCTGCTATCAAGCCTGAATGACAAACCCTCCCTTCTTTGGAGGTACAACAACTTCCAAAGTGGAATAATGGCAGGCATGGCTCTGGGAGACTAGCAATCAGAGCAGCATGAGAAGGGCAGAAAGGACCTTCCATATCCTTCTATAGCTTCACCAAGGGACCTGCTCAGTCTTTGTGCAGCCCCTGTCACTGTCTGTTATAGATTTTTGCCCGGGACTCTCCCCTGGCATGCTAAAGGGAAACATAGCCTTAGTGGGACATCATCATCATGAAGCTTTCTGCTTTCTTCATGCCTTGGTCTGTTGGAGATGCTACATGGGTGAATAAGTCAGTGAAGGTGGAGAGGTGACTGTGAGGCAGGAGTGGGCTTGGGCTTCTCATTTTCTCTCTTCTTATGGCAGGAAGGCTTCACAGAGTAGGGTCTGGAGGGCTCAAGTAGGTCATGTTAGAGTGAGCACATCTGGAATGTTATCCCATCAGTGCCACCACCGGTGAGGCTGAGCAGGCTGTGTCATGGTCCCTGCTCTGCAGGGTGGGCGTGTGCCCTGCGGTAATGGAAGGCTGACAGCATTTGTTGTGGCATTCCTTTCACATATGGAAAAAGTGAGATGCTCTTGGTTCAGCTTGGCCACAAGCAAAACTGTCCCGTCTGAGACTGTGAAAGATGGCCCTCGCTCTTCTCTCTCCCACCCTTTTCTTCTCCCTCTTCCTTCTGCCAGGAGCTGTGGGAAGGATTGGAGCGGGGGCAAAGATCAGCCACATGCTTGGCCCAGGTCTTCTGGGCTCTGTCTTCTCCGTCACCACAGCCAGGAAGCTCCTGTTGGGTGGCATGCTGGAGGGAAGGATACAGCAATGTGTCTGTAGCGCTGGGGTGCTACCATTACTCAAATACCTCAGCGCACGGTGGGGTCAGGCTCCACGTCATTGCACAGACACCATGGTTTGTGTCCTGGGGGTTTCAGTCCTACCTTTAAACTACTCACCAAATCTCCAGCAGTGCTTGAGGTTTGAAAGATTGCTGGTTGGAGATCTGGGAAAGATTTTGCTCCAAAAGCTAATGAGTAATGGTATATCTGCGGTGTCTGTTTTTCCTTGCTTATGTGGCCTGTAGGAATTCTGTCTTTGCTGGGTTCAGGTACAGAGGTCCTGGGTTTGGTACTTTCCAGGCAGCTGCCTGGCACTGGAGAAGTCTCATAAATTACCCAAATTCATGACCCATGCTTGTCAGGGCCCTCTCTGATGGTGCTTCTTTGGCTCTCCAGATCACATCTGTCCTTCTGGCTAAGATGAGAAACGGTAGGTAATTTTACACGCACACACTTTTTTTTCTTTTTTGGTCAGAAAAAGTCAGTGCATCAAAACTAAAGCTTTTCACAAAAACATCTGCACTGGTTTTGACCAGAAGACATCCTTCAGCTTCTGGGGTGGGATGCCGGGTCAAAGTAGAGACTGCTTCTGCAGCCCTGCCTGGATTTGGGAGGCCCCAATCCTGTCCCTGCTCCAATTGTACTCACCTATTCCTGCAGATGGGACCTCGTCCAACAGCAGGCATTGGGAGAGCCAGCCGCTTGGTGGCTAGTGCTGCACAACCTTCACCTCCTGGGTATGGCTCATCCTGGCCACCCAGGCAAGCCCCCCTACCTGCTGGGAAGGTTTGAAGGTTTGAAGCCCCACACAGGAGGAAAATTTTCTGAAGTATCACACACAAACAGGACATGAACTCCCTGTGTCAGGTCTCTTGGCAAACCTCAAGCAACCAAGAGGTGCAAGATCTTCAAGATGGTGACAGAGATGCTGGTGGCTTCTTGAAATCTGCATGGGAACAGCTCTGCCAGGATTCTAGGTGTGGTTTCCTTTGGCATTTTAGCTGTACTGTGGCACATATGCCCAATGTTGTTTCCAGTCCTGTATTTCAAACCATGCTAGTTTACACCAGTCTGAGTCCATGGGCTACCTTCTGTGCTGGTACAAGGCCAGGCAGAGGAAGAAAGCTGAGCTGATGGAAAATGTGTCGGTTCTGCGGGGATTCTGGCCGAGTCTGGCCGAGAAAGTGTCACGTAATTAACTTAAGTTTTGTCTAAAGCACGGTGGCTGGTGCCTCGGGGTAAGGGAGGTAATGGGCACTCTCACCTCTTCCCTGTGGTCATGTAATTACAGCCTGGGGTAGCTCTCAGCAGAGCAGAGAGAGATGAAAACTGAGATACAGCTGCTGCAGACGTAGCAGGGCAGAGACCCTGGCACTCGGGGTGGACGGAGGGTTGGCATTTGGCTATGGCATGGACTGGCTGGGTTGGCATCGTTGCTTGGCCAGGTCATTGCAAAGCTCCCTCTCCTGGCCGGCACCAACCCGAGACCTTGTGCTTCCTTGAGCCTGCAAACCTGCAGCAGGGCTCAGCGCAAGGATGGCCACGCAACGGAGAAAAACACCGGGCGCTGTGTAGAGTGTGAGCTGCTACAGCCTCTGAGACTGCCGCTGCCGCTGCCGCCACTGGGTGATGCAGTGGTTGGTGCTGGCAGGGGGAGGCGGCTGCCCCATGGCTGTGCCCCCCGAGCAGCAAGTCAGCAAACGTATTCCCAGGTTGCGAGGCTCCGTCTTTTTCTAAAAGTAACCCTTTGACAACTCTTTGACTTTATTTAAAGGAGACAGTGATGGAAGGACAGCTGGTGTCAAAAAAAAAAAAAAAGGATAAATATGCTTGTGATGGCTTTCAAATGTCTAGTAGGCTGCTCCAAAACAAATGAAATTTTAGCTGTTGTTCCGCATGTCTCACAGAGTTTGGTTTCACTGGAGAACGCATCCAGCTTCAGCATGGCAAAAGTGCACATAAATACTATCCCTATCCAAAAAAGGCCTGGCATTTGAATTTTCCCAGTAACCATGTGTATTTTTCAGTGGAATTCACCCTCGTCCACAAGTTTGGCAATGCCCTCCGAGATGCGGGCAAATGCCCGTGGCATCCCGCTTCCAGAAAAACAACCTGCTTCAGAAGGGGGTTGCTAAACGCTCTGCAAAGAGGATGTAGTGCTTCAAAGCTAGTTAAAGATGGTGTTGCATGTCGAAAACAGGACGTGTGCTCCATCCTGTTTCATTCTTACTTGCCTCTTTGGGTTTTTTTGGTCTGCATTATGCTTTTTTAAAATATGTCAGTCGTTTATCTCAGTTCGGAGAACCCTAAAAATATTTCAGTTCATAAAGTGAAACTCTCTGTGCTTTGTTGGGTAATCTCTCTGCACAGTCTTAAAAAAAAGATTGACAGAGGCTGGATGTTAAGGCGGAAAAGGACCATCAGATTCTGTTCTTTTCCTTGCGTTTTATTTTGTGTAGCACAGGCCACAGAAGCTCATTGTTTCTATAGGGAGCCCAGACCCTTGCGTTTGAGAAACGTAGAGTTTATTAAAGGATTGCAAGGTACATAAAGGGATGCGTGTGGGAACCCAGTCATTTCAGTCTCGCATGTTCAGTGCAGTAAAGGTTTTATTGATAACATGAAGCTGGTTTGGACAGGTGTCCTGCAATATGTGTGGGGACGTTAAGAGCAATATATAAGAAGACAAAATGCTGCCTAACTTCAGGAAACTTGCTTTTGTTAACAGGGCTGTTTTTACAGTTTTGGAAAACTGTATGGCTAATGTCCCTTCGGTCTGAAAACAGAAGCCATTAATCTGCTTTCACTTTTCATATTACCTGCTAATGGGACGCCATCAAATGACACAGTGTTCCTGGCTACTTCCATTTTATTTCACATTGATGTTTACTTTTGCTTTACAAAACAGATTATAAAGGTCCCCAAGGACTAATCTTAAAAATTGTGCAATGCTCCAGATTACCGAGTTTAAAAAGTTATCAGAGTCCTGACTTCCAGATGATCTGAACGCCCATAGCTTCACTGAAAGTCCATGAGAGCTGCAGGTCTTTAGCACCTCCAGAAAAACAGATTTCCATTTTTTAAGCTAATGCCTTGCCAAAACGTATGTCTTCCTTCAGTAAGCATTGGGTCAGAATTTACTACTGGAGCGATGCTTGCAGTATATATGTACAAATTAAGAATACCTCTTTTCTTGGCTCTCATAACCTCCTCTCTGCCCCCTGCCACCTCCAGGCTAACACTGTAGAATACGCCTGAAAAGTGGCCAGTAGGACAGGGACTGCAGTTGATGCAATAAAAATTTAGCTGGGGTTTCACTTGCATGTTCATTTGATCGTCTTTGCACTGTTAAACGCACACGCACACACAGAGTGAGAAAAAAGCATTCATCTGAAAGGACTGATAGCTTTTTTCCTAGAATCCCAAAATAACCAAACTAAAAGAAGTGGTAAAGAAAGTCTTTTACAATCTTTTCAACTCTACAAACTTTTACAATCTCTGTCAACTAAGGTATTATGTTAGGGAAGAAAAGTACGAAACCCAGATCCATCCTGGGTCTGTAGTCCAGTTTTCCCTGGAGATCCATCCTCTCTGACATCGACATACACGTATCTTGCATAGCCCCAGCATTCCTTATCTTTATGTAAATGTCCACAAGGTGTTCACACGCTGATAGATGGGCAAGAAGCAATAGGAAAAGGAAGGTGAAAACTGATAATAAAAAAAAACACATGAGAGCGCCGAGGACTAAAGGTCTGTACATTTCAGACGCTCAGACCTAACACTATACGGAGGGATGGAAAGAAGGAACCTTTTCTGTAGAGTTAGCATCTGAAGATAGCAGCTAGCGGGGGGTGCTTTATCTGCCCTGTAACAGAGGGGCTATTGCACCTCCACCGAACCACTGCCGGCAAAGCCCAGGAAACATCTTGCTGTGCAGTTGATGAAACATTTGCCTGAGGCCTCTCACAGTCCTCCTGTGGCAGTTGAATAATGTCATAACCCAGGATTGTGTAAGAGTTGCTAGAGCCGTAGAGATTGTGCTGTTTCATTTCATGTCACTGGGCTTTCTGCAGGCGTTTTCGTGTTTTTCCTCTTTCCATTCTTTTCCTTGGGAAAAGGAGTATGTTTCTTGTTTGGGTCTCTCCTTTACTCGGGCAGTGTTAAGGCAAAGTTCAAAAGAAAGGAAAACAACCCAGAAGTACTTTTTTTTTTTCATTGCCCCTTTTATACCAACCGTGGTGCAAGAGTTCCTGTGATTCCACAGGAATTGGAACCTGCTCTTGCGGACCGACAACTTCGGCCTTTCCTGGAATAGCTTAAGCACACACGTAATTTTCCTCATAGGCAACGTTGCATGTGTTGAAGCGTTTGTAGGGCCTACAGGTTTGTGGCCATATGCTGACAAGTGAGATTTTAGCATTTTTATGCAATATAATATTTAAAACGCTAACAGCGATCTCTACTTGAAATGTGAAATTTGGCCAGCAGCAAAGCCCTAGTAAATCTCACAGCCTTTTATTTCCACATGCATTCCCTGATTTCATTAGAAACATCCTATCCTGGAATCTGGAAAACACAAACCAAAAAAAAAAAAAAAAACCAAAAACCACAAACTAAAAAACCCATATCAGCTATGCATTTGGCAGCGTTTCTTTTTGTCTACCCAGATACAACTGCTCCTACTTGATTTTGTTTCTTCTTAGCCCTATCTGTGACCGTGTCTTTGCTTTCTAGGAGGAGAAAAAGATGAGGTGAAAAAGTACAGGGAATACATTTGGTATCCTAGCCAACACTCCCCTCCTTAAATTTACAGAAAAAAGAGGGAGGGGATCACCGTGTGGGCCACTAAGTGTGCAGGGGTTTTACACTGCTGTTTAAAGAGATGCTCTGTAAATCTCCACTGCAAACCAAAACTGCCTTTTGCACTCTTTCAGTGGCTACAGCATTTTGGCACGCTTTGCAAAACAGCTGGAATGAACTTTGGAGTCTGGTTTAACACTTTGGAAAATCACTCCACCTGTCTATCCATCCTTTCCTCCATCCATCCATCCATATGTCTATTCATCTATGAATTCCTATGAAATTGCTGAATCTCACACTCGGTGACAAATGTGACAGGCTTTTATATATACATAGCACTTGCGCACTTGTACACTTCTAGGAAGGATTATTTCCTCTTAAACGCCAGGGAACGGAGATGTATATCACTTTGCCTACAGAAGAAATTTCAAGTTTTGCAGATACTGACTCATATTTACGCATTTATCAGAACACGGTGGCTGACTTCTGTTACCATTTCTCATACAAAATTCCCATCCCGGGGATGTCACTGGAATTATTCCCATGTACAGGGGGAAAGAATTGGGGCTTAAATTGTCCCGTGTATCTACTGAAAAAAAAAAAAAATCTCTTCTTCATAGTCAGAAGCATTCTCATGATACCAGTGTCTGGTGTTAGGGACTATAAAATACTCTGAGCAGGGGAAGTCTGCAGAAAGAATCGTTATCAGTTTCATTACTCTATTTACTGGTAGTAGAACCTTGCACCTTTGGAACAGTGCATCAGCTGAAACAGGAACAATCCCAACCTGGTTTCCAACAGCAAAACTCTGAACTTACATCTTCATCCACTTCCACTCTAATTGGGCAGAGAAAAATCATCTGAGAAGCTAAATGAAAATTACTAGCCTATAAATGCCTGAGGCAAAAAAAAAAAAAAAAGAGAGAGGGAGGGAGAGGAGAGAGAGAAATATGGGAAGTCTCATGTGAGTTTGGTTAGTGGAAGAAAAAAAAACACTTACTAAGTATGGCTGCATGTCATTTTTCAATTTGCTCATGTTAAATAATGATCTCTAGGGCAGAGAAAGAGTGGAGTGAAAAGGAAGAGCTCTCCCCTCGTCTTGTTTAGTTTCTGCTGGTGTTTTGCAGTGTCTGGTCACTGCCTGGCTATCACAATAAACTTAAACATGAACCACGGGCAGTTTGGTATGTCTTCTTCTCTATCCTGGACCATGTACCTGATGAGGAAAAACAGACCAGCCACTGGCTTTTTCGGTAAAGACTTCTTTATCTTCCTTTTAGAAAGTTTTTCTCTGCATTGTCATGAAATAGAAACCTTGATTGTAAAGTAATAGAAAGTATCGGGTGAAAAAAACTCTTTAAAGTAATATAACTTCTGTTGGAGCAAAATAAGGAAATCTCTCATTGGGTGCATGTGGGTGCTTTAACTTCCACGAGACAGTTGGGTACGTGTGGGGGTTTTCACTAGTCTGTTAAGCGTGTTGCAAGCCTTTTTAACTGAATCAGTTTCTTCAGAGGAAGTGCTTCAAAATAGTTTTTATTTCAAATGCTTGGCATGAGGGTGCCACCAAAGCTGGAGGGAATTGGGCTGCCTTGGGTGGCGGTGGAAGGTGATGTCCATCTGATGGTACTTGATGGTTAAAGGTTTGCAACTTTGCAGTAACAGAGTGATCGCAGAGGACCGGGTAGTGTCATTGTCAATTGATTTGAGTCCCAGGGTTATGATCACTAGTGATGCTTTTTTATGCAAAATAGAGGGTCAGCCTGTAGGCTTGATGAGTTTTTATTGCCTGAAAAATGACAGCAGAGTAAAAATTTTCCCATCAGAGCGTCAAAGATAACTTTTTATCACAAGGATATGTTAAATAAAATAATAGGAATCTTAAGAAAACATTGACAAATTCTGTAGTCCCTGCCATGGTCCATTTTGCTGTGCATCTGTAGAGAACAAGACTGCTTTTTCCAGCATCATTGTACCTCTTGCACAAACAGTGGGCCAGGGAGAAAGACATCATGCTTCTAAAAAATATTTGGAATACTGCAAAATTTGTTTCTTTTCTGTAAGCTAGCTTTCTTCTTAGTGACTCTTTTTCTCCTAAATATTTAGTGAACTAAGCAAATTTTGTGCAAAAGGGTTTTATAGCAAGGTTTTAGATATTTTTATGGGTTTGATTTTAAAAGATATAATGAAGACAAAAGAATGAAAGTTGGGAATGAAGAAAGGAAGATCTATTATTTTGCACTGCCACTTGAAGATTCCTTCACTTTTCCTCTCCCACCCCGTGTTTTAGCAAGTCTGTACGGCACCGCGCTCAGGGGGCTGCTGTTAACCTTAACTGCAGCAAAGTTTCCATTCGCAGTTAGGCGAGGGGGCAAATTTTCTTCTGATTTGTAGCCCATGAACCCCGTGAACTCTGATCTCCACTTGTCCTAAATCAGCGCCAAATTGAGAGGATCACCATTTGTTTCCGTTGCGGAGCACTTGGGAAGATGGCGCTGAATCATTTTGCAACGTACCTAAGTGCTAGATAAAGCCTGACTTACCATCCCAGCGCTAAGAGGTGACATGCAGGCTGTGACTGCCAGAGGAGCAGCCGTGTGCCAGGCCCCTGGGACAAGTCTGGCCTTTCCCTGGTTTGCTTCCGCAGAGCTTCACACGCAGTGCAAGCCCTGGAAAAGCCTGCCGCACAGCTGGGTGATTCGTTAGGCTTTCCAAAAGCAGGCAAAAGAGCAAGACATTATTTTTCTGACCTGTCCAGGGAATTATGACCCCTGCCTAGGATAAATCCTGGTGTTTGTGGGATGCTTTCTGCTTTGTAAAGTACAGGGGTTCTTGGAGGTTACCTTTTCCATAGCATCTGAGAAATTAGCCTCTTAATTTCATGCTCACTTAAAAAGCATGGAATAAGAAGCAATTTACAGAAAGATCACAGAATCCCAGAAGGGCTGAGGTTGAAAGGGACCTCTGGAGGGCATCTGGTCCAGCACCCCTGCTCAAGAAGGGCCACCTAGAGCAGGCTGCCCAGGCCAAATGTGAGTGTCGAGTCAGAAACATTTGGTTTAGTTTGGATTCTGTTTTTAACAGATGCACGTAATTCTTGCTCTGCAAGACATCGAAGACATTGTAGAAAAATATAATGTGAAGTGGATGTCATGAGAGATGGTTTATGTGGTGCATAAACCAAATGAGCAACTACCTTTGTTTAATATTGTCCTGTGTAGGTTTGATTTGGTGGTGATAATTGGCATCTAAAAATCATGCAAGAATGCTTTGTGTTGGTTAAGAAAGGCTAAAACATATTGCTACATATGTCTGTTGCCTAACAAAGCTAAAACTAAGGCTTTTACAGTCCCTAATTTCATAACTGTGCAAATGAGCTATAGGAAAAGCAGATTAAAATATCCTGTTGTCGTTTAAAATGAACTTGCCAATTCATAGACAGCACATTGTGCCACTGGGTATCATGTGCAACATCTGTAACTGGAAAGCAGTATACGAATATGATCTTAAGCTAATCTTGCTAAGCTTTGTTCACTCTACAGCAAATTTCCTTTTAAAAGAGTTGTGTATTGTAGTTGGTGTTCAGGGAGCCATTTATTATGTCTTGCTGCCAAGAATATTCCATGCTTTTAAATATTCTATAAGGTTAGGGTATATTTCAGGGTAGATTTGTAGCAAGACTGCAGTTAAAGGTCTGGAATTACAGCTTTTCGTCTCACCTACCCTGACACAAATCAAGGCCTTGCAGCTACAATTGAATAAGCAGAGAACCAGGCTCATGGAGGACTTTGTAGCTCCGGGGAGACGGGAGGCATCAGTTTTTGTTGAGCCCTGCTAGATTGTCATCCTACTGCATGGCACTTTCAGACTGCGGGACAGCCCTAAGGTGGTCCAGACCCAGCATCGCTGCCTGGGGACAAGGAGGCACCAGGGAGGGAGAGGCAAGGGAGGGCAGGCTGCCTCAGCATCCCCACTCGGGACGTGCAGGAGGACCTGCCTCACCTGAGCTGTTCCCTCCCTCTCCCTGGATCACACTCTGTTCCCTCGCTGGTGCACAGATCTCATCTTGGTCAAATGGGAGTGGAGGCTTTGATATGAAGTTGCACCTCATTATGACCTGGGGGAGATCTGTGGTTGAGATCAAAGGCAGTAGATGACATACCTGGTGAATTAAAAATGCTTAAGAAAAAAGCCACCCAAGAGGAGTAGTGATGATTTCCATTAAAACAAAGTAACACTTCTATAGCAATTATTTATCCCTGTTTTAAGTCCAATTACTGGTGGTAAGGGTTGCCAGACTGACAGACAGCCCTGGAAATGCTACCTTCTGCCTCCATGGGAGCAGCGGTCTGCTCCAGGACCATTTCAAGTCCTGCAGCAGGGCAGCTCCAGGGGGTCCAGCTTTGCACAACCTGATACCTATGGCAGATCTGCTTCCTGGGTCACACGGGTGGTTGGGCCTGTCAAAACACCCTGCAGACCTCCCTCCATGCACTTGCATGTTGGTTTTCTTCCAAGGTAAGGCAAAGCATGGGGAAGGAGGTGGTTCATGCCCTGTCACACTGCTGTCACACCTGCAGGGCTTGCAGATCACCCTGTTCAGGGGTGGGCTCTGATGTCCCCTCTGTTTTAATGGCTGCCAGATTTCTACAATTGATGAACAGAGTCCATTCCACTGTGCCCAGCAGAGCCTGGGTACCCCACACCAGCCACGCAAGAGGTGAGTCCAGCCACATCCCAGGACTTGCAGGGAGGGAGCCCCATGACTTGTCCAGGAAGCTTCTCCCTTGCTCTCACCGGTGGAGAGGTGATCTTTTTTTCCCCTACATTTCGCCCCGTCCACCAAGCACCGTGAACCTCCTGCGTCCCACAAAAGGCGCCCACACAGAGTGAAGTCTTGGCGTAGTATTGATCAACACTGGACATGGGCTGGGGTTTGCCCAGTGTGAACTGGTGTGGGCCCACCCATATGAGCAGGGTATACTGTCATACCTTCCCTGAAGGCTATTTTTGAAAGTAGAAATTTGCACTGGAGTTAGATGAGGATTTAGGCTACGAAGAGCTGAAGGAATTGTCACAGCTCAAACAGAGACAGTGCTGAAAACAGATAACTCTTCAGTCTCAGTGAGAGCGATGCTGAGACCGAGAGTGACACCAAGAGTGATACAGAGACTAAAGAATTTGCTGGCTTTCCTAAAAATTAAAAATGAGCCCATCTCTAGTACTGCTGGGCTAGAGTATGCAGACCTGTTTCCTTGTCGCATTGAGGGTAGGTCCAGTGCTACCAGAAGATCTTCAAATTGGCTTGTGAAAGAGACAGCTCAGAATAGCCTGTCTTGGACATTAATGTCTTGCAAAGTCCTCATTTAACCAGCTGATGCAGATTGTTCCTGCAAACATTTGCATCAGTCCTCAAAAATTATCAAATCATGGAAGTTCCCTAAAAGAATCTAATTGTACAACAGTTTTATGGGGCTAAACTGTAGTTATAGTACCAAAAGAAAGTAACACTGGAAAAAAAAATAAAAAAGATATAAAAAGGAATGAAACAATTTGGAATATATACTTGTCCTTAGACTACCAAAAACCAAAACTCAGCGGAAAGTGACATGCCATGAAGAGTATCAGAAAGAATAATCTGCTGAGTAATTTTCATGCCTTTTGGCTCTGGGGAGGGCATGCTTTGAAAGGAGTGCAGAATTTGGCCTGTGGACCTCCCGCTTCCCGTGCTTGTGCCCCTGTGGGATTAATCGTGTAAGATTTTAGTGAAGGGTGATAGTACATCCTGCTCTTTCTGAGGACTTGTCCCATAAGCATATGTTCAGCCTAAAACTGCAAATGTATCTTAGTAGGTGAGGTTCAGCAGATTACATGTGTCTATGTGGAAAGTAAGTGTCTTTTTAGCAGGATTCTTTATTATTAATCGCGTGCAAAATGATCCAAATATTTGTCTCTTCTTCTTACTGTCATTAAGATCTATATCTAGAGGGTTTGACAACATGCCCTCCTGAAACTTTTCTGATTGCTAGCCCACGCATCCCACAGCTGATGAGCTGGCCTGTACAGGGAGGCTGGTCCCCGCTGGGTACAGGGCAGCTGACACTGGCATACCCAAGCTCAGACCTGCTACGCACAGGCAGAGTCAGGCACAGGTGGGATGTTAAGCGGAAAAGAAACAATTTAGGAGATTAACTTGTGGCTTCGTCTGTGGCTGTGAGAATGCATTAGTGGTGCGGAGCGTGGTTAATCTCAGCCGGGGTTTTCTTCCTCCATCCCCGGTTCGATCAAGGGATGTTGCGGTGAAAGTCCCAAGCATGATTCCCCTAACAGCTCAGAAGCAAAACCCTTTTCTGCATGAAGTCATTGCTGAGTGCATGAAGTCACTGTTGGGCTGAGGAGGGTTAAATATAAAGCGTGCTGGACACTGGAGAGCAGACAGATGTGGAACAGGCTCGGCTGCTGGCTGAAGGCACTCGCAGGGCCTCGTGCAGATGAAACCAGCCCCAGCATCTGAGACAGACGCTGGAAGGAGCCTAGTTTAGAGTGAGGAACAACTTCTAGCCAAATCTCTCTCTGTGCCTCCCACAGAAATGAGGTATCTGGGATTTAATACGCCTAATCACACTGAGATTCATGCCAGGAGAAGCTTCGTGTTAGCTATGGGTGAGGGGGCTCTGTGTCAGGACAGCAGTGCCTGTCCCACAGACAATCCCTCTGTAACCTGGCAGCTCCTGCTGAGGCTCACAGGACAAGGGTACTGCCTGCCTTTCCTGGAGGGCTGCAAAAATATTGGAGGAAACCGATTCTGTTTCGTACCACATGCTATATTTCAGGGAGCAAACGGGATTTGAGACTGAAAGCCAGTTTCTGTCTCGTCCAGTCCAATTAAATCTGAAGCTTGAACTGCAATAGCCTCTCGCTGCGTTCCCTCTGCAACACCCCTGGGAAGGAGACCCCAGTCACTTCCTTGCTGCCACTTTGTTGGGCAGCTACTGGAAACGCTCTGCAAACTCACTGTGCGGAGCATTCCCGCAGGAGCAATGAATGAGCTACCGGCATTTACCCCGTCACCCTTGAATGGGTCATGGAACAAGGGGAAATGGAGAGAGAGCGAAATAAAACTCATCCTGAGGCTTTAAAACAGGAGATGAAGGGCAGGAAGGGACAGAAGGAGGCATTCCTCCACTGAGTGCCTTTACTAATGATATCACTCGCTAATACGAGTGTCACAATATCATACTGGGAATAACGGCATCATTTTCTTTTGAACACTTCCCCTTTCATCATTCTAGTCTGTCCCACTTTCTAAATGGTGGAAGTAATATGGGAAGAAGAAGAGTGCAGTCAACTTTCTTATTTCTCCTAGCTGTTAACTCCAGTCCAAAGTATTGCAAGACCACAACTTTCTGTCTGGCAAAACAGGGTGGGAGGGAGCCTCCTCTGGAAACCATCTTTCTTCCTTTTTGTTATGACGTCAGGAGCTCCTTTTCCTTAGGATTGAAGCATCTCTGCATCTTGTTGACCTGAACAATGAAGCCTTTATTTAGAGGGATAATGGAAGCACATTTTGGATTTAGAAGTCTTTCTGCCTTAATTTCACTGTCTCAAATTTGGGCCAAAGTTAGTAGTGATTTAGGCTTCGGCCCAAAGTCTTGGTATCATTTATTTATTTGCTGAAAAGCAATGCTTATGTTATAAAACTCCCCTGTAATTTACTTCTTTACTAGCAGAGCCAGATCTTCCCAGTAAAGAAGCCATGGATGATGTCCCAGAACTTCCCAGGTCAGCAGTAAAGCACAATGGGGATGCCTAGGGAAGAAGCTGTGTCCCAAGAATACACCGAGGCTTTCAGTCTCCTATTTATGGCCTTATAGGAACTTTTGCAATCATTTATAATTCATACTTAATTTTGACTGAAAACCAAGCACACTGACCCTGAGAAAGGCAAACCCATACCAAGTCATTTGCAGCGTGATCAGATGCAGCGTGAAGGCTACCATTACGTTTTGCCTATTAGCACCATGGCTATAGTGAATAATTTTTCCTAGACTGAGTATATTCAGTGGCCCGATTCTCTGTCTGGTCGCTTACCGCTAACTGCAGGAGTGAAGTCTGGGGCACAGAATGAGATGTACCTGCACAGCTCCTAGCATAAATCAAAATATCATCAGGGCTTCTCCAACACGATTTAAGCAGTCCAGAGCACTCAGGGCCATCTGACAGCTGAGCTGCAGTTCCTGCTCCGCCAGCGTGCCCTCGCCCTCAGAGGGGCTGGAGAAGGGTATAAAGTAGTTATATTAATTCTGTGCCATCTGCAGAATCCTCCTTAAGCCAGAGTTGTTCGCTGCTGTCCAGGTGGGTCAGATTTACTGCTCCTTTTAAATGTCCTGGAACCAAAGGAGTTGGACCATTTTTATTTTTTTTTCCCCATTTGCTGGTACAAGGCATCTGTAATGTTCCTACCAGAGCAGAAGATCAAAAGACCAAATGATACCATTAGTGCTGGAGGTTGTTATGATGTGAACCTGCGTACATAAAAAATGCCACAGAAAATACTAGGTGTGGGTGATGTTATCTGCATTAATCTAGGCATGTAATGAGCATAGTATAATGGCACACAATGCGTATTTTTTAAGTCTCCAAACCAGTGAGTACTTATACCAGATGGCAGCTTTTCAACAATTTCCATTCCCTTCTCCACCCCATACTCCCAAGTATTTCAAGTAATTGGCTTCTTCTCTAGGGATTAGCCACAGTGGAATCATATTAAATGACTAATTTTCCTCACTTGGCCTCCCCCTCCCCCCACCCCCGCCTTTTAATTTTGAACTGTGCAGAGAAAGAAATCATCCAAAAGCTCTGAGTGTTTGTGTGTGTTTGTTTTCCACAGCTCTCTAGAATGGCCTCAAAATCATCTGGGCTTCTAGGTCATGTGGTACTTTTTGGCTTTGCTTCTACTATTTCTTAAACTTTCCCCTCCAAGGTGCTTGTCAAGCTCTGACTTGAAAAGTTCAAGTGATGTTGAATCTGCAGCTTCCCTGGGAGCGTATTCTCCTGCCTATTTGATCTTAGGATCAACGTTACCCCTGATCTCAAAACTGAACTCGTTTTACTTCAGTTGGCATCTGTTATTTCTTGTCTTATCATTTTTCACTAATGAAAACAGTTCCTCCCCTTCCTCTTTATAGTTGTCTTTCATGTACTTGTAAACCGCAGTCACGCTGTCCCCTTGGCTTCCCTTTTGCCCCAAATTATATGTATGTATTTAATTCCTTTCATCTTTCCTTATAGGTAGTTCCTTCCAGATCTTTAATCACCGTAGTTGCCCTTCTCTCTAATCTCTCCCCTTCACTGATATACAGCCAGTAACACGGTGGCCAGGACTAAAACCCCTTGCTCTCCCTGGGATTTGAGTGCTGGGAAAATAGGACTGGATGCTCCCTTGGCTCTAGATGTGACCCCTCTGCTTCTGCACCTCCAGACAGCCTCTCCCTGCTTATCGTGCACCAAGTACTCAAATTTTACTTTGAGGAAGGCAAAATGCATTGCATCCTAGCTGGATGAGGGGAGACGCACCCGCTGCCCTCTGCCTGGCTCTGTGGCCCCTGGCTCTGGGCACTAGCAGCAGGCACACGCCACACACCTGCAGGCTGACACATGCCCGCAGCAGGTGAGCACAAGAATAAGCCCAGCCTCAGCTTTGGCCCTTAACAAACCTCCCAGCAAAGCTGAGCTGGTCTGACAAAGCGGGATGTAAGGGAGGGGGAACATCAACACAGGCTGCTGCTGTAGTAACTTCATGTTTATTAAATCTCCCCCTTGAGGAAATGGAGAGGAAGGGTGCCATGGAGAAATGTCTCCAGGGGTGGTGGCACCAGTGAGGTGCTGCATTGGGCACGCAGTTGGGCACGCTGTGTTGCTGGGCATTGAGATTTCATCCATGCCAGTAGAAGTGTCAGCCAAATCGCGTTTCACCACCCGTCCTTTTGTGGAGCTGCTCCTCCTTTGGCTTGTTGTGGTTTGACTCATTCCTTCACCCAGCAAAACCCTAGGAGGACCTGCAAAGCTGGGGTTAACGCTGGATGAAAATCCACAGTTTAGCCTCTCCTAAAAACTGTCCTTCCCTGGGTGTACCCCACTCCCTGCCCATTGCTGCCACCAGTCGATAGATTGATTCAAGAGAGATGCAGCTCTTTCAGTTGCAGTTTCTGAATGATAAGGGAGGTGAAACAGTAAAAGGTAGCTCCCTTCATACATAGATCCATGTCCTTACCACCCATGTCTGTGATAATACGCTGACTATTCAGGCAAATCATTCCCCACACCCTCAAAACAGGAGTCATGTCTACCTTCTAAAATATTTTGAGTGACAAGAGCATGGATAGGTCTTCTGTATTTGGAAAGAAAAAGGCTCACAGCTTCTGCACAGGAAGAACGAGACAGGCTTTTGACCACTGTTAACACTTGGAGGTCCTAAAGAGGATGGAGAGTCCCTGGGAATATTTTCTGTGGTAAACTCGGGTCACAAGTAATTAGATGCCCAGGCTAAAGGTATTGAACGAATATGTGCTATTTTATCTTTCCTCACAACCCCTCTGCTTTGCATAAACTGAGCTGCAGCCAGTTTCCCTGCTTCCAGAGTAAACAACCTTATATCAGTTAACAGAGATCAAAGACGAGATCCCTGGAGGGGTTTAGGCACTCCTCCCTCCCTGAAACGGAGGGAAGTTAGACACCATACACCTGTGGAGTCCTGGCCGCATTCCCCCTGTATCACGCTGGCCATCTCACATCTCATTCTTGGTGGCATCATATGCGCACTTTACATGCCGGGATGAAATATGCATATTTCATTGTGTGAGAGAGATCGCTGCAGGAAATAAGGACCATCTTGCCTTTTTCTTTGCTGGCTGCTGCTTTTCTCTGTGCAAGGTTTCATTATTCCAGTAGCCCAAAAAAATAATTTCTTATATCACTATAGCAATTTTTTTAAGGACAGTCAGTGGAATTACCCATAATGGTAACTGCTGTGCAATAAATATTTGCAGGAGCAATTCAGAAGCCTGATCCTACAAACTTCATTCACAGGTATTAACCCACTGATTCATCACTAGTAGAAGCAAGGCAGGCTTACACCACTATAAACAACTTTAAGATGGCCTTAACACATACATTAAATGAATTCAGGTGCAAGAGGTAAGAGCTGATCCACTGAATAATGCCACGTTAAGCCCAGATTCTCCAAACAATTAAGTCCGTGCGTAATTGCGTTGCCCAAAGAGACTCCTCTTGCATTCAGCGGAAATGCTGCTAGGAAGGAGGTTGGGCATGTTTCTAAGTGCTGGCAAGATCAGGGTCTGTAGACAATTCTCTCAGTCTGTGCTCATATGGTACCTGTGCCAGCTCTGTTAAGGTCTACAATTTTTTCTCCTTTAACAAAACATTGTGCAAGTTTTCTCCCATCCTGCACAAATCCAGACCTTTGCAAACAAGTGTCCATTGCCGCCTGCTTGGCCAGGGAATAGTTACCTGTGCAGCGGGAACTTGCGTTGTGTTCAGGCTCTAATTCATCCTTTGCAATTTAGGCTGTTTAAAATTCACCCCTAAATTGCTGCTCCCTCTCGCGTATTTCCGAAGCTTTTGCTTAACTGTATTATGTAAAAAGCTCGGTGCTTTGTGGTCGAGTAATCCTGTACGACAGAGGCAAGGCATGGTAGATAGAGATTCACTTGTGGTTTGTTTACGGCTGTAATAAATTGATGTCAAAATACAAATGTAAGCAGTGCTGAATGTGAATTGGTAGTTACACCACCAGTTGCGATCCCCGGTTCAAAAGGATTCCTGCACAAAAGACCGACTGTCCGAGCCGGCAGTTTTAGCATCAGGGATGCTAAAAAGTCTTACCATGTGAGAAGAAACATCAGCTTTAAATACCCTGCATCGTTTCCTTACTTTACCTTATCACTGGTACTCGCGCAAACTGCTTGACTTATTAATTCCTATTCTTCCAGAGTACCTGCACAAGATATAGTAAGGGGACAGTAAATTCCTACGAGAGTTCCTCTCTTTGTCATGCAAAAATAAAATTATATGGAAGACGATAAAATGAATTAGCTAAACAAACTAAAAATAAATAAAAAACCAAACCCAAACCCCAAACAACAACCCACATGTAGTTAGTGTTAATGGGCATGTAAAATATGTAGCTCGATCTGTATCAAAAGATCCTCACCACCGTATTTTCCCTCTCTGCCCTCTCTTATTTAACTCCTTAACTTACCTTGCAAAAGCTTGGCTTCTGTGCAGTTAAAAAAGAATATTGTCACCTTTAGTCTACATTAAGGTTCTTCTTCTCAGCATTGATAGTGCTGCTAAGTTACAGAATACTGTAAGCATGGAGTATTTTCTGCGTCTTCTGTTAAATCGTCGCATTTTGTATCCTTCTGACTATTCACGTGTGTAATAGATCGGGTTCATTTCGTATTTATAATGAGCTCAGATTAAGACGGGATGCAAAGCAATGAGTGAAATTCAGCTCGACATATTTATTAATTTAAATACAAAATACTCCCTACCTCTTGGCGAAAACGGGACAGGGGAAAAAAGAGGGGAAAAACCCCCAAACACTACATGAGTATTTTCACATTTTAAGCGAGGTATGTAAATGTATGTACATCCGTAAAATAACTTTTCTTATCTCTACAATGCCCGTAAAAAGTTATCAGCCACTAATATACCCCAGATGGCTTTTAAGCTGTAGTTTATAACAGCCATTTGCTTGTATATATTTTTTTTCCTTAAAACAGAAGGAAGCCTCTCCCTAATAATTTAAATTCGGGATAATTTCATACGAGAAAGAAGTAACCGTGTCAGAGATGGAATTAAAAAAAAAAAAAAAAAAAGAAAGGAAAAAAAAGAAAACCGCACACAAACAATTGACTCTTGGTGTGAAATAAGAGAGCTTTCCGCACCAACTTCGCCTGCTTAAAACCGGGACCTGTTGCAAGCGCGGCGGGAGGGTGGGATGAGCCGCGCTCCGCCGCTGCCGGCCCCCGCGGAGCCCCCCCGGCCCGGTCTGCGCTCCCACCACGGCACTTTGTGGAGGGGTGGGGGCAGAAAACCGGCCCCGCGTCCTTTGGCAGGGGGGAAGGAGAGGAAGGAGGCAAAGGGGGAGGGCATGCGAAGACGAAACTGTAACCCTCCGGCGGGGAGGTGCCGCGGTGCAGCCCCGGGCGCGGTTGGGGAGCCCCGGGCCCGGCGCCGCCTCACCCGTCCCCTCCGCAAAGGGACGTGCGGGACAGAGGGGGGGAGCCGGAGCCTTGCACGCCCCCCCGCAGAGGGGAAAGCGCTCCCGACCCGCACTGGAGGGGTGCGAGGAAACCTACACCTTGGCGCTGGTACCGTGAATTTAGTGGCAGGCGGCTGCGCCGCTTCCTGAACTCAGTTGCGGGTCTCCGCGGCTCCCCGCCAGAGGAGCCCTGCCCCGCAGGGCATCCGCGCATCCCGCTCCCCGGCAGCAGACTCCGGGCAGGCAAAAGCCGATTTCTCTCACCCAGGGCGCTTTCAGTTTAATTGCGTGTAAACCAGGGAGCGTAAACGGCAGGAGCTCGCTCTCTGCTCCCGGTCGCGGGATGCCAAAACGCGTACCGACAGTTATTTTCCCAACTCCGGAGCGTTTCCAAAGCGGGCGTCGGCAAAACCAAGGATCCCTTCTGCCCTGTCCTCGCCCCCGGGGTAGGGGAAAGCCGGCGGCGGGGGGGTGGGTGCCCGAGGGCTCCCGAGCAGCTGCCGCGCAAAGCGGCTCTCCCCGCGGAGCCGCGTCCCAGGAGAAGCGGCGGGGTCGCATCCCCTGCGGGACCGCAGCCCGCCGTGGGCTTCGGCGGGGACGGGCGGTGCTGGCCGCAGCAGGCCGAGCGGGCAGCGTCCGCCCCCGCCGGGGGTCGCCCCGCTGCCCCCCGCCTCCGCCGCCCCCCCACCCGGCGCCGAACACCCCCCCCGTTGCCCCCCCCTCCGCCCCAGCCGGCTCCCCTCTGCCGGGCCGACGGCGGGCGGCGGGCCCCCTCTGCCGGCCCCGCCGCGGAGCTGCACCGAGGGCCGCCCCGGGGCAGCCGCCGCCTTGCGCAAGGCCGCCGGCGGGCAGCAGCCGCGGCCCGTTCCGTGCCGCCCTTTCCGAGCCCGGCTCCGCGCGGTGGGAGGCGGCCTCGGTGCTGTCCCCGCCGCCGCCACCGCGGCCACCCCACGCACGCATTCCCACCCACCCACCCCGCCGCAGCTGCTGTTGGTCCCCTTCAAAGCCCGCCCGGCCCCGGGGGAGCGCGGCCGGCCGCCGCCGCGGCTGCTGAGCTGGCGGGGGCGGTGGCGGAGGGGGAGGTGTCCTGCGGGTGGCTGTGGCGAGGGGCGGCCGTGGCGAGGGGCGGCCGTGACGGCGGGGACACGGGCGAAGGAGGGGTGTGAAATTTCACGGAGGGAACCCCAATTCCGAGCCAAAAGCGCGGCGGGGACGGGCGGAGGCTCCGCCGCGACGGCGGCAGCGGGTCGGGATGTCCTCTTTCCCAGCCCGGCTTACGCCAGCGGCGAGCCCACGACATTCGCGACCAGCACCAAAAAAATAAAATAAAAAAAAGAAAGAAAACCACCAAAACCAAAAAAACCAACCCCAACCCAGCCCGAAAGGGCAGCCACGCCCCCACCCAGCATCCTCGCTACCGGCTCCGCGGGCCCAGGCCGGCTGCCGGGGCCGGCGCTGGCGGCCCGCTGCTGCCCGTGCGGCGCTGTCCGCCCGCCGGCCCGGCCTCACCCCCGGCCGGTGCGGCCGGCTGGCCGCTGGGCTGAGTCGGTGGGGAGGGGATGTCCCCGGGCTGGGGGCCCGGCGGCCGCCCCGACCTGTCGGGCCGGCGATGGGCGCCCCTCGGGGCCGCGTCCTTGTCCGCGGGGGCGAGAAGCAGCGGGGCGGGCGGGGGACGACAGCCCGGTGGCGGCTGCCTCGGTGGCCGCCGGTCCAGGGTGTACTGCCTCCGCGGGGAGAAAACGCCCCGGAGCAAACCCCGCCGGAGTGCTCGCCCGGCGCGGGGCGCAGGCGTGTGCCGGAGGGGCGTCCGCGGGCACACTGCGGGCACCCTCCGCTCCTCGGTGGAGCGGGTGTCCCGTAAGCGAAGGGCAAGCGGGATCTGCGGCGGGGCCAGGCAGAGCCGGGCGGGCGGGTCCCGCCGTTCTGGATGCCTTAACGCCCCCCCATTCCCCCGGGGCAAACCGCAGGCACGGAGCCCGCTGCACATGGTGGGAGGAGGTGGGCGTCCTTTGCGGTGGGCTGGGTGAGCGGCAGCCCCGCGGGTCCTCCCGTGGGGGTGCGTGGGTGCGGTGGTGTCCCGCCGACCCGGCGCTCACCCCCCGCGCCCCACAGTAGCGGCGGCGGCGGCAGGCGCGCCAATTCCAGGAGCCCCCTGGCCCGCGGCCGCGCCCTGGCTGCTGCCGGGAAGGGCGGTGATTGGCCGGCGCCCTCCCCGTATGCAAAGCAGCCGGGGGAATGACATTCCTCCGCACGCCGCCCGCCGCAGCCGACTCTCGCGCCCGGCCACCTCCATTCATACCGGCGGCGGCGGCGGCGGCGGGAGGGCGGCGGGGCGGCGCTCGCGCCCGGCCACCTCCATTCATACCGGCGGCGGGGACCCCAGCCGGGCGCGGACCCAGGAGCGGAGCGGCAGGGCCCGGCCCCGGCCCGGCGGTGCCCTGGTCGGTCGGTCGGTCGGTCGGCAGGCAGGAAGCCTGAGTTTCCCCGCGGCTCACGTGAAGACCCGAGCGAGAGCTCTCGGCTGTGGAAATGCGCTTTCTCCGAGCGGTCGTCTGGGCTGGAGGCTGGCACTTCTAACCCCCGGCTGGCAACTTGTGGGGATCTGGGCTTCCCCGGGTTCTTTCCATCTCTCTCCGTTGGGGTCAGCGGCTCCTTCCAACCCCCGCCCGCCGCCACCTCCTCGTTTGCGGAAGGAAAGCTTTCACTCGTTCAAAAGTAGTGGCTTATTATTATTTTTCTTCAAATCGTGGGTGTTTTTTTTGTTTGTTTGTTTGTTTTTTTTTATTGTTGCTGGTTGGTCGCTTTTGGTTTTCAGTGTGTGCGTGTGCGTGGGGGCTCTCGGCGCAGGCTGGCAGTATCCATCCCGCTGGCTGGAGGCGGCCGAGAGAAAAGCCATGTTTCCTAAAGCAGGCTTCCACCTGCTGCGGTTAAAATATTGTTAAGCAGCCGGTTCCTGTGGCCGAGTTAGAGGAAGACTGCCTCAGATACCAAAAAAAAAAAAGAATTGGCAATGACTGCCGAAGTTGTTGCAGACTGTTGGTTTGACTGCTGAGGAGGACGTGAGTGAGAGAGAGAGAGCGCTGTTGCACACACAAAACCACAGAGAGAACCCACAATTTAACCAACATCCCCAAACCCAAGTTTTCAGCTGTGGACCTTTTAGCCTCAGAGCTTGCGATCGGCTGCGACCTTTCTTTAAACTGATGAAAGACGTTATACCAAAGACAAGTACAAAGATAGAGATTTAAAGCTTGAATGACATGCACTTGAGCTTCTTTTCTTTTTTATTTTTGCGCAAGAATAATTGAAAGGTCATGACACGAGTACTCTTAGAGCAACGCGAACCAAACTACTGAAGCTGATTTTCAAGGCTGCTTTTAAAAAAAAAAAAACCAAACAAAACAAAAAACCTTGCCGAGAACATTAATGGATTCCTGTTGTGTTTAAATTCTCTACAGATTATATTGTAAATATTTTATGAAGTACAGTATATGTGTGTGTGCGTGTGTGTACGTGAATATATACATACAGTTGTAGCCAGCTGACCTTTGATCAGAAAGCCTAGCTCGTGTACCGCCTTCTCTGAAGACTGACCCTGAATTTCCCTCTCTTAAAGAGCGATTTTTTTTTTTTTTTTGCCTACGGAAGACGCTGATGTATTTGTTTTCTCTTGGGACTGTAGAGAAATCACCTGGAAGAAACCGATAGGCAACTGACTCTCGGGAAGCCCAGGCTTTGCATGTGTTTCTGACCGCCTCTTGTATTTGACTCGCATAAATTTTTCCACGTGCTTTGGGAGTTTGGAAGGAGTTTTCCCTCCGGTAACTTTTGGCGTCACGGCCGCAGACTAGATGCCCAGGCGTCGCGGTAAAGCCCCGCACGGACGACCCTCTCGCTTATCGGATTAACGTGATCTGTTCCGCAGCGCCAGGACGCCAAGAGTTAAGTCTCGGCGTGCTCGCTATCTCAGCCGCCTTCAGCAAAAAATTAACTTTGGGGACTGGCGTAGAAACAAGTTTCCCCCGGGTCCTCAGCCTGTATCCGTTTATGTTGGTCCCCAGAGAGCAGATCGCTGAAGAGTTACGCTCGTTTCGCTGTTTTGTAAAAACTCTGTGGAGGTCTTTCACTCAAAAGGCTTGTTGTGATGCGTATCCCCGTAGATACCAGCACCAGCCGCCGCTTCACGCCGCCCTCCACCACGCTGAGCCCGGGGAAGATGACCGAGCCGCTGCCGCTGCCCGGCGCCGACCACAGCGGCGCCTTGCCGGGGAAGCTGCGCAGCGCCGACCGCAGCATGGTGGAGGTCCTGGCCGATCACCCCGGGGAGCTGGTGCGCACCGACAGCCCCAACTTCCTCTGCTCCGTGCTGCCCACCCACTGGCGCTGCAACAAGACGCTGCCCATCGCCTTCAAGGTACGTCTTGCCGCCTCCCGAAAATCGCGCTTCTGGGGGGCAGGGGCGGCGGGGAGGGAAAGGGAGGGGAGGGCAGGCTGGGGGGGCGCGGGGCGCAGACCCCCGGGCTCGGACCCGCACCCGGACCGGGATCTGGCCGGCCGGGGGCGACGGCTCGCCCCGGCGGGGAGGCCACGTCGGGGCCGGTGGTGCGGGGCAGCCGGCCCCGCGCCTCCTTCCTTCCATCATTCCTTCCATCCTTCCTTCCTTCCATCCTTCCTTCCTTCCATCCTTCCTTCCATCCTTCCTTCCGTGGTCGTTGTCACTCGCGACAGCGTGGGAAGGCGTGGGGCGGGCGGGCGCGGCGCGGTTCTCGGCCGGGCTCCGGACATGCGGTGGGCTGGGCAGGCTCCCTCCGGCCGCTGCATCCATCCCTCTTCGGCCCATTCATAACTCTGGTGGTGAGGGGCGGCTCTGCTCAAAGGGTAAAAAAAACAACAAAAAAAACCCCCAAACAAACAAACAAACAAACCCAAAAAACCCACACACGCAGAAAAAGAAAGAAAAAAAGGCCAAATCCGAGGAGTTTGGCTGCTCTGGGGACCAGATGCCGGCGCAGCCCGTCGCGGACGGATGCAGGGTGTCCCGGAACGGATGCAGGGTGTCCCGGAACTGCAGGAGCCCCGGGCTCCCCCAGAAGCCGGCCAGGGCGGCGGGGGGGGTCCCGCTGCAGGCAGCCCCCGCGGCGGAGCGCCCTACGGGGTGTCACCGGCGGGGAACACCCGACCGCAGGGAGAGCCCGGTGGCACCGGCCGACCCCGCTCCGGGGGTGCCGGGCTTCCCCCCCGCAGGCTGCCAGGGTCTCTTCGGGAAAAACCCACATCTTTCCTTTTTTTCTTCTTTTAGCTGCTTTTTAGGATAGTGAATGTCGGGGCCTACCCTGCGCTTTCCTCCCTTTCCCGGCCTGCTTTCCCGTTACCCGGCTTTAAGTAAAATTAATTCCCCCCTCCCCCTCCTCTTGGTCACGCTCTTTTTTGAGTTGGGTCTATCGCTAACTTCTTGAATGCTCTGGTTTTCTTGCTACTGATGTGTAGACAGGCTGCAGAGCAGGGAAAGGAAAAGGTGATTTTTCTCGTTATCCTTTTCTCCGAGGCAGGAGGCGCAGAGACATGCATCTCCCGGGGTTAGATTTAGGATCGGGATTTGTAAAGTTCCTGCTTTCTTTTGCGGTCACCGCTAAACACCGACCGCCTCAGTACAACTTTTTTCTAAGGCGACCAAACCCGAGTCTTTCCGATGGCTTTTGCGGGGAGCAGAAACGAGGGAGAAGGGAATCGGTTCAGCTCCCAGAGCTTTGGGAAATCCTGCTGAGGAGGCGGCTTTAGGGAAAAGTTTTATTATGTCTGGAGAGTCTCCTTGTTTTACGGATTACATGAGTCTGGGGAAAGGGAGGAACTAAGCGACAGGGTCCGTTCCTAAATTCACATATTTATATTAATTATTGTACTGTCACCCACGCACTAGGCAACTGCTGCTAATTACTCGGGAAGCTGTCCTCCTGGAAGGCAGGGTTACGGTGTAGAACAGGCGTGAAAACCCGCTCCGCCCCGCCGGGAAGGGAGATAAGCGAAGTCCCCAAAGGCGGCCGGTGTTTCTCCCGGGGGGTTCCTTGCGGCCGGCGGCTACCGCGGCGGCTCCCCGCCGTGCCACGCGTGGCCGTGCCCGGGGCGCGCTCCCCGCCCCGCTCATCTCCCGGTGGGGAAGAAGAGGGGGGGACACACACAAAAGGCGTCCCTTCCCGCTCCTGCCCGGCCGCCCAAGCCGCCGGCGGAAAGCGGCGCCGCCGCCCGGCCACGGCCCGCCCCGGTGCCGCGACACCGGGAGCCGCGGGGTCTGGCATCCCACCGGGAACCCGCTCCCCTTCGCCGCCCCGGATAGGGGGGCTCCTGGGTATGTGAAAATTGGAAAAGAAACCCCGGGGGCTGGTTTCGAGAGGTCGCTTTCTTTCCTCGGTTCCAAACCCGCCCCCCGCCCCCAAACCCTCACAGCTACTGCAAACCCTCCGTTTTAACTTGCGAGCCCGCTCCCAACTTCTGCAAACAGAGTAAAGGGTCAGGTTCTCCAAACAGACGAAAGCAAGCGGTTGTAACACTGAGATAGTTTAACCTAGAAATACGCAAGAAAAAAAAAATTTAAGAAAATCTCCCCCAAAAAACTTCAAACCAACCAAACAAGAAAACAGAACAAAACAAAACAGGAGAGGGTTTCCTTCTGAGCTCCTGAAATGTTGCGCTGGGAGGCACCTGCTTGCCGGGGCGCCCGGTGCTGCTCTTACCCTCCCCAAACGCTCAGAAATGAGTCCTGAAATAGTTTGCCACGTATAAAACAACGCCATTGGTTTTGTACTAAATACCGAATATTCGCAAAGGCATTTTTTTTCCAAGTCGTAATTTTTAAGATAATTTGGAACAGGAACTAGAAAATTCAGTTCAGATCATTCCTATGCTGCCAATATCTTATTTGCATCTGACAAAAAAGCGCTGAGTTTTATCAAGTATTTGCTAACAACAGTTACATCAAGAAAAAGAGAGAGAGTTTTCTCTTCACGTTTCTGTAGAAAAATTCACTTACTTGATCTTTAGAAACGGGATATTATTTCAAACTAAAATGATCATTTCCATGCATTACTTTTTTTTCTAAAATAAAGACTGATTCCGAGAAACCTAGAAAATAATACATAATAACTCTAATAAGGTGCCATATAGATTCATTGTCCAAACGCTGTTAAGAAAGAATCTACATCTTCATTTAAAAGGCCAATTTTGTTTGATTGATGCAGCAGAAGTAGGTAATTTAGGTACCCGGCAGCACTGCAACTCTGCTACTCTTGTTGCTTCTCTGGAAATACATATTTTTAAAAGTTAAGGAGTACATCAAAGTACTAGATAACTCCAGTCAGCAAGTCCCAACTTATCTGTTTAGTCTTTTTTCTAGTGTAAATGTTTGTATTTCTGTTTCTATTGTCTATGACTTTTAACTCTAGTTTCTTTTCTGCGCTGTGTCATTTTTATGCTGGTTTCTAATATTTTCTTCATGTGTCTTATCGCTGAGGTTGCCTTCGGTGTAATTTGAAAATGGTGATTTAAACTATTTGTCCTGTAAGTGACAACTGACCCTAGATTCACAAAGGTTTTTCATCCTTCAAAATACATTTATTTCCTTAAATGAACATGCAAACATTTGCATCACAGGGAGGTGAGGGTAATGCCCCGATTTTCCTCTTTCCCTTTCTTGTGTCTTTAGTATATGTGCATGCGTTAGGGTTTTACAGTAACTTTTTAAGAGCTGGGTGAGCGCGTTGCATTCGCAGCTGCTGACCCTGTGAGCCAGCCTGCCTCATGACACAACGCCGTGCAAGGAGAAAACTCGCTAGCCGCAACATTTTGGGCAGGGACTATTTTATGCCAAGATCAAGGAAATGTGAAAAGCGCAGCGCTGAGTGTAGCCCAGGCCACAGAAACGCATTCCGGCACACAGAGGAGAACAAAAAAAGCAAAAGCCTGGGCCGCAGAGGAATGGGAAAGAGGAAGTTGAAATAGATACGTAAAGAGGGAATTTTGACACAGTGATTTTAACTTTGCATGTGGAAGTGAAAACAAGGGTTATTGGTGACAAGGGGGAGCGCACTGAAGTATGAAATGCAGCCTCCTATAGAAGGAAAGGCTGTGAAATACCTGAGACTGGAATCCTCTCTCATATTGTGGGAGGCAGCTACGGATGAGGAATAAGCCTCAGAGAGAGACCCAGTAACGGAGGCGCTGATCCTGTTTGGAAAGAACAAGTGTAATTAGAAACTGATAGAAATAAGACTGGGCCCTAACAAGTTTCAGCCAATTGTAACTGCATGGACATAAGCTAGAAAATGCTAAGATGAAGGCAAAATATCAAGCTGCAACTCAGAGGACGTGATGCAGGACTACTTCCTCTTAGAATGTGTAAAAGAGGAAATAAAAGCTAGCTAGATTTTTTCTCTCCCTTTTTTTTTTTTTCTTTGGTGGTAGTCCTGAGGTCATTACTGTAGACTTAATTGGGGGAACAGCAACAGGGTCTTAAAAAAAGTATGATAGGGGACCTAATTCAAGCTCTTACTTTTGCCAGAGTAAATCAAGAGGCATACCGGACATCCATTCGAGTACAGCAGGGTAAAATTGCTTTGAGAATTCAGTCCTGCTCGAGAAGATAAGAAAAAATTAATTTTTGCATTGTTCGACCAGTGTGAACATTGTAGATAACAACATTTAAGGTTAGGAATCTATATATCTCTCAGCACATTGCATCAAAAATGCAGTGAATCCTGTGTTCCTAAATACTTGTTTGATAGATGCTTGGCACCAAGGAGCTACAGCACAAACATTTCAGATGAGGTGAAAGCCTTTGTCAGAGCGATTGCAGGTTTCATTAGTTCAGATCGCAATTTCCATCCATCAGGTCGCGGGTGAGGTCTTAAGCCAATGATTTGCTTTCATGCTTCTAAAGGAAAAAAAGAAATTGTTCAGTAAGTTGTGATTAAACATTCAACGGAGGCCTGCTTTTCCGTGGACTTATTCTGAATTCGTGCTGGGACAGCTCTGTTCAGAGCAGTGGGAGGAAAAGATAGGGAACTGGTGCAGCTGTGGGGACTCTGACCCTCTGCATCCATGAGATGACTGACTTGGTTTTGTTTTCTCTTGAATTTTATATTTCCATCATTGTGCTGACACTGCTGTAGCTTAAAAGTAATGCTACAACACTGTAAATCAGATGTAAATCGGACCAGAATCGGTTCCTGTTGCTTGAGTTTATTTATTGTCAATTGCAGAAGTATATTTTGGAATGCGTATTTTGTGTATTTGTCATGCCAGAGTACACATTATGCTGTGTATTTCAGATGTGCATCAATGTAAGAAGTTTTCCATAGCTCTACAAACTACGAATGGAAGCGATTCCCGTTTTCCCCAAATAGCTTCTTAGTCTACATAGATTTTTGCTGTTGCTGGTTTTTCCTGTTTTATCATGTTGCTTGTTGAAGTTGTGCGCCCAAAAGTAAATGTCACGTAAGGAAGCTGAGGATTCCACTCTTTGATTTCATAGGTGGTGGCCTTGGGAGACGTGCCCGATGGGACGCTGGTAACGGTGATGGCTGGAAACGATGAGAACTACTCTGCAGAACTCAGAAACGCCACAGCTGCCATGAAAAACCAAGTAGCAAGGTTCAATGACCTCCGATTCGTGGGCAGAAGTGGAAGAGGTATGTGTTTGTTCTCAGCTACACTTTGGTCAGGCTCCTCAGTTATGTCAAGTTCTGGTTACGTGGAGGGAATTTGAAGGCAGCATCTATCGAGTTTTCTGCGACCGGGAATGCTTCAAGATCTGGCATGGGCCATTCCAAAAGGCACAGAATTAGCTACACGGTTTTCTTGCTTTATCCTAGCCTGTCCTCCATGTCACTTCAATTTTTAAACAGTGACATTTCATTTGAAAAAAAAAATATCATAGACAGCAAGTCACATTTTGACTCCAGAAGCCACCCCGTCAAATTTTGAACAGCACAGTAGTACCTATGTTTAAGTTTAAATAATGTATTTTCAATTCAAAATGAGAATTTTCAGCACGTGTAAAGACTCATGACCGTCTCGGGTCTCCCAGGCACTTTCTGCTGGTGTCTGTAACAGAGCAAGCCAACCTAAAATTACATGTAATTTCCTCATAGATCTAAAAAATTTCTGGCTTTGTCATGGCCTGATGATGGCACAGGGCACTTTTTCTGACCTTTCTTTCTCTGGAATCGATATAGAACTATATGCAGTAGTCCTGTTATTTAATGTGCCCCTGCCTAGGATAGAACAGAACAGATGAGCTGAATATCTGACTTGCTGTATCTCCGTGATAACCAGTAATTAGTGGTACCTAGTAAATAAAAAGGCCATATGAGCATAAGTAACGAATAGGAGTCAAAGCTGATTTAGGCTAGAACTATATAAAAATGTTGTTAGGAAGCTGCAAATAGTATCTGACGCGTGCGTCTCACGTCGCTTGTGAGTGGGCAGGTGTACGAAACTCCATCCAAAAGCCCGTAAAATCAATAGAAGGACCCTTTGCAACTTTACTCTTTGGCTCTGGTCCATAATCTTAAACCCCATAAATTCCAAGCAATCGTGTTTACCTTTCTATTACAAGATTATTTTAAGCGCTCCTTTCGCATGAGTGCCGTTGTTGCTTTGAATGGAGTCCCTTTGCATGTATTGGGGGGGGTTCAGTCAAACCCTCAGAAGAGAAGCTGGTGAGCTCTGGCTCAGAAAAAGCTTGGAGGAAAGCTCAGCCTCCCTCTTTTAAGGTCAAGAGTGAAAAGCTGTCATATCTTCCGTGTGACTTCATATGATATTTGCTTAGGTATTTTCCTTCTTTTTCCTTCTTATCTTTAAGTAAAATTGGAACGTAACGTTATGGTGTTCCAAACACAGCAGTGTTATTTAGGGGCAACTCAGTGCTGTGACACTCACAAATCAAAATTATAGTGTCTTTTCCATGGCTCCACAAACTACGAATGGAAGCGATTCCTGTTTTCCCCAAATAGCTTCTTAGTCTACAAAGATTTTTGCTGTTACTGCTCTTTCCTGTTTTATCATGTCACTTGTTGATGTTGTGTGCCTGAAAATAAATGTCATGTAAGGAAGCTGCACTTAAGCAGGCTTCTTTTTGAGCAATTTGTGGCAATTTGAGCAGTTTGAGCACTGGTGTCTCTCTGGACCAGGTTAAAGACTCGGGGCTCGCTGAGCCCTCCTCACCATTTTCCCCTCCCTCCCCCGCCATGTGAGCACTCAGGCCATCTCCTGATGCGTGGTGGCACGCGTGGTTCTTATGAGCACGGATGGAATGATGAGCGTGCTTCAGGAGAGTGACAAAGGTGACCCACTTCTGCTCGCTCGCTCTCTCTCAGACTGTGTTATTCCAAACGGGAGATGGGTCAGGCTTCAGACTGAGGAAGTTATCCTGATTATACACAACAGCCTTCATTTGCCTTTGAAGTGAAATGCATCCGTAGATAGTCTTCCAATATAAATACAGTCAGCAATTGTGGGAGAGCATGGCCCTGTTGAAACATTGGTGCAAGCAGTAAATACATTTTAAGAATAAAATACCAATCCAGTCCCCCTGTATCCTGCAGCATTTTTAGCTGAGGATACAGAGGGAAATGTCTTTTAGAGCGTGTTGTTTGGGCTGTCTTCAAAATGCACTTGGTGGAAAACACCCGCAGCTGAGAACGTAGCTTCATAATGCTAGCAAAGAATAATAATAGGGTAATGCAGAGAAAATTATATCCATTTACTGAAAACATGAGAGATGCTGTAATGTCTAAAAGTATCAGTCATTAAACATGTTCATTTGTTATATTAAAGGTACCACCTTTTCAGTAAATGGAATTTGCATTATGATTCAGAGATGACTGTTTAGAAGATTCAAATGAATAGCTGGCAAAGTGGCGGAGAAGCTAATAAAAACAAACCTGTAGTTCAGTTCCTGGCCATGGTAATGAAGCTAGAAATCATAACAGTGAACTGTGTGAGTTTCAAGGTCAAAATCCTGAGAGAGAACAGCCCCTATTCATACAGAAGACCTTGGCGGGGAGCGTCGTTGAGCCCCTTACCCTGCTAGAAGCGGTTGCTAGTAGCCGGTCGCTCGCGCACGGACATAAACCTTGTGTGCCGTACGATATTCGGGTGCTCAGGATCCTTTAAGGGATGGAGCGATTTGGGAGCGCTGCGTGCTATTAGTCAGTCTTGGAGGTTAAATCTCATCACCTCCATTGGCTGCCCATCTTTGGAGCGAGTGACTAATGTATGCTTTTGTTTACTCCTCGAACAGGGGATTGTTTTCCAAAGGTGGGGATTGTTTGCATTTGGTACGGGATTTCTGAGGTGCTGTTCTGTTGAATTTGTATAAAGCCTAAAGCGTAAGGTAGCTGCTTCAAAGGGCATTGCTTCCTTTGATACTTTGCTAGAGGAAAATTAACTGAAACTTTGTTTGCCGTGTAATATTTGAGTCTGAGTAAGTTCAGTTGCCACCAGTGATAATGCGATGCCAGGAGTATTATGTGAAAAGTGATTGAAAGGTCACGGTTTGGTTGGTTACGGTCAGAGTGGATGCTTTTTGTGTACCTCAGGTGATTTAAAATCCCTGCCGGAGCATAAGGAATGGCTTTGACCGGTGACAGTTCCCTGTGCATCGGTTATCATCCAGGTGTCACCATCCCCATGAAAAGCCTCGCCGAATCGACGGCAAAGCACCTCTCCCTTCTAAGAGAGCAGGAAATTGTCATTCTTGACATTCTTAATAAATAGTTTGAGTTTTCTTCCGTGGGCTTTAAATGAAATCTAGCAAGATAGGGTGACGGCTGTTTCAGATGTAAGATTATTGTCCACTTTCATCTCAGTAAATAAGCGGCTCTGCACTGACTGTGAGAGAGTTACAGTGATTTCCCCCCCTTTGGGGGCCTGATCCTGCCTGTCGGTTAGAGCAGACACACCAACCAAATACTGGCCAAAGCTTAAAGAACCAAACTGCATTTCAGCATTCGATTTGTATCTTAACAGCAAGCGGTTGCCCCGTGTACTCTGCCCATGCCTGTCGTTCAGAATTACACAAAAAAAAAAAAAAACAAAAAACAACCAACCCCAAACACTTGATTTTCTTGACACCCAGAATGGGAGCCGAGAATATCGCAGGTCGCCTGAAACATTGAGATGTTGTATAAAAGCAATTTGGCTCACTTTCCCGAACAAAACAGATTTACATTGGAATTGGCTGGGCTCCAGAGTTACTATTCCTCACCCTAGTTTGAGAATGCTACTGGGAAAACCTGCCCGTCTGGCTTGTAAGGCCGAGTAAGTAATTTCTGAAAGAAAAATGTAGTTTAAAACTTCAGCCAACCTCAGCCCCCCTTGCCTGATTACCTGGTTAAAAAAAAATTAATCTTTATTTTTCTCCCTCCGTTCATAAACACTTCAAAATGCTACTACTGCAAAGTACCTTGTTTTCTTAGTGTATAATGAACCGGTATAGGTTACTATGATGAAATAAATCTGATGCAAAAAGCCTGACACCATAGAGTTTCATTGGATAAAATTAAAAATAAATAGTTATTTTGGAGAGGGAAAGCTTCGTGGCTCGGTAAGCATTACATATTTTCCTCATGGAATCATTAATCCCAGTAACTATCTTCTTTGTAGAACGTAACATTAAAAAAAAACCCCAACAAATAAACATGTTTTCCAGATGAAAATAATTATTAATAGGTTATCATAATAGTAGCTAATGGGGAAGTGTCTTGGCTTGCTGCAGAAGATCTCAATCTAAAGCTGAGAGCTCGAGCTTTGTTATAGCTTTCCAGCAAGGCCTTTTTAAAAACTGCATCGTGGAAAGGACTGAAAATTAAGCCTACGTATATATTTCCTACTAGCTATCGGGATTAGAGTCATGAATAAGTTCTGCGGTAGTTTTCAATTTCCACAGAGCCAAAGAAGTACTCCTTTTTCACAGGTGTAGCTGGTAGGAGAACATGAGAGAGAGATATTATCAAGCATAATCAGAAATTTCGGCCATCGGTACTCTTCCTTCTGGATATAATTTTGGGGAAAAAAAATCAGTTTAAGCTGGAATCTCAAAAATACTTAAACCCCAGAAATTACTGGCCTGGATTCTGAGTCCTATTATTTTTATTGGTCTTCTGAAGTCAGAGTTTTGCTCCTTCTGTGCAGCTTCAGCTTGTGGTTGCACTATTTGAGCACTTTGCTAAAATTTGTTTTATTTTTTACTTAAACACATTCAAAATTATAAAAGTATGTGCAAAACAGAGGAGGATGCTATTCAACAGGGTCGTAAAATCAGCATTAAGCAGCCCGCCGGGTCCTGGTCCAAGCCGTTGGAATGCTTCAGGGGACGCGGTATCAGATACTGGAGTAACAATGAGCCGCGCTTGCCAGGCGGGATGAAAATAGAAGAAATCCAACAGCAATCAAAACTGAAAAAAAAAAAAAAAGAGTCAATTGACAGAGTTCAAAAACAAGCGCTTATTTATACTTCGCATTGATAAGTATGCGGCGCTAGCAGGATGCTACGGCCAGCGGGAGGGGGGCTTGGCCGTGGAGAAATGGGCAACTCCTTTGAGCCATCCTGTAGCCCTGCCATCGCGCCGGGCGCAGGCAAGGCTGGCACGGCCCTTGGTGGGGGGAGAGCTGGGTGTCTGCAATGCTGCTGGGCGTCTGCAATGCTGCCGGGCAACTGCAACACCTCTCGGCCACGGGTTGCCACTGTCGGTCCAGCCGCCGGCGGGCAGCAGCCAAAAGAAGGGGCTGCACTGCTGGTGCTCGCCCCAGATGTGTGTTCAAGGGTTGATGTTTATCTCAGGACTCTTCTCCCCACAGACTCAGGTCTGAACGGGGAATTTTTCTCTAAAAGACAGAAGCCGGAAGCGGTGATTTTGTTTTCAAGTGACTTAGGCTCGCCTAGTTGTGTCGTTAATTTGAATCGAGATTTCTGTGGAAACCGAGTAGCCGTGGAAGAATCCAGCGTGCAGACTCCCCGCACTGGTACAGAGGAGCGGGTGCCTATTTCAAGCCAAATCGCCTGCGTCGGCGTTAGAGGGATCAGCAAACCCAGCCCTTTCGAGGCAATGGCCACCCTCTGTGCTGGCCTTCGGTGGAAGGAGGGGAGGGGAGACGACTTTCTCATTCCACCAGTGCCGTACCGAGTCGGCTTCGGCACACGCTGGCTACGTGCAGCCGGGTTCGCGTGAATCGCTGGTTGTGTAAGAAAGTATACGAATGATGCAGCTCCGCGCGGGGCTTCGACTCGGAAAACATCATGTGGTCCGTGCGGCTGAGCATGACTGCGGCTGGCTTTGCCAGCTCCCAAACACTCTCTGCTGGGTTACTTAAAATTTCGTCTGGGCGAAAAAAAAAAAAAACCTCTTGATCAGAAAGCGTCAACAGGAGAAAAATAATGGCAGAGCGATTTGGAGAACTTCCTGTCTCCGGGAGCATTACTGCTGTAAACAGTGGCCATGCCAAGTGCTGAACCACTGCCCTCAGTCCAATAACAATAAATCTATTTTTTGGTTCTGCAGAGCTCTGCTTGTACATTTTTGAAACTCGGGCTAATGACGAGGATGAGGCAGACGCTATCCTCTGAGCATTTTCTTTTTTTTTTTTTTTTTTTTTCCTGTGATAAAAGGAGTTGGGTTTACCGGGATACTACTTAGGGAAAACAAAGTACCTCTCTAGATGAAAAGGTCACATAGTTTCAAGAGATCTGTTTGCCCTTCAGCTTTTTTTTTTTTCTTTGTTTTTATTTTGCTTTTTATTTTAGTGTGCCCTGCTTCAGAGGCTGCTGGAGCTCTGGTAAAAAAAATATTTATTTTTGTGGGTAGCTATGTATGTATATACCTGCATTGCAACTCAAATAACAGCTGCTATTTTGTCATCAAAATAAATGCATTCTGAGAGACAAATTAGGACCTTGGCTTCAGGGCTGGCTAGTGAACCTCACCTGACTATCCTATGGCATGCAGCTCTTGTCAGCTTGCTCAGGATTAGCAGAAGTGAGGATGCTGCAAATCAGTGGCTTGCAATCGCTGTCAGGAGAGTCTTTTCCAGCATAGTCGTGTGCATAAACCCTCACCAGTCTGAATCAGGCTCTAATCAGTCCCTTCTAAAAATCCTTTAGCAGCAGTAAAAAAAAAAAAAAAAAAAACAAACCAAAAAAAAAACAGATTATTTTTTTCTATTACCTTAAGGCTGTGTAAGTCTCCACCTCTTTTGCTCCCATCCTACTTCTCCCCTGTTTTTCCCATCATATTATTTCAACAGAGTTTTCTCAGCCTCTCCAAATCAACCTTACTCCCTTCATCTCTGCCCTGCATCAATCTCTGTCTCTTGTCCCCCTTCCTTTGTTGATGCTCTTCCTGCCCGTCCCCTTTGAGACCTGCTGCCTCCCAGCACAGGTTGGGATTCCTGGGCGAGACTTTACCACAGGAGCAGGTTTCGGCCTCAAAGTGTGATGGCAGGAACCATCCTTAATTCCTTCTGCCCTTTCCTACCGTTCCTTCTGAGGATGGGGAGCTACCTGCCGTGCTGTGCGGGAGCAGGCAGCGCAGGGGGGAGAGGGAGGAGGTTCTGGAGGCAGAGGCGAGAGGCGAGGAGGAGGGAAGCAGCTGCTTTGAAGGCTTGATGCCACGAGAGCTCAGCAGCGGGGCGGTGCTTGGAGGAGCAGTCTGTGCGCACATCAGTTCCCTGAAGTTTAGGGAAGAACTGAGGGAAACGCTTTGGCAAGGCCACAAAGTTTCCACAGGCTAGACTTTATGCATCGCAACTGCGTCCATATCTGAGGCCACGGAGGCTGCTCTACGTTTGAAGGTTGTCTCTAGTGGAACTTGGCAGGTTCCAAGTTTGTAATGGCAGCGTTATCTCCCCCATCACTGGCTGCATGGATATCCATCGAGTGACCCCAGACCTCTTCTGAGCTCTGAAATCAATGCGCATTGCATTAGTGTAATGACAGCATGGAGGAGTCCTTCCTCTAAGAAAATAAGCTCCGAGTAAACAGTCCCAGTGCACACTCCCACGCTCAGCCAGCTACTGAAGAAGTGACTTACCAGCTTGTCTTCCGGCATTCACCTGCTTTAGGCCACTGCAGGCGGAAGTCCCTCTCTTGCTAAAATGGCCCTGATGATCATAAGAGTGCTCCTTGCCTTTCATATTCAGAGCAGTGCATTGCTCTCCGAGTGAACCCGCACCTTCCTTGTTGCCTGTACCTGGTGCCTCTTCCTGCAGCCGTGCCAAGAGGTCATCGTCTTCATCACTCCGCAGGGCAAGGAGCGTGTTTGTTCCCAGCTCCATCTCCGTGCCAGAGCACTAAGGTATGCCGGCATCTGGCTGGACAGGTAGCCAGGCTGGGGCTGGTCCCAAATGAAAGCCAGCACTGGAAAAAGGGAGAGGGACTGAGACAAAATCCGGGTCTCACAGGGCTTTGTCTAGGTTTACAGGACAATGCACCATGAAATGAAGATGCCTTAGAACAGGATCTGCCAAAAACCACAACACCTATTACACTGAGGTTTTCCCAGTCTTGCGATTAGCCAAAGGATGAGAACAGGGCTTCGAGGGGTGAAGAAATCATGGGTTCAAACACAAAAGCAGTCCTTAGGGAAGAGACTGGAATGAGGCTCTCCCCTCGCCCCAAACGCTGCAGCCACCAGCCCCGGGAGCCAGGCGTGTGCCACAGCTCTGCCCAAAGGACGTCTCCGCCCAAAGGGCCTCCAGCCGGGCAACCAGGGTTGAGGACTCTGTCACCCCACCGCAGCCGTCTGGCCAGGGTGTGCTTCAGGGAAGTGCAAAGCCTACATCTGAGGCATGTCCTACAGAGCAGGGAGCTTCCCATGGGAAGCCTAATGCTTAAAGCAGGAGCAGGGGCCACCACGAGATGCTGAGTGAGAAACTGAGCCCTGAGCAGCAGCTCCTGGACCAAACCACCCCAGGAGAGGGGCAAAGAAAGGCTCAGGGGTTGGGAACGGACTGACCATGCCGAGGTGCTCCTTCCCAGAGGCTGAGCTGGTGGCCTCGAGGGCACAGCTCTGTTCAGCAGGGGAAGCCCCCTCAGATGTTGTCTGCGTCTGCTGCTAGGCACCACCTGGATAGGGGGGGGTGGGAGGGATGCGGGCTGTAATTTTGGACTTAAGCTTTTAAATCAAACCTGAATCCCACTTCAGGCAGCTAAATCCTCTTGTGAATCTGGGCCTTAACCTTTTCATGTCTTTCTCATCACCTATAAAGTGCAGGCGATAATTTCTACCTCAAAAAGCTCATTAATGGTTTGAAATTATAGCTGGGTTAAGGGCTATTATTAGGCTTAAGGAACCCAAGGCATTTTCTGTAAGAAGCTGGTAGCTTTGCATTTAAGTCATTTCATTTTGAACTGTCCTTTCCATCTGGTGTTCCTGTTGCTGTTTTTCCCTTTCCCTGAACTATTCAGCAGTGACACAGCAGTCTGCTGTGAGTGACTGTTTCTTCGTTCCACTCTAGAGCTGGATACACTTCGTGGAGGCTAAGTCATTTCCGAACGCTTATTCACAAACAGCCCAAGCTCCGGTATAGAGAAGCCCTTCATTTAAAACTAAAATGATATTGCAATGAGAAAAAAAAATGTCAAAATTCCCTAATATATAGTAGGTCACAGCTTGAAAGCAGAGGTTTGGTTTTTAGGGTAGCCCACTCATAGGAGCATCAGAGATTTCCATTAGAGTCGTCTTTGGGGGAATGTAATTCCACCCTCTCAAAATCTGCGTTTAAACATTAGTGACGTCTACGTTTGTATAAATTGCATATATACATTTCAAGTCTTAAAAATATTTTAACAGTAAGCATGGCATTTTAAGGCTCAAACTGTAATCTCCTTGTGCTGCCACTCTGCTGCGGAGACCGGGCACCCTGTACCATCTCATTCGTCCTGTGCTGTAATTATTGTCTCCACCCAGGTTCATAAGAATTTTATAGTGGTTACTGCAGCAACCTCACTTATAGTTAGAGGCTTCTTGGCTTTTCCATTAAAAGGTCTTCCCCCCTATCCCAATCTTTCAATGCTTTAAACCCATTTTGCAAACTTGATCTGCAGGCTTTCAAGAAGGCATCCCACCCCGAAAATTCAGTTAAAACAGGTCACTTGGGTTGTCTTTCAGAACAGGATGCAAACACACTTTTTTTTTTTTAATATTGTCAAACATTGTTGTTACTCTTTTGCTCGTACTCACAGAAACAGATAGACCTCCATCGCAAAGTCTAAAAGCTGGTATTACATAGGACGTAAACCTAAGGATGATAAAGTACAAATAATGTTCCCGCCAGCCAAATGCCTCCCACAACTTGAAATAGCTTCTCTTCTGAAATTAGAGAACACCACAATAGAGGGGGATTCCTGGTGGTTTTGTGTGTTTGTGGATTGTTGATGTTGGCATACAAAAATGACTAATGTCTAAGTTAACTACTGGGTGTCACCCTAAGCTGACCGCTGTAGGACACCCTCTCTTCAGACACCTCCTTCTTGCCACCCTGGTCCTAAATCTCTTGACCTTATGCCTCTTCCCTCTCAGTTAGTTCATTTATGGCCTGAACCTCAGCAATGTCCTTCTACCCACCTTCTGCCGCAGCTCCCTTCCTGATAAATGGCAGGATTTATGGCCATGACCATTTAGTACCCACAACTGGTATCTCCTGCTACTCAACTGCCCTAAGTTTTTCCCTAAACAGAAGTGACCATCCTTTTGTGGCATCTCTGCTGAAGCGCGTTCACGGGATCTGTGTGATGGAAAAATATCACGAAGGCAGTGGAAGGAGTAAGCTGAGGGAAGGAACCCGAAGGAATCCAACTGAGACCGGTGCCTTGCGTCAAACATTTTAGACGTGAACATTTCAAATTCAAGTTCCTTAAGAGAAGGGCCATCGGGTGCCTCGCAGGCAAGCAGTGGAGCAACGGCAGCGGCTGCACTTTTACACACATTGTCAGGCTGTCAGGGAAGGGATTAGCACAGAGGCCCCTGCAAGGCTGGAGGAGGCGGTGGACGGTATCATCATGACAGCACGCGGGACTGGGAAGTGAAACCGCTCGTCAGCGCAGAAGTGAAACTGGCTGCACGCAAACTCTTGTCAAATGAAAATGTAAACAACTGGCAAAAAAAAAAAAAGAAAGAAAAAAAAAAAGAGAGAAAAATCGGAGCTGCTTTAGTGAGCTGAGTCCCACCTTTGCGACACTTGAGAATGTGAGCGATGCCTATTTCTGCATCAGACTCACTCTTTTGAGGGCTTCAGATCAAATACTAAGTGTGTTATTTCCTACAATAATGGGCAAAAAGCAGCATTCAGGCAAAGATTTTTGAGTTGATGGTGACACATTTCTGGAATGCTGGGTGCTGGCTTTTTTTTTTTTTTTGCTTATTCCAGCCGGAAGGTGTTGTTCTTTTTCCTGAGGGAAGGGATTTGAACATCGGTACCACTGTAGCGGAGCAAAGGGGGGAAAAAGCAACTTTCGGACCTGCCGCCTGTGTGGCCATTCCCCAGTGCAAAGGGAAATGTGTAGTGTAGGGGACAGGTCTTGTAGCACGCCTGGTACACCTGATGACAAGGGGCATGCAGAAAAACATCGCTGTGCAGCACCAATATGCGTCTGCTGGAATAGCTGCTGAGGGCCCGCAGCCTTATCTTAACACCTGTGAGTTACACCGAGTATAGCACCAGCTTCTGCATCTGTTTGTTTAAATATTTCACGTCCACAGTATGCAGGCTGGGAGTTACGTTTTTGACTTACGAAGTAAGAAGATTGTCAGGGACTGTACTTATCACCCACAGAACGGTTTTAAGGTAAAATTCAATTTTCGCGCCTGCTTGGGTTGAACAGCATCTCTGTTAATGCTACTTGATTTCAGTTATGTAATTTTGGTTGCTTAATACAGTTCCCGTGTTGCCTTAGGTTAAATGTACGTACGCTTCACCAAAATAATGCCTTGAAAAGATTCCACCCCAGCCACAATCTTCTAGCCTTCTAGCTCCGGGAATCCCCGGAGCCGCGGTAGGAGAGGCAGGCGGCTCTGCTGCTCTCCACCTCAGCATTTGACTCGTTAGCCGGAAAAAAAGCTTGGAGAACGGGCAGGGAGGAAAAGGGAGTGAAGCGCACGTCTTGGTTAAGCAGTCGGTAGTGCTGCAGGGAGCTGGGAAAGACAAGGGAAGGGGAGAAGCCAGCGCCAGCCACGCTCCTGCGGCAGCCAGCTGCTTTTCCACGACTTAATGCAAAGCAAATTCAACAGTTCATAGCTGGGTCTGAGTTTGCAGGAGGGCCACTTCTGGCCATGTGCATGACAACTTGGCCCCTTATAAATCCAGAACAAAACAGCTATTGATTTAATGCGATGGTGATTTCGTTCTGGGTAAGTAGATGCTATGTAAACACAGATATAAGAACTTCCTGGAGTGAGACACTCGACAGAAATGTTCAAAAGTATACCTTTATGCTGACCCAGGCTGGTTTGGGAGGGGGCAAGTGGGCGTATTTCCCAAATCTCCAACTTGACATGCGCTTACACCCGCAAAACGCCCATGCAAATACACAAACAGATCCGTTGCCCGTGCAACTGACTCGTGTGGGCAGTTCTTGCATTTGTTTGGGTAATCACCCCGATTTGCTGCCATCCCCCCACGTTCGCATTTATCTGTTTGGACCGTTGGTCTGTGGCTGTCAGAATTTGTAAACCGTTGGCAGTGTGGTAGCGGACGAGGTGAATAACAGTTTTTTCTCGTATTTAAATTCAGTGGTATCTGTGGTGTTGATGGTAAACAAATTATGTTATTTTTTTGATGCCGCTTACTTCAGCTGCAGCTTTTTTTCTGACAAAATAGCCACTGGACCAAACAGGCAAAGTTATATTCTGACTGTGTGAAACTGTCACCGAGGGCAGGAGAAGAGAGTCACCATCTGAGCACCAGAATTTGGACCGGTGCAGGTTTTTTTGCAGTTGGACGTGCAACTTGAGCACCTACAAAAATATTTCACTCGTATGATGAGCAGCAGTCAACCAATGAGGGGTCAAATTATGCTGGCCCTTCTCGTCCTATTGATTACATTTGAAGTATTCAGCAGCTTAAGTGATAAGAATGGCAAAGTTTGGCCCCAGTGTATAATAGTCGACATTTGAGAACGAATATGCGAGCGCGTGTATATTGCATCCTGCCCCGAAATACAGTCAGATATGTTATTAAAATGCAGTAGATATCTTCACTTTGGCAGATACCCAGGAAGATGTTGTGAGAAATTGTAAAGACGTATAAAATTGATCATTTAGCGTGGTTTAATAAAAGTAAGTACATAAGCACTAAAAAGTAGAAGCTGGATTAAAAAAAAAAAAAAAGTATCATAATCTTTCTTACTAGAACCTGGAAGTCTCTCACTAATATAATAGAAATGTCTGTAATATAATTTGTATTGCATTTGTGTATTACATTTCATGTTTTTCCATCTATACCTTTTGTCCTTGTCAGCACGAGCATTCTTGGCTCCTTTCCATTTTTTCTTCTTTTTATCTAACAATTTACTGTAACAATTTAAGAAAAAAAACCCCCTCAAATCTAACGACGCATCTGTGATCATCAGAATAAATCCCAAAAGCAAAAAATGGTAATTGTAACCAAATAATCTGTTGGCCCTCTTTTCCTGTCCCCCACACCCCCCACTCCCCAGGCAAACTTCTGAAGCTTTAACTCCATTTTTTTCTGTCCTCATTTGGATGAACCTTCATCAATGGACTCAGTGGCTCTTTTTGCCTGAGAAAGAGGTGGATTAAAATGAAGTGATAAGTTCAAGATGTGGCCTCTCTTCCCTAAAGCGTGTCTGTTCTTACTGCCCTTTGCGCCTGCCCATGCAGCCACTTGTATTTTAAGTGTGCCATCCCACCCCCCAGCCCCATCTGGTCATGACACTGCTCAGGGATGACTAAAGCAGCACCCAGGAGCTTCATGTGACCATGTTGTCACTTGGGATTAATTTTTTCCTCCCTTGGTTCCTCTCAAACATTCCCAGGGGCTGTTGCTTACAAGCCTATTGCTCCCTCTAGAGCTCTTCAGTGCTGTTCTGGGGGACTTAAATAATCTCTCATCATGCTAGATGTGAGCTCGCTGCTCGATTTGCTTCCAGCCTCTGTCAGATGGGATGCAGACCGAATGCAGACTTCAAGTTCCTGTATTGCAGTGTAGAGCATGGGCACAGATGCTTGGGTCTTGGGGGCTGATCTTCACTTTTTGCTAGTCCAGGAACGGTATTGCTGAGCAGGCACTCGTGGACAATATTATGCTTTGTGCTTCCTCTTAAATTCTTGCAGCTTTGCACAGCATCAGGGGATCTCACAAGAAATCCTGTGAAGTCATGAGCTGGGGACAACTGGTTTAAGCCATCATCTGACTTCAGCTGTCAAATCATCAGTGACTCTTGAGGGCACTTTTGATAGTACAGTCTCTAGCAAACCCATCAACAGAGCCTCTAAGTATCATTTCAAAAGTCAGTATTGTGTTCTGGCCAGAAATGCTACTGTTTCCATTATTTTTTCTAGAAGGGTTCTGACCTCAACGCTCTTGCGAAAACAAACATTACCAAGCAATTTTTCCCACCCTAGTTGTGAGGGAAGACTTGATGGAGGCTGTGAGTCTTGTGCCCTGCCCTTACGCATCATGAGGGTATGCTTGAGGTCTATGGAAAGGGCTTCCAAAGCCAGAGCCCTGTCCCACATCTGGAGAATTTAACCCTTGTGCTCATGAGGTGCTATGTGCCTAATATTAGGAACTGCCAGGGGTAGTTACGGAGGGAGCAACAGTCTCTGAAGTGACTTGTGCCCCAGCGAGGCACAGCTTGACATTGACATCACCTGTCAGCCCTTCCACCATGGGCAAAGACTCCCGCAATGACATAGTTGCAGTTGGCTTCAGAATACTGAGGCATGCGTCATAGACCCGAGCTAATTAGTGTATGGCTTTCTGTAGATTTATGCGACTGTTTAACCCAGAGAGTCTCAGATTTTGGTGTTAGCTAATGGAGGGCTACGTGCCGGCTTGCTGTGACTGCTAGGATGTCATCAAATTGTCATCATGACTATTGGAGGCATCCAAACCAGGCCAGTGTTTCAGAATGCCTTCTTGGGGTGTTTGGTCCCTCTTTACAGTCACTAGAGAGGTCAGTCCATCACTTAGGCTGTCTGACTCAATTTTGGTGGCACTCACCCCTTTCTGAGCTGAGCGGAGACACTAAGTGCTCAGTGTAGGTCTTCTACCAATAGTTAGGAGGTCCACTTATTTAGACACCAGAAATCATGGCATCCAGTGCTAGGGAGTCTGAATATAGCCTCCACTGACTAACCCGGTATTATTTCCATCCGTTTACTCTGCTGCACATTGCATATGTATGTGTGTGTGTGCTTGTGTGTAAGTGTGTTAGGCAAGTGTATGTTAAAAACAAAAATCTGTATCATAATACATAAAAGCAAGGAGGAGAGGTTTATAGTCCTGCTGTCATCCCAAAACAGGTATATCCATAAAACGTGCATTTCACTAACAATACCTCCAATCTAAATCTACCTTTGTCAACCAGACACATAAATGATGAATAATGCAGAAGCTATGAACAAAAGTGATAAAACCACTTAACAAAGCTAAATGTAAATGAAACAGAATAACCATAGAAAAAATGCAGCTAGAATTATTGGTAAGCAGCAATGAGTGACATGTAGGTTTATGGTTATATAGTCCTGTGGTTAACCAGTATGTGGTTAATGAATAGTCTTCTGTCAACAAGAAGTAAGCTAAGTATCTTCCTGCTTTTGCCAACTTGTGTCACAACCTTATACAGGCTCTGAGATCTAGTCTGTTCTGTAGAAAATCTTGAAAGTAACTTCACCTCCCTCTTATTCTTTATTCTGGTCTTGTAGACTCGCAATGTGGCCACATTTTACTACATTTCACTATTGCTATAAATTTTTTCCTGCGTTGCTTTTCTATCTGGAAAATCCACAAGCGCCTTCTAAAGAAATACGTGGTCTACATATTCTAGTAGAACAGCAGGAGCACCTATGTAATGCATCAGCAGCTGTCAAAAAAACCCCAAACATACGGAAAGCAAGATGGAAATACTGCAGATTAGTAAAATGAATCAAGTATATTTTCAAAGTCTCTTTCAGTCTTAGCGATCTACGTGTTGTACATAATGATATAAGGAAACTGGTTTTGGAAAGAAAGAAGATCTACAGGTGCCTCTCTGATATTTGTTAAGTCTAATGCTATGGGTGATAAAGTTCTTCGGAAGGAAGTTGATTGAACTTTATTACTGATGCCTTATAGAAAGATCTGTTGTGCTGGCAGAGAAAGAGTAACAAAGCTGTAAAGCTTTCTCATGTAATTTTATGTTTAAAGAATGTCAAGAACACAGCCATCCTTGGTCTGGGTAGATGTAGGACCCAAGAGTTGAGGGCCAAAGGCCCTGAGACAGGGATCTGAAATGACTTTTGCTTCTGCTGCAACTCTTTCGATCTCAGGGACTGCTTTCTAGCGAGGATGTGGAGGTGGAAAGACACCGGCCTGGGATTTGGAGGCTTGTGTTTCAGCTTCTGTTTTGTGAGGGCTGTGATTCAGGTTTATAGTCGGACTTAATTGCAGCAGCCAAAGTGGTTAGCATCGCTGGCCACAGGCTTCCTGTGAGATCGTGGCCAAGACACTTTATCTCCCCACAGTTCCTCATCCGTAGAGTGGGGAGAATACCTCCCTAATTCACAGGGATGCGATGAGGACAGTTTCCAGTAACAGCTATGTGTGTGTGCTCACTGCGATGTTGATGCAGACCATTAGCACCAAAGCAGGAACTGCATTAAGGGAAGTATTGAATTGCAAGTGAATGGGCATGGGGGGGGGGGAATATTGCTGCTAGACGCAGGCATTTATATTTACATTTGTATTTAAATTTATATTTATTTCTATAGAGAAACGAAGCAAACAATAAAAATGGGAAGTCTTAGAAGGGAAGAAACTCGGCGCTTGGGAGGGCTGGAGCCAACTGTTAAAATGAAAGAGGCAGATCTGTACGGGAAAGCTCGCGCAGCATGTGCCCGAAGGAGGGGAACCTCAATTTTCTTACAACAGTTCCTGGTTATCTAACTTGGGGTGATGTCCCTTGATGTCTCTTACTGATAAGGAAGATTCCTGTCAGTATCTGAGTCCTCCGTGATGCTGAGATAACTGTGCTAAACCTGCTGACGGGCAATGTTTTTATTGTTGTCCAGGCCAAAGCCATAATGAATGCATATACGAGGTCTTATCAAAGATGCAGAATGTTACTTTTGGTATTTAAAATGCGCCTGAAGTAAATGCTGGCACCGGCCAAAAGCACACCCAGGGGTTGCAGGATCTGAGGGTATTGCAGTCACAAGGGGATACAAAACCCTCCCCGGCAGCCATCAAAATGAGTACTTTTCCCAACTTAGAGCCGTGGCATTCACATAACAGTTTTGAAAAAGCCTTCACAGTTTTCTTACTGAATAATAGAAAAACTAAGCATAATGCTCTGCTGTGTCTTCATAAAATGTTTTAATTCTCTGTGGACAAGCTGTAGGGATTTTTTTTCTTTTTTCCATTCCCTTGTTTCTTGGCATTGCAGTAGCAGATTATTTTTAAAGGGTTCTGGTTCGCAATATGGAATTGATCTAATGCTAGCTTCAACCACAAAGCGTGGGATTTTATGATCTGCCTAGGGGATCTGAGCACCCAGTTCTCTTTAATTTTAACAAGCGCTGCTGATCAGATTCCCGTGGCAGTTTTGGAAGACTCAACCACAATTTCTACGCTTCTCTGAACTAACACCCTTTAGAAAGTACAGATAATGTACCAGCAGTCATGTAGATCAGATAAACTCTAACTGTTAGGGGGTAACCTCCTTTTTCTTACAAACAAAGTGTAGATCATTTAAATATAAATTAATTTTTTTCCCCAAAGCTTTGAGCAGTTGCCACAGAGGGAATGCATCCAGCACCAGGCAGTTGTGAGGTTATACAACCTGCTCTCTGGGCACACACCTATCTTCAGATACCTAAAATGTTTTAGTGCCATTTGGTGCGTGCGAGGGCTATCTGAAACGAGGAGTACACCTTTACTCAACGCATATGCCGAGTAACATTTTTTTTTTTTTCTCGTTGCAGGGAAGAGCTTCACGCTGACTATCACTGTCTTCACAAATCCGCCCCAAGTAGCCACATACCACAGAGCCATCAAGATAACGGTGGACGGACCCCGCGAACCCAGAAGTAAGTGAGCTGACGGCAGCATTTGCAGGCCAAGTTGGCGGCTTAGTATAGGGGTTCATCACCAGCCTCATGAAACCCAGCAACACCCAATGTACGTGGAGCAGCGGGTATGTCTTAAGCCAAGGCTGTCCTACAAATGGTTTTAATTATGCCTTCCCCAAGCCTTATTTTTCACGGGTGTCTGGCTGATCTAGAATATGACTTGCCTTACATTTCTGAAGTATCTGCCCAGGGATGACTTGGATCGTACCCAAAAGCTGACAGAAGGGATGCTGGTAAAAGGTGGGCAGCGTATACATTACACATCATTTCTTGCTAGTCTTGCCTTTCGGATGTTAAGAGGATGTTAAGGCATTGGAAACCAATATGTCATTGATCTAACTTTTCAAGCTCAGCCACCCTGCAAAAGCAAACAAATGCCTGAGAGGGGAGACCTGGTTGCTGCCTTGTGGAATTCACTGTCCCTCATGCTGTCGTATAAGCCTAGGAGCACCCATTTTCACAGGCAGCCAATCTTTCCTCCTCTTTTCTTTTCTTTTTTTTTTTTTTTTAAAGAATTAGATACAAAGAGGAGATGAATGATTCGATATCTCCAGGGGAATACCCTCACCTTTCACACAGGGGGTTGTTTTGTTCGGGAGGTGAGGGCAAGGCTGTTTTGTCTGTGGGGTGAAGTGAAGTGAAGTGAGGGGGGAGTGGAACGGATCTGCAGGTACAGATGCTCCTGCAGCACATGCGCTGCCTCTGACCAGGGGCAATCGTTAACCTCAGTCGCTAGCCTGAATGGGGCATTTCCATATTTTGATCGAAATGCCCTGATGGAAACTGAGGTTTGTGGTTAGTTTCTTGCGCTCCTCCCGCACACTTGGCAGAAGTTCTGGCTGTTGCTTAAGTGGAATCGTCCCGGGAGAAGAGAGCAGCAGGATTCAAACACCCACTAGAGAATGAGACTCGCAGCTTGGGATTGCTTAACTGGGGTGGGGGGGAGAGAAAAGGAAGGTTTGAAACTTCAGGTAAATAGCTTAGAAAACTCATGTCTTGCCTGTGCGTTTTCTTCTCGAGCCTTCATTTGTTTTGAGTTGCATCATGATGCTGCATGCACTTAGTGGAAAATTCTGACCTATATTTTTTTGGGTTTGAGGCCAGACTTTAAAACAAATACTGCTGTCAGTATACTGCTTCTTATTTAGTTTGGGTTGCTTTTTTTTTTTTTTTTTTTTTTAAAATTGTGGCTGAATTGTCCCTGAAAAATGTTCCTGGTGAACCAGGCAGCTGTGCACATAAAACAGATATTTGTATATGCAAGTTCCAGATTTGCATATGCAATTACCTGGCCATGTTCATAGTTTGCAGACAACAAATAAGCTTTAGTTTTTTGAATACGAGTCTGCTAGAATGGTAAGGAACAAAATCATCTTGCAGGCATGCCTACTGTTTTAAATCAATTCTTCAGTTGGTATAATAGTTAATATTTAATAAGATTCTACATTTTAAAAAGGAAGTAGAGATAGAATACATACTGAAGCAACATACCGACCCAAATATATGTAAAAGCTTCCTTGTAAATAATTTCACTTTGTCGTAGGCAAATTAGCTGCATAGTGAAGGAGGCTTTATGAGTGGCGTGAGAAGAGGTCAGACTCCCCCCCCCAGCAGGAATGCACAGCTCCCTTTATCATTAAGTCATTCGTGACGCAGCGCAGAAGGGATCACGCTCCTTTCATTTGTAGGTGGGCGGCGAAGTCCTTGGGTTTGACTTCTCCCTCGAGGGTTTCTGCATCGCAGCGGCTGTTGCGATCAGTCTGGTGTCTCCTCTCCTTTTTATACGTTTGACTGAGATAGGGGTTGGCCTGAAGAGACACACCACGGGCTGTGAAGGAAAAACGCAGTGGTAGCCAGTGCATTCTCCATTCTGAGACAGTTCTGGTGGGTTTGGGCCATACGCCTATTTTTCTATTCTCGCCGTCGCTGGGTGTATCCCATTTTGCTTTGCTTCGATTAGATCAGTTACACGTGTAGCCTGTACAAAAACAGATTGCAGGGCTGTTACCTGGGCAAACTCACATACAAGATTTGTGGTTAGACGTATTAAAACATGCGTCCTGTGTACTGAAGGGATTTAAAATGATATCAGCCTTCTTGTATTGAGAGGGGAATCAAAGACTGCTAGGTTAGAGCGTTTCTGGTTTCAGTAATCCATATTTGGGAACTTTCATGCTTACAGATCCATGCTTTGCTCGCTTGCCTGAGGTAAAGGAATTACAGAAATACTGAGATATATTTTCTAAGATGTCCCGATTCAAAAGAAATCTGTAGAAGACAGTAGCGGGAACAAAATTGGACACTGCTGTCTTACAGAAGTCTAGAAAAAACATGCTGAAGTCCAAAACCAACTCCAACAACAGTTTTTGATTCATTTACTTTGTTTATAACAATTCTCAGACAGCCTGAATTCTAGCGAGTGCCTGCATTCTCTGTGAAAAATGCTGGAAGGTAAGGGGGCAGTTCTGAGGATGGAGGCCATCTGAGACAAAAACCAGAATTTCACACCTGGATGATTTTTAGTGAACTTTACAGGACATAGCAATACCTTTCTTTTTTTTTTTTTTTAAACCTTTAAGATGGATTACCTTAAGAACTAACAGAAACATTTTCTTTTGTCTTCAGAGAATGTCAGATCAAGAGCAGTTTCTGAGCCAGAATTAGACGGGTTCTCAAAGTGAGTTTTTTTTAATGCAAAAGGACAGCCTCTTCAACTAGGCATGCTTGGGGAAAAAATTTCAAAAAGTAATACAAAGCAGGAAAATATTTTTGGAAAATAGAAAGATACTCAAACCAAAGGCTCCAAAAGCAAATATGCAAAGCACAGGCGTTTTGACTCACAGGGGTGTGTGGAGATGTCACGATAGGGGATGACAACACGGGGTGTATTATCACATCCGCCACCTTCACTCTGCACAAAGGCCTGCAGACTTTGGCTTCTTGCACATCCCACGGTACATTTGGTCGCGGTTATTGTGATGGCCGGGTCTTTGCCTAGCAGCGTATTTGCCTATGTAAATACTGGATTTGCATTTACAACTATGATAATTACTCGTGCGCAGGACATATACCATCGTCCTTTTTTTGCCGTTGAATTTCTGGCTGTGCCTATCCATGCAATACTTCTCATCAAATTGTCATGGAAATGTAAAGGGCGCCAAGGTACTTAAGAAGCTGGCTCTTCCTCCACTGCTTTCATTATGTATTTTTAAAATCGCTTTTGAACTTTGCATTTTCATTCTCCAGCTCTGAAAAAATGCTTATTTTCAATTTTTTTTTTATAAAAAGAAATAATACTGCACTGTCAGGGAGAAGGGCAGGATGACCTAACCCATCATTTTCTTCTCCAACTTCTATGATTCTATGATTCATAAAGCAATTTATGTTTTTATGAGCTAAGTCCATGGGGAAAATCATTAGCAGTAACCAGATCAAGAGTAGTGCTCCTGATGAAAATACTTTTGGTTAGGAAACTTGGTAGAAATAGTATGACTCTTAAATTAAATATTTCCCTTAGGCCATTTGACCTACTGTGTACGTCTGCTGAAAAATTAGGTTTTTCTTCTTTTGACTGCTTCTTTCTGTTTTTCTCATTGAATTGTTTTAACCTACATAGCTCTGAAACATTCACTAATGGACCAGGTGCCTGAAAATGGTGCTAAATGAAAAGGCTACATAGATTTAGCTCCAGTGGGCCTGAGATTTCCAAGGTTAAGCTAGGCATTAAATGTGATTATCCCGTATTAGATATGTGGTTTTTCCAAATACTTTTTTGGCATCCTTATATCAAAGGGCAGGATGCTGAGGAGTGGAGAGAGAGAGAGAGAATAATATTGCTGAGCAGGATTTGAGAAGGAGCTTAAAAAGCTGCTGGCCCAAGAAGCGCCTTTTTAGGAATGGAAATTTTCTTTTGCCTCCTGGCAAAGCTAGACGGGGGTGGAGTGGATGCACCTTTGGTCAACCGCAGTTGAGGACACCCTCAGACCCTGATCTGAAGAGATCCCATCTCACTTGTAAGGTTCCAGGAGGGCCCATGGCCTGTAGCTGTTCTGAAGGAAACCTTCAAACACGCCCTTGCCCAACTCGAGGTCTTTTTTAGGGAATCCCCAAGGGCTGGTCTGCTTATCCTTTCCTCTGCCTCATCCAACCTTTGCCCACAGACCTTGGCCTCCCAGAGCAGCTTCTGGGAGGAGAGTCAGCAGAGCCCGTGAGGGGCCGGCATCGCCCGTCCTGTGGCAGAAGCGAGGAAGACTCTGCATGTATCAGGCTGGGGAGGGAAGATTAAGGGTTTCACATAATTTCCGCCTTCAACATTTGATGCAAGGAAAAGCCAAACTGTTCTTCAAAAAACCTTTTCAACTCAGTGAGTTGAAATAATATTAAATGCCTTTATTTCTTGCTTGCTTTCTGCTGTAAATGCCTCCAACTGTTGGAAACTGAGACTAACATGTACCAACGAACAGTTTAGAAACCATGAAAAAATGAATCTTCGTGTCATTGGAATAAACCCACCATATAAATTTCAGTCATGGCTTATCAGATCCTTCCATTCACCTGGAGACTTACAGTGCCTAGAGGTTACTTAGCCGAAAACGTGTAGGGGACAAGGTGGTGCTTACAAGTAAGTTGATTGTCCATATAACAGAAATGCAACTGGGACTCTTTCTTCCTTTGCTAGCGCTAGCTGCGTGCTCTGCAGCACACCACCCTCTCAGTATCACAACCCAACTCCGCTAACTGCTTTTTAAAAAATCTTGGCGAAGGTACTTGCCCCCGAGAGCTTCCAACCTAAATAGACCACGTACAGACAAAAGAAAGGGTTGGGCTGCAAGAAAAGCCGACGGTTGCGCACTGCTGGGTCTGTGCCTGTGTGTCTGTGTCCCCTGCGTCCTATTGTCTGGGAGACACTGATGTGGGCGGACTAGCGCTTAAATTATGGGTGCACTCCGGGGACATTTGCAGTTGGCTTGTGCAATGGTTACGTGCAAGCGTGCGGCGGCTGGGGGAAGTTGCAAAACATGGCTAGCGCAAAGTCACACGATGTGACTTGATGCGTTGCTGTCTCTAAACGGGTACAGGTAGGTGGGGGATCGCTATTGGTTTAATTTCTCTGTGTTTGTGTGCGTGTGATCAAAGGATGGACAAAGAAGAGCAACTGAATCCATTTAAATGAAATAAAACGGTTTATTATTGCAAGGGCATGCCTGCAGACTGAAGGAGCTGTTTCTGAACAAGCAGGACAGTCCTAGCAGCCCCCCAGCAGCCAGGCCAACTCCGCAGTCCCCCAGAGCAGCAAGGGAAAAACAGCCTAAAACGTACGTCCTGTGGTTGGGCACGTCTCCCCCCGCTGTGAAAGCTGTGCATGCCGCCAGCCCATTTTTCATAATGAAAGTACACAAAGAGCGAAAGAGCAGAGAGCAGTTTGTGCCTTTGTGACTTGTGTTTTTTGAAGAAAAGTGAAGAGTGAGGGGGAAATCGGCCTGTTTCCATTATGCACGCACTTTCACACAACCACCCCAAGTTGCTCCAGTGGTACAGCGTTGGGCCTTCTGGCTCAGCAGAGGACCGTCTAGCACAGGAGCATCACGTAGCACAGGACCACCTGGCGCTGGATGTTAAAAGTTTGGCTGCAGAACAGGACCAGAGGTCGCGTGTCTGGATGCCATCACTTCTGCAGAGCATCCACAGGCATCTCTGCAGCTCTCAGGTCCCCTGTGTCCCAGAAAGACCCCTCCGTGCCCCACATCCCAGCTGCTTGGCGAGCCCCTTCTCCACAGGGGGATGGCGGAGCAGCCCCCTCAGGGCAGGGGCAGCTCCAGACTGGGGTAGCCCCGTTTGCGGTGGCTGGCAGGGCTGGCACAGCACCAGCCTGTTGTCTGAGGTCTCAGAGTCCCCTCGCATGGCCACCCCGGTGCGGGGTTCACTGGCAGCAGGAACCTGAAGCAAAGCCCATGCTCTCAAGCAGTCAGTTTCAGGCTGGAAATCATACAGATGTACCCGTAGGCACGCTACCCACGAGCTGAAAAGACCAGTAAAAGCAATGTGTAGCTGCTTTAACGACCCCTCAGTGCAGGCAAGGTCCAGGCAAGACCTGCCTTAAATGGACTTTAATTGCTACTGCAACCAGCAGCTCCTAAAGGCAGTGCTGATTGCTCTCCGTCAGATGTGCAAACGATTATGAGATTGATACGAATGCTCGGCCCTCCCTGGAGTAACACTGATAGGGGGGATCCTTTTTGTCCTACTCAATAGGTAGGACCTCAATAGGTTTTTCATCCTTGAGGTTTCATGATGCAGATGCTTCTTTTCCATATGAAAAAGAGATGGAGCAGGATTATTTTCCCTGGCATTTATCGACCTCACTGCTGAGTCCATTAGGAGAGTTGATGTTGGGTGATGTGAGGCAGGAAATTTGTCATTTTAGTTCAATAAAATTGTCAAATGTGTGCAATACGGAGTCTTGTGTCAAGACTGCTTTTCTGGGAGTGCGGTAGCTCATGTGTATTTGCTTGCCTAGTTATTTGGCTGTTTTTTTAAAGACACACAGACGTGTTGACAGGACAAGCTCCTTCCTTGCATAAAGCAGGTAAACAGGAAACCAGAGTTGCTGCGGTGTGGGCTAGGAATGGCGCTAAGACTGGCCCAGTCCTATAGAAATTATTTCAACTCCTTTTTTGAGTCACTTAATCCCACACAGCTCTCCCCCCCCCCCCCCCCGGCCCCTTGAATTAGTGTGATTTTAAATTGAGAATAGGTAGGTAGCTATTTTTCACTTCTTTCACTTTTTTCATCTTTGTCAACCTTTTTTTTTTTTTTGCACTTCATATTCATTATTTTATTGCCTAGTGGTTGAGCGGCTACAAAGACTGTGGTGAATATTTTTAAGTGTTTACTTATATTTGCATGGCGGGATTTTCAAGGGCTATACAGCCTCGGTCTAGCTCTCCTGAAATTAGTGGGCAAGTACTCTGTAACTGTGACAGAAGCAGAATTAGGCGCATGTATATTACTTCTGAAAACGCTTTCTAAGCAGTCAGTAGGTCTGATTTTCTCCTGTCAACTGCACTTACCTACAAAGAATTAGTAGCTGTTAAGATCAGTGAACAAGTCTTTGGGGAGGGGGAGCGTTTTCCATAGAAATATGCAAAAAAGACTGCATAGATGCCACTTGTATTTTGAGTGTGTGTATGTAAAGAAAAGTGTTAATATGCAGCACCCTGGCAAGTAGGTTGGCCATGGGGGATGTGACTACACACTGGTGCCCACTGAAGACCCTAGTTCACCGACGTGCCAAGTACCTTTCCAGTGAAGTTAGTCGGTAGTGCTCTGAATCAAAGATTCCTGAGTCTTGTCCTTCCTCCATCATGTTTCTTCAGCAAGGACGGACTTTTGAACAGCAGTTATTAAACATGAGTGAATGAAAAGTTTGTAGCAGCTGACGGAGCTTTCCGTGAGCTGGGGAAGGGTGAGCTTGTAGCTCAAACCCCACGTTGCACCTGCCTACCGTGGTTTTAAGGGTGTCACGTAGCCCCTCCCCTTCCTAGAAGGAGATTAGCTAGCAAAGCCAGGCTGTTGGAGCATCCATCAGCAATCCTGCTGTCCCCTTCAGGGTTCACCACCGAATACCGTACTGCTGTCAGATGAGAAAGTTTCCTGCAGGAATGGGCTGGAGGTCAGCAGGACCTGATTACACACAACCTCTGCAACTCTCTTCCTTCACCCTGCTCTCCACAGGAGGTGGGAGAGAGGCCCTTCTCTTCCCCAGGCTCGCAAGGGAGCTGGGAGAAGGGGGAGGGAAACTTTGACCCTGCCTGGAGTGGTCAGACACTCCCGTTTGCCAAACAAGCTTTTGGCAGTGCGGGACCTTTTCTGAAGCCTGTGTTTTTGAGGAGTTGCCTTACTTAGGGGTTTACCAAAACAACACGTGTCTAAGAGAAAGGCTGGATGGAGCTGTGCGGCACTTTCCGGGAACAGCCCTATTTTCTTCTTGGAGTGTAACTGGAAGGGTGAAAATCCATCTGCACCGCGGTCCCTCCCAGCTTCGTCTGCCCCGGGTTATCAGGAGGTGCAGCAGTTTCCTCCTTGCAGGCCCATACGAAAACACTGTAGGCTTTTGCTTCATCCTCTGCCACCCGTTGTGAAGAGTGCAAAAAGGACTTTTGCTCTGCCTCTCCATTTGTGCCTTTGCTCTTCGCTCATCCGCTGCGATTGGGAATTGTAATGAGTAAATGCATTTTCTATTAGTGTTAATGGTAAATCTTGGTCAGTCTGTTCCTGTGTCAGTGCTGCATGGGTCTGTGTGAAGCGTGAGGGACAGCAATGCTTGGGAGAGGCCATCTCGTCTCTTCTTCTGAATCATAAGAGTTGTCTGTCGTATGAGAGCATGATGTGCTTGTTAATACCTGAAACACATCCTAAAGAGAGAGGGGGATGGAAACATCTTCCTTGCCTTCTTTAATCATGGAACAGATAAGGAACAGCCTGTATAAATGGGAAGAGACACAAGAAGGAATTTAACAAGCCACAAATGAAGAGTTGATTTTTTTTTTTTTTTTCATAGGACCCAACCTTTATTCTTGCCTTGCAGAGTGTTGTAGTTTGAGTCCATTAGGCACGACATGCACCAGGCCGCCTTCTCACGGCTGACCAGTCCAGAAAAGCCAGGCTGTCTCATAACCTTAGCACATAAAGCTGCAGAAAAATTTAGGCGACAGTGCTGATTTAATTATTAAGGATTCTGTTTGTCTGAGTCTGTCTGCCTCTCCTACCTACACCCTGCATTATGGGCTGTTCTTCATTACCTGCTCTACCTATCTTCGCAATCTAGCCGCAAACAGTTTTGGTTGACCACACCACTTCCCTCTTGAAAGTTAATACTGTTTGACTCATTCTGTACTGCTAACACCAAGCCAAAGAAAACAAGCCAAAGAATAACCTGCTTGTATGCAGTTTGGAAACTTCTCAGAGGCCCTGCTTTCAAAATGCTATACAGTAGCTTACTATATCTCTCTGCAGCTGCAAAGAAAATGAGGAAAGCAAAAAATGGTTCAAGAACCTAAAATAAAGACTAGGCAGAACCACATGAAATTTATGAGCTTTCAATGAACTGCAGTCCTGTGTAGGCACAACGGAGCGTTAGTACAGAGGAGGGACTGCTAAGTAACCTGCAGATTAAAATATCCAAACTCCTTTCTTTGGAAAAAACAGGTATTTTCAGCTATTGTGTGGAAATACCAGTCACTGGGCTTGGTAAAAGCAAAGGTCTTTAGTTCAAGGGAAGTGCGTAGCCCGGCTATATACTTTTTTTGGACAGGAGCAAAGATTTTTACAAGTCGTCGACGTCTGAATGGTCAGTATCCATGGCGAGTAAATTTACTTTCGTGTTGCCAAATTCCCCCGGCTTACATAAACGGTGAGCCACAGGACTTGACCTTTAAGTTGCAGGTCCCTTGTTCAACTCTGTCTGAGGCTGAATGATGGAGACCTTTTACCGTCCAGAGGTATTTCAGTAGACTGATGAAATGGGTTTCTGTCTAAGCTATTTCTCTGACCTCCAACGCCGCGATCGTTGTGCAACCCACTTTCCCATTTGTTTGTCCACTCGCAGGCACTGCAAAGGTGGTAAATGCTGTCATCCCTCGCTTTTCCCACTCGGGCTGAGGGAGGGGGTCCAGATTCATCCCACCTAAGCTTACGCATTCCATTAAGCGGCTGTATTAGGACCTGGCCCCCTGTATTCAGCAGAGAGACAACCTTCTCCCAAGGGCTGCTCAAATGGCGGCTCAGCCCTTGCTGCCTGAGCCTTGTGTTTCTGCAGCTTTTCTTTGGACAGAGGTGTCTTTTTGTGCCTGTATTTTTCTTGGTTGCTTGCTGAGCTGTTGGTTGGCTGGTTGTGCCTCATTCTGCACCTACTCTCTCATACATATCTTCAACTATGATGTCTCAGCCCATGGCTGGAGGGTATTCTTATGGCGGTTTGTACGTGTGGGAAGATGCAAACTATAAAGAAACAAAAGAGGCTTTTGGCAATGCAATGCTTAAGTTGGGAGTCATTCAAACTTTGTCAAGGAGTCGGGATTTTTAAAGTATATATATTGACATGGGGGAAAGGGAAAAGAAAGCGAAGGGTATAATTTTGCAGACTAATTTAACTTGCATGAACAACTTCTTCCTTCCAAACTCCTAGCGCTCGGTTCCCTTACTTTTACTTTGCTGCCATGACCTAATTCCTGGGGTGAACCCGCAGAATAATTGCACTTCCATGACAGAAATAGAGGACACATATATGTCAGATTCATCAGAAGTTTTGGTTGATCCATGGCAAGCAAAATAATTGTGCTTTAAGTGGAAATACGTCTGTGCATTGCAATTTGTTAGTACAGCACAGGCCTCACCAGCAGAGCTGGGGGGAGAGGAAGCTTATTTCCTGCCTTGCAAAAATTGTCAAGATTGCTTTTTCTGGCTGTGGTACCTCAGGGTAGACGTGAGGCTTTTCATATGTTTGTCAGGAGGCAGGGAGAGAGCTGGAGGAATCCGGCCCGGAGGAGCCCGCCGCCTCGCAGTCAGCGTGCCGGCTGGAGCGAGGGAGACCCGCAGCCTCCGCTTGTCCCTTTTCCTGGGGACATTCCCCCTTGGAGCTCTCCCAATGCAGCTGGATGGTGAAGCAGTGACAAAAAGAGCTGTCAGCCTGGAATTAGGACACTCACCTGGAAAATAGGAAAGCAAAGTGTGCTTTCTAGTATAGACCAGGCAAGAGGGGCTTGACCCAGACTCTCCCACCTTCCCTTGTTTGTTCCAGGGCAGGACTCCCTCTTAATTGCAAGTTTTGCTCTACCTTTGGCGTCTGTTTGTGTAGGTTTTTTTAAAAAAGAACTGATTTAAAAAAGAAGGGGTAAGAAAAAAAATGTTGCCAAAATATTGTTTAACTACTGTTGAAACACGTAGGGGACAAATGCACCAGCTGCTCAGGGTGCGTGTCATTACAGCAGGGGGACTAACCCCGCTATGGAGGTGCAAGAAGCTACCTGGGGTTTCCCCCAGGTGAAGAGGGGAGTTACCAGAGAGCCCTGTAAATCTTTGTTCACCTCATTGCTATCACCGGACACTTGTTCAACACACAGCCAAACTGGATGACCTGGTGGAAAAATGAAAGTGCTCAGCAAAGGATCGTACCTGAAACATCTCGTCTGGCTGCAGGTACTTGGAGCAACAAGCAGATTTTTCCATAAGGACACACAGAACGGGCAAGGTTTGCCAGGGAGCTGATAGGAGAATTGCATCTGGAAAGGCTTCCCAGTGTCAGTCTGTCCGTGCTTCGTATTGCTCGGCATTCTGCTTCCGCAGGGCGGCTGGATGTCAGCCTGGCCACCAAGCCATGTAATATCCAGCCTCATTCACACGCTTCCCAGCACCTCGTGCCTACAGTCAGGTCGGGTCTGATGACGAACACTGATTCTGCTGGTAATTACAGACACGGCACGAAAACGTTTAGCATAATATCCTGTCTGCCATGATGTTCCTTCTGTCTGGAAAGAAGGCTTGCATTGTACAGGGCTGAAGAAAAACAGCAAAAAATATAATAGCTGATGAGTCTACTCGAAGCTCTGACTACCATCACCATTATTTTTCCTCCCCACAGCAATAATATTTTTCACTGAGGAAAGAGAAAATATCCTCCAGTGTGTCTAATTCCTTTTTGAGGAACTTTTCGCATTGTATTTTTAACACTCTACAAGAGGTTGGTGAGCTCTGACGCTCTCCCGTACTGATCCTTCTAATGCCCGAGTGCAGGATAAGTCTTTCCCAAGCGATGGAGGCTAGAGAGGAAACCACTCCACAGATTGCTTTTATATTCAAGGGTGTTCTCCTAGAGCCCCGTGGGCTGCTGTGTAACAATGTTCAGTGCCTTACGCTAAGCATGTGCGTACATCTCTGTGGGATCAGGTCAGGTCTGTTTGCAAACACAGCAAATGGTGTCCTAGAAAAGTTACACTACTTGCTTTTTCTGTGCAGATAGGAAATCGAGGAAAAAGAGAGTGCGAAATATTTTATATCTGGGTTATCTGGCACATAGAAAAATAGTACCAGGATTATGCACTTAAGGCACTATTTCTATTGTTAACAAAAAAAATGCTATTTTGCGAGCAGGATAGCTGATTTTCAAGCATTTGCATTTTCCAGCTTGGTAGTAATATAGAAGCACTATACTTTAATTCACTTTTGTTTACAAGACTATATCATTTTTTTGCACTAAAGATAGTTTGCTCACTTCCTAGAATAATGTGAACGAGTATATTTTCTTCTCATCCTTCACTATGTACAAAATAATTGGATTTATTTTAGCTCCATGGCACAACACAATGTTTACCACTTTATTAACCAGACACAATGAAACATGGCTTATTTTCTACCCGACTAGAGCTGGAGCCAAACCAAAGCCCTGAACACAAATAGCCCTGAAAAGAGAGGATGCTTGGATCAAGGTCCAATGCTGTTCCAAAGCAGCCGGCTTTCGTTAAACCGAAGCGTCGGGTCTCCTCAATCACTCCCTACTTCGTCCAAGTCTGGCCAGATGCTGCATTTTCCTGTGTATAATCCACTTTCTGAGTGTGAAAAGTTTCCATTTCCAGTTGGGAAAAGGCGGGGCAGAGGAGAGAGGGGGAGGTGTTCTGCTCCCCTCAGCGAGAAAGTGCGCCGCTTTATTAAACTCCGCTTATACTATCTCCACGCAAGTACAACCTGCTGGTTTCGGGCAGCAAATTTGTGGGTAATACACACGAAAACCTGTGGCGTTCCAGCTCGGCTCGGCCTCTGGTTGGGATGCTCAGCAGCCATGAGCCAGTGAGTCTCCATCAGACACCTGGTGCCCCAAGCCCAAACCTTCTGTGGGTGTTGGTACCTCCCGATGCACCAGCTGGATTTGTGAGTGAGTGAGAGCAAGTGACAGAAGGGTGTTACCCGTCCTGTGACTTAAAGGAGAAAAAAATGTCCATTAATCCATTCCAGCCGTGTTTACTTGTAGAACGGTCCTGGGTACCCACAGGAATTTTGGTAGCTTCAGCTGGCAGAATGAGAGCAGCGATGGCCTCGTGCCTTTCCTTAGCCTCTGTTTTACCTGCTTCTCCCCTTCTCAACCTGAAAGGCATCTAGTGACGCTTTTAAAAACTAAGTAAAAAGGAAGGTAATGGGAGACCTCTTTCTTTCTCTGCACCTGGAGCGCCGCTGTCGTCTCCGTGGGGCCGGCTGCGATGTGAAACCCGGGCCGAGCAACCATTCCCAACCAGTGCCCGATGCGCACGAAAAAAACGGGGGCTGCCGAGGCACTTCGTCCTTCTTGTTTCCACATCCAGCGCCCCGACCAGCTGGCCGCGGGCCAAGCTGAGCGCTCCACAGTCTGTTCAAGTCTATAAAACTGCGTTTCCCTCCCATTAAGAGGGAAAGCGCTTTCATGTTGCGTTGCTGTAAAAGTATCGGAAAAGCTAATGTTTTCTCTGCCCTGTTTGCTTTAAAAAAACCCCGCCTGACCTCACTGAGACAGTATTTGGAAGGGAGAAGGAAAAAAAAAGTCCAAAAAACCCCAAATCCTGCGATTTAGCCAAGCAGGCTGGATGTCCTATTGATTCCAGTGTCTCAAACACTGCAACCCAAGAGAAGAAAAATGCTGCTCTTTTCTTTCCTCTGCTGAGAATTGATGCTTGACAAAAAGTATGAGGACGTGGGGAGGGAAAGAGGACAGCGGTGCTGGCTCGTGGCGAGCCGTCTCTCTCTCTGAGCTCTGGGTCACAGTCTTCTTCATTCCAGAGCTGGATGTTTGATTGACTTCCATAAAGTCCCATCTGATTTGCAGAAGTTTCGTGGCAGATCCTTGTGGCCAAACTGCCGGCTCAGCAGAGCCGCACCAGTTTCCAAGCGCCTTCCTGCCGTTCTTTTTCATCCTGCATCACCCTGCTCTCCTGGAAAGGGGAAGCCTGGGCTTGTGGTCACCGCGCTGAGCGTCGGCCACAGGGTCACTGCCTGACCACAGGCAGATCACCTCATTTCTCCATCATTCAGTTTTCCAGCTGTAGAAGGGGGATAATAATAGTCCTGGGCTTTACAGGGGTGAACCGAGGATAACTTGCCTGCTCTTTAAGCGAGGTGTTTAGAGGGTAACTTCAAAGTAAAGCTAATAAACACAAAAATACAAGTCACCCTAACAAAGCTCTGCCCGTGCATTTGTAGTGGCTTGGGAAAATCATTTGCATTTGTTATATTTTTCTGACACAGTCCTTTACTTTCCTGCTGCAGACCTTCATGCAAAACAGGTTCTGTGCTGCTACCTGCAGCAGTCAGCAAGGTAGAAAAGGTGAAATAGCACTTCTAATTGGGGGTTGGGGGGGAAGAGCCACTTTTGGAGCTACATCTTGAGGTGGCAATTGCCTGACGTTGTTTCTAGGTAGTTCCCACCAAAAATTACAACACATGGATGAAAACAACAGCAGAGTTCCTCTCAGAAGGAAGAGGCTGGTGCTGGTCTTTCCTCCCCATATGCATTGACATGAGTGGGATTTCCACAAGCCCGAGGGATAAGGCAGATCTCGGGTTCAGCGGGACAATCTGGAGCAGCACAGGGCTGGGGCTGGGGCGGGATGTCCAGGAGTTTTGCTTGGTGGACGCACAGTGGAGACAAGCAGAGGTGCTCCCATCAGCTCGGAGGGACCTGGCCTGGGAACGGGGGTGCCCTGCAGTGAGCTGGGGAGGATGCTGTGCCTGGCTTAATTCACCTTGCTTGCTGCCAGCAAGCCGGGTTGTCGATAGCAAGCTGGGGTTTGTCTGCCCTGCCCGGCGCCGTGTGCCAGCTTGGTACAAATTTAGCGCCTGAGCGAGATTCAAAGCGGGAAATTTAATTCTTGCCTCACCAGCCTTCATGCAGCCCTTGTCCTCTTGGCTTCCGAGGAACAGCGCACCTCCGTGCGAGGCGGCTGGCACACCAGCCTGCACTGCTGGGACGCTTGGTTCCATGCCAGGCAGGCAAAATTCCGGATGCCGGGAGGGCAGCGCCGGGGAGGCAGGAGGAGAAAGTAGGGTAGCAGGAGGTCAAACTTGGCTTTGGCGCACTCACTTACAAGCAGGAGATGTCTGAGTGGAATTTGAAATTAGGAATAAATTGCATCAGGGCGGTGGTGGGGGGGCATGGATTTGGAAGGACCTGGCTCTTGGCTCTGCAAGCCCTGGGTTCAGCCTGCTGAAGCTTAAAATAATCCAAAAGTATGAGGTATTTTACACATCTTGTATGACTCCGCATGTTTGCGTTCAAGTCCAGTGTTAGAAGCCCAAGGCTTGAGGCAGTGTCCAGCTTTGCACTGCTGACAAATGAAACGTTTGCTCTTGACCAGCCAGAATGTCAGATAAAAGTCTTTTTCATCTTTCTTCTCCCTTCTTTTTTCTTTTTTTTTTTTTGGAAGCCTTAATGGGACTCTTTAATGATGAAACCGCTAGTATATAGTATGTCTTTTTATATTTTAATTCCCACCCCCCCCCCCTTGGGATAATTTACAGCACAGTGTGGAATCTGAGACAGTTCAAGCTGTGCCAAAGGGCCTGGCAACAGGAAGAAATGCCGAGCCACTGCGATTTGGAACCATAATACAAGTTATAAAATTTAATTTTAGAAATGCAGCTACTGGGAACTGCGTTTAAATGCACATTTTCCTTTTAGTGCATAAAATGGTCCTGTGTCTTGATTGAGCTGTTAGGGTGGCTTGAAAGAGTGCTCTGTAGAGTAAGGGGCATACAGAGCTCTTCAGAGATCTTTTGCTGCTTATTCACTGATACTCAAAATTGGAAGCTGGCTGTTTATGAATCTTTATGTATTAAACACTATGGGGATGTGTGGAATAGGGCACGGTGGATTATTTTCAGGAGTTTTGTGCCAGCCTGTTTCACTGCCGTAGCCGTGAGTTGAGAGAGGACTCACCATAGGAACAGCACTGGCCACCTCCTTGCAGGGAGGATGGAGATGCAAAGAAAGCTGCAGAGGGCAACTCTTCATGACAAGAAAACGAAAATCGGGACCAGATAGACAGCAAACTATGTTGTCCGGCAGAAACCAAGGGATAAAGTAACTTTCTTCAAGGGAACGAGTAGAAAAAAAAAGATGTTTGACCTCTGGGCTAGAGATTTGACGTGCATTCCCGTCAGGGTAACAGTGTCCTATGGGGAGAAGGGGAATGGATAAGCCACAAAGATTCACGAGGCAGCTGATTTCCTGAAACAAACGCAATGTGCAGAAATGGGATTGGGTTTGGGGGAAAAGGAGGGACAATCCTCTGCTCCCAAGAAGGTCCCCAAGCAGAAGGTAGGAAAATGACGTTTTTGGAGCTGGGGATCCTACTCCATTGACTAAATACACGTGGGGTCAGGGTATGTCCTCATAGGCTCATTGCAGGCAGTATCTTGCCCTCCATTTGGAGACTGCGTCTTTGAAAGGACAGCTTGTGTGCCAGAGACGGTCTGCTTTTGAGTTTTCTGCTTTGGGGCTGTTTTCTGTGCTCTTTAAGTAGAAAAAGCCCTATTGGGGGATGGGGGAAAATTACAAAGGAAATTTTTGATTCCACCTGGTTGGAAATGTGGCTGAACCATCCCATTTCAGACATTTCACCAAACACAAGTCTGCTAGGGAGGTTTCCATTTCAGCCCCAAAGCTTTGTGTCAGCAGCCTTCCAGGGTAAGACACCCCACTTTTGAAGGATATCTCACAAGATTGGACAGCAGTGGACACCAAAGTGATTTGCAAAGTCGTGGCAATAGGTTAGGTCTTAAGAGGGTGGAAGGAGGATTTGAAATTTGCGCTTTCATCGTGCCTATCGGAGAGCAAGTGCTCCAGCAGATGAGACATCCCTCTTGCATGCTGTGTGTGCGGTCTTTGTGCTTGGAGGTTGACACGCAAAGGATGCCAGAGCAGAGAGCAGGCACAGGCAACAGTTACAAATGCATTACCTTGCTCTTTGCATACCACTCGCTGCTAACTAAGGCTTATCTTGAAATCACTCCTGCCCGTGACGTCTCTGCCCTTCCAGCTGAATCTGGATGTGCCCCAGTGCTGCACTGGAACTGGGCCTTTCCAGCATCTTCCCCATCCCCTCCCAGCCCCTCAGGGCCACAGCACCAGAGCTTCATGGGGACCCCGTGCTCCAAGGGCTGCCCTGGGGAGTGCTGAACCCCCCAGGTCCCATGTGGCCATGGCCACATCCACTGTGCACTGGCTGATTCTGTAATGTCAGCATCTACTCTCTTGTAGTTGGATATCTGGTGGGACCTTCTGTTTTGGAAGCTCACAGTGCCACTAAGAGAGACTTCATTACCCCTCAGTTTCAATTCTGCCAGCTTCTGGTGTTTCTTTCCTGTTTCTGTCTATAAATCCATTACTGAAGGATCCAAAAATGGGATTGGATTGGGATTTGATATTTTATAGCCCCATACTTGTCTAATTATGGTACTTTATGACAATCTGGGATTGCATTTTTGAGGAGTTATTCCAGTGCAGGTTTAGCATGGGGGCCACTTGATTTTTCCTCCTTTTATATATCCCTGCAGATGGTCCTCCTTTTAGAAATGCCTCTTCTCTCAGCAAGAGGTGTAAAGGTACGGCAATTTTCAGTGAATCTGGTTCTTCGGAGTAGGCCATGTCTCGGGCTGCCCCACGTTATGGTTACAATGCATGACTGGTTTGTGTCTCCTGTGCTTGTAGAGAGGTGGTTTCAGCTTAATTTCAGACAGCCGCTAGCTGGTTAGGTACTTTGCCCATGGATGAGGGGTTAAAAAATAAAGAGATAAAAAAATTAAAAAGAAAAAAAGTCAACAGACCTCATGTATCAGTGAGATTTTCTGATCTTTTTCCCCCCCCTCCCACAATAGGACATCGTCAGAAAATAGATGAGCAGACAAAGCCCGGGAGCTTGTCCTTTTCAGAGCGCCTGAGTGAACTGGAGCAGTTGCGGCGTACGGCCATGAGGGTCAGCCCACACCACCCAGCCCCCACACCCAACCCACGAGCCTCCTTGAACCACACCACTGCTTTTAACCCTCAGCCTCAGAGTCAGATTCAGGGTAAGTACCTGAAATCCTCCCCCCCGGCTCACCCACCTCCACCCCGCCAGCCTGCGGAGCGCGGGGTCTTGCAGGCGTTGCCCCCTGTCCCTCCATCTCTTCTGGACTCTCCTTGGCCGCCTTTAATGAGTGAGAGCCTTTAACAAGCGCAAGGAGGGGCTTCCTAACATATGTCTGTATTTCTAAAGACTTGACAGCTTTTAAGGGGTCCGTACTGCCTTGTCTTCCCGGTGTCAGTACAGCTCACGGTGTTCATCTCACCTGTGTTAGAACTGTAACGTCTTGAAAGTCGTCATTTTCTTGTGAAGATGCATTATGCCAGGCCCTTTTCTATGTGTAGGTGTATTTCCTGATGGATATTTAATCAATTACATTGCGTGCTGGAATGAAAGAGAAATACCGTCAACGCCTTGCTTTGACCTTTCCCAGGAAGGCAGTAGCAAAGAAAGCTTTGCAAAGTGCTTTGTCCCCTGAAGACGACCTCTTAGTGCTAAGACATTAACATGGACAGGCTGGTTTGAGCGTGTTTCTGTAGCCGGCGGTTATCCAGCGGGTTTTATTTGAACAAAAACCTGCAAAACGGTGACTCAGGAGTCTGATTTCCTCGGATGATGCTAGTGAAACCAAGTTATCATCTAGCTTGAAACGTTTCCTGCCACTGCTAGAGCTGAGTCCGTCCCTACTAAAACCGACTCTGTCCCTAGGATCAGCTGGAACTCGGGGAGCAGTGAATCAGGTCGCTAAACGTCAGCTGATACATGGTTTTGCGAAATGTGTATCAAAATGCAGATTCATAGTGAGATGCACAAAAAGGGAGGGTGTGGGACGGTATTAGTTTTAGCGAGCGCTGGCTGTTCCTAATGGAATTTTCCTCTATTCTTCCAGCCAGAATGAAAAGGCCTTAGTCGAGGTTTTCTGCTGGGGTTTTGGCGAAAAATAGTTACCGCAAATTGGCATAAAGGGGTTTTTCGGCATTTGTTTTTAAAACCAAGGTGCTCTCTGTTGCATGCAGAAAATGTTACTGCTCACCTAAGGCAAACGCTTGTTACGTCCTTTTATTCCCAGGCCTAGGAAGGTCTTTGGCTTAGTGAAATCTACTGCAAGTCTGCCGTTGCCTTTGCTGTGAGCAGAAGCAGGCGTTATTGAGAAGCAGGGGAAATAAATCAACACAATTGTCATGTGCTGTGCTGTAGGAAGAGGCGGGCAAAAAGACAGTTGGAAGGATCACCCAGCTCCTTCCCTCTCTGGAGCCACGCCAGGTCAGCTCGGGCGAAGGACCCAGTCCTGCACCTCTCCCAGCCCCCGCCAGTCCCCTCACTTCGCTCTCCGATTTGCAGAGCAAACCACGTCGGGTTCCTCCTGCGCGACAGCTCCGTCCCTGTAAAAGCAAACGCTCATATTATTACGGCTGCTCAGCAGCCAGCAGCTCCGTGGGTGGAGGTATCGGTCGCAGGCTTGCATTCTTCAGCTTCTTGGGAACACTATACGCTTAGCAGGGTATCGGGTTTAACGTCGAGTATCCCTCTTCCCTGGTTCCCTCTGGAAGTCCCTCGCTTGTACGACTTCAGAGCGATAGGCTTTTCACGCTCGGCCAGGGATTCAGCTGCTCCCTCCAGAAATAGTTTTAGCACATTGCTCTGCTTTGCTCTCTGCAAACAAGACTTTAATGCGATTCACCTGCAGGCGTAGCTCAGAAAATGATAGCAGTGGAACTGCTAACGTTTCCTCATCGATACCCTCCTCTTCACCTCCCGGTCTGCTCTCTCCCAGTTCCCCTTTTCCTCTACCTCCAAAATGCGCGCGTTATCCATTGAGCAACTTGTTGAGTCTTGCAGTTGCTATCAGTAAAATAAGCCCCAAACTGAAGCTCCCTCGTTTAGGACTGTCTCTGCTGCAGGCGCCTTTTAATTTCTAGGGCTCGTCTTTTCAGGGTCACGCTATCACAGCAGGGCAAAAGAGCTGGGGCGGGAAGGAGCTCCAGCACCATCATTTTTTCCTCAGTGTTCCGAGGATGATTGGGTTTGGGGCTGATGTCCCGTGTGACCTCTAGGGAGTCGGGATATTTTCATTTTTTAATTTCTAATAAAAAGCGCTGCGTTTCAGAATGGAGACCCCCAAAAATGAAACAATTCTTACCTGCTCCGTAGCATTGCTGTACCTATCTGTGCATCTTTGCATCCTGAAGCACTTTTATTGAAACTGTCTCACTGAAAAGAGCACGGAGTGCTTTTTATACAGCATAAAATAAGCCATAAAAACCCCATACCTTGCTAACTTCCAAGCAGTAGCGTTAAACTTTGCTTTAACTCCCACCAGTATGAATCACAGGCTACTCCTCTGTTCATCCAAGTCCAATTATCTTTTTTTTAAAAAGCAAAACTAACTCAAAATAGACATCTCTGACTAGTTCTTGGATTTAAAGGGGCAGGTTGCCATGCCGCTAAACCACTGTTTATTTGTTGAGGTTTTCATCTGTAAAAGGATTGAGGTTAATTTTAACTTCCTATTTTACCAAGTCTTGAATTTGAGCATAAAGCTGCTTGTGTCATGGATACAAGTCCAAGCAAGTAAAGAGACCATAAATTGCTATAATCGAGTTTTATGCTTCTTTCATATCACAAGGAGGGAGAAAGTACACCTGTTGGTTTAAAAGATCTAACCATAGCCAATTCACAGACCAAAGGGGAACAGAAGGGGAGGAAAAGCTTCCACCACATCACACATGGTTTAAGTTGAAAGATTACTTTGTGCCAGTACCAAGCGTATAATGTCAAAGGATTTGACCTACACGCACAGGGTAAGGAAATGCAGTTAAAGCTCCAAACCCAGCCAACGCTTCAACCTCAACTCACCCCTTCTTTTGTACGGAGAGGAAAAGAAAATAGACAGAGCCATCTGAGCTGTGCTGGGCTGTTGCTCAGGAAAATTTAGGCAAGGCCCTTGACGAACATTTAAGTTTCTATGTATAATAACTATAAATAAATCTACCTATACGTTATGGTTGAGTTTCTTCTAACACCAGCCCGAACCAGATACTAAATACATAATTACTGATTTTATGGTGGCTGCTGTTAACCAGCGTAAGGTAGACCTGTAATTCAAGAGATTTTACATAAATAAGAATTTATATGGTTTCTTTGCGATACCTTTTTTTTCAGGGCAAACAGAAATATTTTAAATGTGTAAGTCATCAGGCCAAGAAGGTATTCTTTTGGAGGCATTAATGTTGGGTTAGTAAATTGCATAAATAAATTTCTAACTAGTGGAGTTAGAAGTATCATCCAAAAACATGTGCAATTAAATGACTTCAATTTTTTTTTTCCAAATTAGCCCAAACAATGTTTCCAACTGGTGATTTATTAATTACCCATAGGTTAAAAAAAAAAAAAGCTATTTATTCTGTCTAGGGAAAACAAATAATCATTATAATTACTTTAAGCTACATGCTTCTTGTTCTTCTTATGCTTTTATAGCCTTAAAAATATCTGAGTTTCCTAGCTAGCTTTTTTTTTTTTGCCTTTTTTTAAATTTTGTAACCTTATATGTTAAGTTTCAGCTGGGACCACGCTTTTATGACCAAGTCTAAAACCCCTGGAAACAAGAGGCTGTAATAAAATTGCTGACAGATCTTTAAGTGAAGCAGCAGAATTAGCACCGATAGCAAAGCAAGAGAGATCATTTAGAGATCAGCTCTTTGAATTAGCAAGAAACATAATGACTGAGAGATTATTTTGTTACAAGCCAGCCTTTTGTCTTCCTCCAGGTGCAATATGCTTTGTTTAAGAGACATTTCAAGGTCTTTGCTATCGTAATCTTGTTCCACCAAAACCAGCCCAAGTTTATCAGGGTTACCATGAACTGGTGAAACACAGGAGCGGAGTCAAGGGCGGCGTTTAAGCCCAGGAATTAAAATGGCTTTGTTCCTACTACGGCTGTATCCTGCCCCAATTTTTAATATTTCCACTTTTAAATCAGCTTAATAGGCTGTACGTTAATAGAGGCGCTCACAAGGCAGCGTTGCAGAGCGGGCTTCCACAGGGCTGTCATTCTACCTCCACGTTTTGCCGCTGCAAAATGCCGTTTTCAGGTGCTTTTGAGAATCCGGATTGACGTGCTCATAGCTCCCTGCCAAGACAGATAAACAGGCTCTCAAGATTAGGGGCTCGCCAACTCTTTCCGTTGTGCAACGCAGTAAATGCTGATGCTTTTATGTTCTCTTTGGGCACGTCTGCATCTCCCTGTCTTGCCTTCACCCGGTGCGGCTTTGTAGAGCGAGCACATGGTGCTTTAACGGCGTATCATCCCGTTTCCACTCAATTAACCGCCTGACCTCTCTGTCCCAAAATACACTCCCCGGCGTGTTGAGCGAGTGCCTGCCTGAGCTTGGCACCCTTCCTGTCCGTGCCACTCCTGCCTCCCCTGGCCGGCAAAGTAGCCGGGGGTTAGTCGTGCCGGTGGGCAGGGCGGGTGCATCATTCCCAATCAGCACAGCCAGGGCTGCCAAGCTCCCCGGCTCCGGTTCTTCTCCTGGATGCGCCGGAGCCCTCCTTCCCAGCCCTGGAGTACAGTTTCCCCACCACGAGCCAGGTCACAAATGTTTTGCTAGCGGCCAGGGGGATCCCCTTTGATGGAGCTCCCCTCCATCACCTGTCTCCTGGGGCAGGTGGGTGACTGGATGTGTGCTGGGAGCCTGCTTCGGGAGAGGGGGAGAGATGCTCTATCTCCTTTCCCCTCCTTTCAATGCCAGTAGCCACCAAAAAGCTTCTGCGTGGGGAAGAGGAAAGAGGTGAAGCCACCTTGGTGGCATGGACCCAGAGCTCGAGTGCCACCGCCACCAGCAGGTCACAGGGAGTTCGTTGAAATAGTGACATTTTCCCAAAATATTTTGGAAACCAAATCTGTTTAGCTGGAAGGGTTCCAACTGGCTCTATCAGAAAGGAAATTTTATAGAGAGAAAATATCATTTTACTGAAAGTACAATATGTTTCTTTGATTCACAGTTATTGCTCAGCACATAATACTTTTATATAATGCCATGACTAACCTCAGCAGTTTTTCTTTTTAAGGGGTACAGTGTTATTAGCAGCAGACTCACCCTGCTGTCTATTTATCGTGTCATAAACCAGTTTGCATCTGAAGAGATGAGCACACAAGCATGTGAGCTGGATTAGCACGTGCAAAACAATTCTTCTTTCATTCAGTCTAATAGAAGTCCACTCCGGGGAAAAATCCCTCCTCTTTCATGCCCCCTACTAACAAAACTCGTGGGTTGAGATAAAGACAGTTTAATAGAACGGTAATAGAAAATAAAATAATAATAATGGTAAAAGAATATACAAAGTAAAGTGATGCAGTGCAATTGCTCACCACCTGATGATCGGTTGCCCATCCCATCCCGAGCAGCGATCGCAGATTCCTGTCCCCTGGCCAACCCCCATTTATGTACTGAGCATGACGTCTGTGGTGTGGAATATTCCTTTGGCCAGCTTGTCCTGCCTATGCTCCCTCTCAGCTTCTACGGGAAGCTGAAAAAGTCCTTGACTAATGTAAAGATTACTTAGCAAGAGCTAAAACAGTATGTGTTATCAACTTTACTCTCATACTAAATCCAAAACACGGCAGCTACTAGGAAGAAAATTAACTCTATCCCAGCTGAAACCAGGACACAGAATTAACTTGCACCGACCAAACTGGAGCGTGTCTTAGGAAGTTTGCTTTAAAGCATAAACTAAAATGGAGCGGGAGGAATGTGACTCTTGACATTTGCACAAGCACAAAAGTATTTTACGTAGCATTTTTGGCCAAGCAAGATGTTTCATTTTGTGGTGAAACTAACACCCTCCATATCTCTATCTTGGAGAACATTTGTGAGGTTATAGTATACACAGAATCTATTGTATAGACAAGAAAATATCACTATGGTAAAGAGATACAAAAGATGTACATAATATGATTAAATAACCCGCAGCTTCACAGGGGCCATTTTTTCCTGGCTGTAGTTCTCAGCATCGCTTTTTGCTCAGTCATTTCATCCCATGTGGAAATAGGCTCCTTACAGCAAAAGGCATGTCTTCCATTTGATTTGTAAAGTTTGTAACACCATTTGGGTCCTCTCCAAATACTAGCTGACAGGGATAAAGTTTTGTTACCATAACTCCTTATCTCTGCTAAGGCTTTGCATTTCTGCAGGGCTGGTTGTACCGTGACACACGAGAGGGGTGGGATACCCAGCAGTAGCCCAGGAACGAGAGCGGTCCCAAGGAATTCCCTCCATCCAGCATTAGAAATCTCCTCTCCTCCCTCCTTCCCTGCCAGGAGCGGACGAGCAGTTTTGCCCTTTTGAGATACCATAAGTGGGATACTGTATTAATAGCAGTATAGAAAGCTATAGAAAAATCTCCTCTGAGGTCCAGATGAAGTAGTGATTATCCAGTGTTCAAGAAAAAATTAATTCAAGTGTCAGTGGGTGCAGAGGGGGGCTGTTAGTATGATGAGAGGAATAAAAACCTTTCTTTAAAGGAGAGATTAGCATAGCCAGGATTATTCAGCATGCTGAAACAAAGGCTGAGAGGGAAGATAATTACAGTCAATAAACACAGCAGAGAAGTTCAACACTGGGGAGGGAGGAGAACCATTTGCGCCAAAGGACAGTGTTGGCTCGAGAACAAGTGGTTTATTCTGTAAACTGACCGTCAATGAATTTAGGCTGGAAATTAGAAGATGGTTCCGAGGTATCAGAGTAGCCCTGGCAGCCTTCCTGGGGGCTATTAGAGGCAGAAAGATGTAATTTAAGACAGATATTGCTACATTATGTAAGTACAGGACCCAAGATGTGGCTGGGCTGCAGGACGCAGGAGATGCCCTCCAGGCCTATATTTTCTTCCATTCGATCAATTCTTTGCACCTGGGGCTTCACCGAGGTGAAACAAGTGACATTTCATTCTCTGGGACAGGCAGGAGGTGGCTCAAGGATCTTCTCAGCAATTTGCTCTGTCGGATCTCAGTGACAAGATAAAACCTCTCCTGCAAACTCTGGGCGGGCTCCTTACTCCCAGTTGGACCACCAGGTCTTCAGCACAAATCCCACGTGGGATGCGGGCTCAGCTGGCTCTCCAGCACCAGCACTGGAGACCTCGCGCTTCGCCTGCTAAGGAGAAGGCTTTTCCCATTTGAGGGTGGCAGGGATCCATCCTGCTGCCCCCCCTTCCCCGTGCACCTCGAGGATTCATCCCCTTCAGCCACAGATTTGTGCCTCCTCCAACTGTTCCCACTCGGGGCAGAGTGAGGTGAGGAAGCCAGTTCCTCAACACCTGCCCGTGTTGCAGGCAGCACGCCCAGCTCCGGGGCATAAGCCTTGCTCAAGAGCCTCCCCTGCCTCCTCACATTCAGCTCTAGAAAAAAAAAAAAAAAAAAAGAAAAAAAAATAGGGCTTGAAATTGTTTAGCTTTTTCATCAACTTAAGGCACTAATGGAAAGAGTTATGTAATGGTGTTTAATCCAGAAGATTTCCAAGTGTCGATATATTTAAGATACCAATCTTCATATTCCAATTGCCTGGCACTTCCTGAGGTTAAAAAAGCAGTAGATAAGGCAACAAATATGTTCTCAGCACCCAAGCAACATCTCCACTTACACAAATTTTCCTCCTTTTTTTTTTTTTTTTTCCTTTTGTCCTCCATATCACAGAATCACATATGGAGCATCCTAAAGAATGAGTTTAACTAAAGAAAAGGCAGTCTTGATTTTAAAGCGGAAGTGAAAAAGTTTAGAGATATGTATTTTGTTCTAAGTTTTGTCAAAGTCATTCTGCGTGTCTTCTGGCAAGCTATTTAGAGCTTGGTTTTTTTGCAGAGTATTTAGGAAAACTTAGCACACCAAAAAGGTGTTTTAGCAAGATTTTTGGTGGTGCCCATACACCTAAGCCACAGAGAAATCAGTGACAGCTATGGAGATAGCTTTGCAAATCCGTCTCGCTGAATCTTTAGGCAGCTGTAAAATTTGGCAGCTCGTGCCCAGACATAGTTTTATTTTTCATTAATCAGTCCATGTCTTTTACCACATGAGAACAACGCTGAGCTGATGGATACTTCTAAAAAAAACAGAGCTTGCAGGTAGGGACAAGTACCCCCGGTTCAGTTTTGAACTTGCACGGTGATCTCTGGTTTGTTTTGTTTTGTCATCTTCAACTCAGTACGCCAAAGTCCCTTCTCCGTTACGTCACTGCAAAAGTGGAGCCGCTCTCTGAGCCAATGCAGGAATCTTGTGCCCGCATTGATGCTACCGGTCCAGCGTTAGTGCTCTTGGTGGCCACTGGTGGTCGGAGAAAAGAGTGAATTACTCGGGCTCACTTCTTGCCCCTTTCGCTCTCTCCTGGTACAGCAGTGCCGGCGTCACTCCACCCAGGTGGAGCCTCTGCCTGCTCTTCTCTCCTCCTCCTTTCTGGGGCAACTGAGAAGGCTCAGCATCTTAAAGGGTGGCTGCTTTAATGCACTGTACCTCAGGGGACATTTCTATCTGCTGTTGAGATTAGCCGGGTCACTGGGCTCTCTTACTTTTCCATGGAAACACCTTATTCTGGCTCACCACTTCTCTTGCCCAATGTCAAATCTCACCTATGGCATCGGCGTGCTGGAGATGTCGAAAGCAAATATCCCTGCCTGCCCAAGAGGTAGGTGCTCCCACCGTCCTGAACTTTGGACGACGACAGGTGGCCATGTGTTTGATAGCATTTCAGCATTTGAGGCTGCGACTCCTTGGTTTTGGGGTTGTTCCTCACTGGCCCTTGAAGCATGTTCTAGGCCTTTGAATAGACCAATTGTGAGGAAGATTAAAAGCCCTGATTGCAAAACTCCGGTAAATAAAATCTCTCTCAGTTCTTTACTGACAAACCCAGTTTCTTTCCATAGCATTCTCCTCTTTAATCCCCTCTTGGCAGAACATGACATGTTTTGATACCAGAGCTCAAATTACCTTCCATGGTAAATAAAACAAACAAAAAATAAATAAGAGCTCCTTACCCTAAAAACAAACACCCACTGAAACCAGCTTATTATTCAGCTGATGCTGCCCATGTGCCAGAAGATACCACTTTGATTTTGTAATTGAATGTGTTCTTTTCCCGCAAATACTGAATGGAGCCCCTACAAACTTGAAATGCCGAGGGGTTAGAGTGGAATGACCATGGACACCCGTACTATTTGCCATCTAGAAAACAAAGAAGGAGGAAATGAGGAGACTAGCACACAAGTTAGTGTTCAAATGGTTGTTCCTGAGGTGAAAACCCCACCTCAGTAGACAGAGCCCATGTGGTCTGGGTTGGTGCAAACAGCTAGATTTGGATGGAGCAAAATCAACCCCTCTAAATCCGCAAGAGGCTGCAGCGGCTACCGGTGCTCATAGCAGCCAAGGGGCTTTGCATTCCGGACTCTGCTTTCTTCACCAGTGGGATTTATCCATGGGGTGGGGGGCTCCTTTCGAAGCATCTGGTGCAGGCATGCCCTCGCCTCTTCTGCTGCCATGCCTTTAACAAGATGTTGCATCAAGCAGATCTTCCCTAGTGATCCCGCGTGCTTAGAGGGTTCACAGGGCTCCTTTCACATGACTGAGTACACAGTACACCCTTAGCAAACTTATTTATAAGTTTTCCCTGTGTATTCAGTATATTATGACCCCTATAAATGGAGATTGTTCACATGCGAAGAACAATGGGCTTGGATGTGCTCCGTAAAACAATCAATTATGTGGGGAAATGCACATTACGTAGTCAAATAGACGATTGTATCCGTCTGACCATTTTCATTCTATTTATACATCTCTTCACTTAAAAGCACTGAAAAAAAAGTAATCCTAGGAAATAGATCCATTAAAAAATTGTGGGTTTGCTGTCAGGGTCGGCTTGATTTCCAACAGTAAATGCCTAAGTCTGTTTCAGAGGTTTACTTGGTTTGTCTGTGTTGGCTAAGATACTCGGTTCTCCACTGGTGGTTCTGAGAGCTTCCAGGTTTTAATGCTCAATTCCAGGAACTTTCAGGGAGCCTGGATATCTGCAGAAAGAGAAGTTTTGAATTACTTTGATTAGGTACCCAAAAGCGGAACTGGATCACTCAGCACGCTTTAGAATATAAACCACTGTAGTTTGCATCCTCTGCATTTTTAAATAACTACAAATATCAGAGCTTTTGGATACGACTTGGCCAGTTTAGGTTCCCTTAGCTTCTGGCAGATCAAATTCAGGTGATCGTTACCAACAAAAAACAATGAAACCAAAACCTCTTTGCGTAGAAGGAAGTTATATATTCACTGCTTTATTCATTGATAAGTTTCTAGCATCCAGAGAAGTTGCGGTAAACTGCTACATCCTTTGGCTTGTAGGAAAGACAATGTTTTGTCAGAAGCGATTCTTCTTTTTATTAATGTGGTGATGATATACAGGTAGCTGACCAAGTGTAGCGTTTGTGATGATTTCGGTTCTCACTGCATAAGGTTCCTGAAGTATATTTAATTTTAAAAGTCCCAAGTCCAAACAATGGTCCTCTTTCTGCAGTAAAGCACGTGAATAACTGCTCAAAAGAATAGTCTCTTTGATATCCTTGAGACCTATATATACATGAGCAATTTCACATGCAAAACCATTTGCAAATTCAAACTCGGTATTAATTAGTTCATGAGGGAAGGTATCCACCAGAAAACGGTTCTGCTCTGCCGTACATCGTAAAAGTGAACACTTGTGTTAACTTGAAAAGGAACCAGACAAAAGGGAGGGAGACACTTCAAGTGAGTGTAAACCAAGATTCGCCAACTAGTGCTCACCAAGATACAAACGGATCGCTAGGCTATCGTCATTTTTACCCCTCCTCTGCAAATACTTTTTTGAAAAGCTCTCTGTCAGCTGCCTTCAGCTTTTAAGCACATACCTGGGTGCCTGCACCAAGCTCTTGTGCCGATGGTGCCCCCCAGCCTCCACCCTTGCCAACTGTCTCCCATTGCCCGGCCAGCAGATAAGCCCCCCAGGTGGATATGGCTGGGGACCAGCCCAGGACGTGCAGGAATCAGCCCTGGCCCCGGGAAGCCTCCTGCCAGACCTCCTTTAGCTCAGCAACAGTCTGTGAATGGTGCCCATCTGTGTTATGAAATGCAAGAGCCCCGTGCCCTCCCCGAGGATGGAGGAGCTGGAGAAGGGACAAGGGCTTGCGGCTGGGGTCAAGGGCAGGTAAAACCTCGCTGCCGGGGCATAGGGAGAAACCAGGCGGAGCAGGGCTCGCCAGATGCCTCGGGCATGGTGGAGTGCCCGGCCATCACCAGGGTGTTTGTGGGTCACCCACGGGTGACCGAAGCCAGGGTGGCGGGTGCCACGCAGGATCTGTCCCTGCATGTGCCAGAGCCTGGGGGAGGAGCGGGAGGCCACTGGCACTGCCCGCTCTTGCCCTTGCTGGGGTGACTAACCCGGCCAGACGTAGAGCAGGGACTAGGCTGAAGCAGGTGAGAGAAGTAAAGGCAGAGAGGAGAGAGTGTGAAAACAGGTTTTCCTGGAAAAGTGAAGGAAATATATCCATGGAAAAAAAAAAAAGGAAAAAAAAGAAAGAAAGAAAGAAAGAAAAACAACTGTGCTAATTCTTGTGCTTGTTCGATCATGTTCAGAGCCTCCTAAACTCCCATGGAAGGGAACGGTTTTGTTTCGTGAGGGTGGTGCATACTGAGTGCCTGTCCATGTGATTTTTGTATTTGTACATTAAACATTTCCCCAAGATGTAATTCCTTCCCTCCTGCACTTGGAATAAAGTGACTTTACAAGAAGGACTGCCTCCAAACAGCAAGCAAAGGAGGGCTGTTGGGGCAAGATAGGGCAAATGTAAATGTGTCTGAGCTAGCTGCTCCACCCAGCCTCTCATCTTTATATGAAAAAAAAAAAAAATATAAAAAATGTTTCCAATAACCGAAACAGGCAAGGTCTGATCTGCACAGACGGTCTGCAGGCATCTGCCCAAGAAGCTGACGGTTGGCTGGTACATCCTCATCTGATTTATGTTGTGTGTGTGTTAAGCCTTAAATTGTTGAGTCTCTGGCTGGCTGCAGTGGTATTACTGGATGGTTGGTGTATGTTTTCAGCTCACAGAGCTGGCTCTGATACTGGGGTTGTTGGCGCTGAATCAATTCCAATCTCACACCTGTCTGAGACAATGAAGGCCTTGTTGCACACATCTCCACCAAAGGCTGTCGTACAACTTATTTTTCACATTTGAAGAAGGAGGAAAAAAAAATAGAGGGAGGACTGAGGAAATGCTGTCTCCTCGCAAGACACGTTCCCCATGCCTTGATGCAGCCTGCTCCTCTTTTCTTTATGGGAAAATATATTTACAAAACAAAGCCAGTGGAGTGCTTATGGAAAGTGTAGCTTAATCCTGGCAGTTAAATGTGACTAAGTTGGTCTCCAGGGACTTGGTCTGTAGGACCATGCCTGGTGGATTAAGCATGGGAGATAAGCACCTAGTTTGTCACACTCCTACTGGAAAGTTTACCTCCAGCTGGGTTAGTGCTATTAATAGCTTCTTATCAGTGTGCTATTTACCTAGCATTTTGGGGCCATTTCTTGAGATCTCGGAGGTTGTGAAAGGTGCTGGGCTCGGATGCCAGCGTGGCTGAGATCCTCTGCTTCCTGGCAGTGAAGCAGCTCAGCCTGGGTAGAGGATCAGCCTGGCTCCAGGCACCCATCACTCCCGAATAGAAGGCAGGAGCCTGATCTTTGTCTTGGTCATCTGTCTTTGCCCTTGTGGTCTCCCTTTGTCCAGTCTTCCTCCTCCAGTTCTGCTGCACAGGTGTCTTAGACGTGTGTCCTCAGGAAATGGTAACGGTTTAGAGCCTTTCTGTTGCACCCTTCTGCAGTAGGGGCTGCAGACCTGTCTCAGGCAGGTGTTTGGTTTTTTCCATTTACTATGATAATGGCAATTTTTACCCAACTCAGACGGAAGGCATGTGGCTGAACATTTCCTTGGAGGGGGATTTCTCTCCCTACTGCTGAAACAGCCTGAAAATACAGAGCGGCCTTCCATACTCTCCCCACATACCTGTTTGCCCTGCATCAGCAAAGGCTAACTGGGCCTCCTGAGCAGTCAGAACTGCTGCAGTGCTCTCAGTGACTGGGTCCGCCCGTCCAGGTTGTGCAGTTCAGCAGCTTTCCCACGCCCTTTTTCTATACTTTCTAGCCCGATCGCCTCCATTTTTGCCAGCGCTATCCCTGGTTGCATCGCTGGGGCTGCGCCGACGGGAGTGGGCAGGCTGGAGGGCTGGGTGGGAGGAGCGGTGTGAAATGCAACACAGCGTTGTGTTCTCTCTCCTCCTCACCTTGACTGTCAGTGCAGTCTCCCTTCTTTGCCCCAAAACATCTTTTGAGGAGGAAAGTAGGAAGGGGAAAAGGAGAGGGTGAGGCACTGCAACCCTGCTCGTATCCAGTGAGTTTTGAAAGGTGCAGAAGCAGACCAAGGGGCAGCTCTTCAGCCGATGTGAGTTGGCCTTGCTCTACTAGCCAGGCCAGCTGAGGATCTGCCCTTGCGCCTTGTCGGGGTGGTCTTCAGCATAAAAATAAATGATTAACAATGTAATGAGTAAATATAAAGACAGATGGTAAAGCCTACTTCTGTTGGTACTTGCATGCCTTTGTTTAGGAATACAGAAAAAGGCCCTGCGGTGATGAAATGCAGACGGGAGCATGATGTTATCTTGCACCTATAAACCTTGCTCTGAGTCCACTGGTGGCCACTATCCAGAACTGCTGAGTTCAGACACACTGGCTTGTACTAAGTAGAAATGGCGCTTTCAGTCTTCAGTAAACAGCATTTTTGCCGCAGGGCTCAAATCCTTCAAACATTTGCCTAGGTAATTGTCTGGTTTTGCCTTCTAGTGTCTCATCATCAGCTTATCTGTAAGTTCAGACTGGCTAAATGAGCATGTGAGGATGGGGGAAGAGCTGCTGGAGGATGGGGGAATAAACCATTTCATATTTAATTCACTGGCAGGAGAGACTAATGTGAGTGCAGCTAAGCGATCATTTTGGGATCACGTTGGGGAAAAAATGAGTAATACAGCATATTAATTTAAACACATTAAAGAGCTGCACAAATAAATGAAGGGGGTTTTTGTTTGGTTTCCCTGGCGGTTCCGAAATATCAACAACTGCAAAACAACAACTGCAAATATATAATTTCTTGGTGAATTTAAATGTATTGTTTCATAAAGTTGCCAATTTTTAAAAGAGTAAAAATGAGACATAAAAAATGTTTCCGTTAGGGCACTTTCTGAAGTTTTTCTTTCCCTGACCAAGCCAACAATCTATAACCTAAAATAACCTTGTTTCTTGCCATCACATGGGATTTTTACGTTAAATGTAAATGTCTTTGGTCTCACAGGTGTTCATTAGGAAAGAAAGCAATAATTATTTAACATCTGATTGCTTACATATCACGATTATCTTTAGCCTTGAGTAGTTTCTTAAACGGGAAAAAGTTCTCTTTGCTTATAATGATGACTTGTGATCTTACTCTTCATGCCACACTTGTCTGAAACTGCTCAGTTCAGCACATTCAGTAGAGTTTAGCTGTGTTTAGCTAAGTTTCTAAAAAGTTTTTGATGTGTCAGTGTTTCACAGGTTCATAACTGCGAACAGAACAGCAATGTTACATGCTATTTCTGAGCAGACAGGCTAGTCACAGGGTGTAATTTGAAAAGAGGTTATAGCAAGCTAGACTTTTCAAGACGTTCAGGAGTGTTTAGCATACTAAAGGTTAATTTTTAAGATGTTTAATACAGAAAGTGAAACAAAGCTGTTATTTGTATAAAACATCACGCGTTTCCTATTCCAAAAAGACATCTTCCTCAGTCTGGCAACACAACAGCTGTTTGTTAGTTAATACTGGGAATTACTTTATTTCTTCCACACTGGGCCATTTTGCAACATCTGACATGTGTTGACACTTCTTTTCTATACTGGATTACAACTTTTCCTTCAACGTTGTTATTCCTTACTCCACCCATTCTGGTTAGCACCCACCTGCACGCAAACCAGAAATTACGGTCGGGACGTAGGTACACAAAACTTGGGGCCACAGTGCACATTTCCAAACTGTCCCAGGTTGTCCCAAGTCCCCAGCAGGAAGAGCTCCAGCAGAAGGGGCATCACCAGGGAGGTGAACGGCAGCTGAGGCATCGGCAGGGTTCCTCCCGGGTCTCCTCCGGGCATTGCTGCCCTGATGGGTGGCACAGACGTGCCCTCCCTGTTCAGGGTGACCCCCTTCCCAACTGCCCTGATGGGGAGAGCGTGTCCAGGGCGTTTCTGGCTGAGCCCTGCCCTTTCAAAGCCCCTCACCTATTTATTCAGGGATCTCATTTGCCGCACCTTGCTTTGCAAGGGCTTCAGCCCTGCGACAGCTTCTCTGCGTGTTGATTTTGCTGAGCTTCTGGTTGGCATCTTCAGCAGCACTAAAGAGAGAAGCACTTTAAACTTCAAAACTCGTGCCGCCTGTATTTTTTGCCCTTCAGATTTAAGTCTAGCTCGCTCTGAAATCAATCAGGGTAACATTTAAATATGTCCGGCAGAGCAGACACGCAAGCAGAACTGAACCTAGTGCATGTCTTGAGCGCTCCTGCTCCCACAGCTACGGAGAAGGGTTGAACAAGGAGATGAGTCTTTACCTTCCTTTTAATTCTTCTTCCTCTGTCTGTGCTCCTCCAGCCCCTTGGATTCAGGGGGGAGCCAGGGGAGACGTCCTGCTGCCACCCGCCAGGGCCATAGGTCGGGTGGAATCGGTGATGGCTGCAGCGCGGCAGGATGCTGCATTCCTCAGCTACACAGCAAGTGCCAAGGGATTTTGTAAAGGAAGCAAAGCATTTCTTAAATGGTATTTTAAATGTATTTCTGGACTGAATGCCCCTGACAACCCAGTGAGTTGGGGCTTTCAGCACATACTTCTGGGCTTGACTCATTTTCCATTTCAGTTTTGTAGATCTCCTCAAAACCAGCTTGACAGTTTAGAGGAGCAGATCATTTAATAGAGTTTTCAACAAGTCCGTTTTGGTTTAGTACAATAATAAGCAACAGTTTCTGAGCTACCTCCTTTTTAAAAAAAATCCATGCATCATTCTAAGTCAAACTGACTGTACAAATGTATGTTCACATGAAGAAGACCTTACTTCACCTTGTAAATCAAAGCTGCACTCTGGAGAGAGGTTTCATACCACCGGGCTCAGTATCATTTTTCTCAAGGTGACCTCAGTTGTTCAAGTATGAAGGTTGCATTTGATATGTCACTTACTTTCTCTAAGTCAATAAAATGAACCAGTCTGTCTTTAGATCATCAGAGATCTGCTTATTACCAAAAATTGTTTTAATCCCGGTTTGTGTCGGAATTTAAAAGAATCCAAGCAGATTTCGTTTGCCATCCTGAATAAGGGTTTGGAGGGTGATACTCCGCTGTGTGTACAGAACGCCCCTAGATGAATTCTACTTTATTAGTTTATAGGCTTTCTTCTGAGCACTTGGGATGAGATCATGAAAGTGTAAATGGCTGTTATCTTCAAAGGCCTCTTTCATACTGACAAAACTCCACCTTACCGACTCGTATTAATAATCTATTGCAATCCTAATTAGTTCACATCAAGGTCAGTGTTTTGTGGTGGATAAAATGACTGTAAACTCCAGAGGGTAAGTTTTTTCTTCCACTGCTTTCATGTTGAAAAAGAGGAGGGAGCGCTGAAAGTGTAAAAGAAGAGATCGATGAGGACTTTTTGTTTATCTGCAGGCTAAAGAACTTTAATATGGAGTAATTAGTTCACATCATCAGGAGCAACCTGTGAGATACCTGAGGCCACGCTATAGTCATTCCTTTATCACCGTGTCTCCCGGTAGACTGCACAGACTTCCTCATTCAACTCTGCTCCTTTTTTCATGGCATTGGTTTTCCAGTGGGAATAGCCCATCCCAGGAACTTTCAGCCTTGTATTTAATTGTCTTGAAATGTAGGCACAAAGCAAGGAAATGCTTCGCTGTGACATTTGAACACCCGAAGGCAGAGTCCCGCTCGGGCAATGGCTCTGGGGCTGGGCACCAGGGTATCAGCAATCCCCTGCCAGGACCAGCAGGGTCAGGTCCAGCCCACAGGCACAGAGGTTATTGCCCTAGAAAGGAAGGTGCAGGTAATCCTACGTCTGCAAATAGTGACTCAATGTGACTTCCAGGTCCTGGCCCGGGAGACATCTCGCCAATTTCTTTGGTCTTGCGCCACCCCATGAAAAAGAAACTTTGGAGGTGTAACCAGGCTGGGATTCATTTCACCTAACTTTAGACATCCGTGTTTTGTGTGTCTCCGTCTGACAGAGTCATCTGGTATCTTCGCGATCGCGGAGAGAAACAGCTGTTCAAGGGGTGTGATTCACCCGCCTGGCTGGGCTTAGATGTCTCCCTTAGGATGAAATAACTTGCGCCCCACAAGTGTCTGTTTTACCCTGTTGGCAATAAAGTCTAGAGTCTAGACAAGTAGCTCAGAGGTAGACACCTACATTGTAGATCTCTCAGGTGGGATGAATCCTGCCCCAAGAGCCAGGACACCAGGAGAACAGCAGTACATTTTATACACAATTAACAACCTAGTTCTGCGTCTGTGTTTCCAGGGCATGGTATACCTGCCCAAGGCAGGCTGAAAGCAGCTGCTTTCATCATCAGCAGGGTAGTGAGATGGGCTAATTGACCTGCTCCTCCGTGAGCACTGTACCCCACCTGAGCCCTGCGCTTCAGGTAGGCTGCTTTCAGGATGCGAGCTAACTGGCGCGAAGTAGATACATCTCCCCCAAGCTGTTTTTACAGGTGAACTTTCCCTGCCAGGGTGACATCAGGTAATTCACATGTGCTCTGACTCAGCCGAGCGCTGAGCCCTGTGCCCCGAGTGCTCTGCTGAACTGGAGCCTCACTTCCTGCACACATCAGTTCTCCGTCTGAGGAAATGTGGGTTGTGATAATACCCTTCCTCAGGGGGCAGTGTGAGGACCAGGGAATTAATTAGCTGGGAGGCGATCACGTACTAATGTGGCTCAGGGAAAGGTGAAGAGGAGAGCAGTAGCTAGGACCTAGAGCAGCAGAGGAGAGAAGCTGGGGAGGGGACAGGTGGGACAGGAACAGAGATGCCCTTTGGCCCGGCAGGGTTTGCCATACGGACTGTGGCAGCAGGTCAGGGGAAGCTGCCACAGTCCCCATGCAGTTCCCCTCCAGACTTGGAGAGGTGTGATTTCTAGGTGCGGATTTACCGAGGTGGGTAAGGGAGCAGTAACTCTCCCAATAGGTCCCACCCCCGGTCCCTGTGCGGGTCACCGCAGATCATGCACCCTCCCAGCAGCAGCGCAACCTGCTCTCTCCCTGGCGCCTCAGAAGCCAAAGGAAACCGCAGTGCCATGCAGCAAGTAGACAAGTGTATATGCGCGTACACGTATGTATGCGCCATGTACACACATGTACGTGCTTGTACTGGCATCCTTCCGCCCGGGCCACGGGGCTCTCTGCACGGCGCCACCTCCCAGGCTGGGCACAAGGGGACAGAGGGTGAATGAAGTCTGCTCGCCGCCGACATCCACGTGGTATCTGTCCCTGATTTCCTCACTGTTTCAGTTTGTGCTTTAGCCGTACGCTTAGAGATAGGGGAGAACACTGCAGCGACATGGAGTCTGGCGGCGTGTCTCCTCCAGGGGAGCCAAAAGAGTGGAAGGTCAAGGTTGAATTCTTTTGCTTCATTCCTTCTTGATGTGGGGAGGGAGGGAAGAGGAGGATAGGTGGTGGAATGGAGTCTCCCTCTTGAACAAATAACTGCAGCTCTCCAGGGTGACTCATACCTCCGAAGACAAAGAACAATGCATCCTTAATTTGCAAAACTCAGCTTTTCAACTTCTGTGTGTCACTGGCACCCAGAGACTTAGCAGTTTGCCCATAATGCCATCATGTTCTTCAAAGCAGCGGTGACGCCAGCCCAGAAGGAGTGTGCTTACTCAGGAGGAGAGATGGTTTATATTTCATTTGAGCAGCTTATGTACTAACCTGCTAGGGCAGCACATATGTTGATTGTGAAATCAGAGTTTTCACAGGTCGGTATTTGGAGTTGTCTGCAGTTCCTGATTCTGGCACCGAGTTAGCAATGAGACCTGAGAGGATTTATCGGGACCCCCCCCTCCCCACAGCCACTTTGCCATTACTAAAATGCTACTTGTTGTCTCTTTACGGCACGCTGTGCATATATGGTTCTGCTAGTCTAGGCAGATCATTAAGGCAGCTTTAAACTTGAAGGGATACACACTTCTCCTCCTTTTATCCCCAAAATATACATGGCTAGAACAGATGCTTTCTCCTGCTGCCTTTGATATTATCTCCAGGCATCTTACTATCACTGGAGCACTGGCTTTCTTGACATGGACATGAAAAGAGTGACGGAAATTCAAATAAACCATGAGGATACACTCAATTGTTTTTCTCCCTTCCATGCCACCTCTTTCTAAAGAAAAGCTAGCAAAAAATCTTCATGCGAGGCTTCCAGACTGTCACTAACTCAGTACTGGAGGACTGATATCCTCAAAGGCGCTGGCAGACTTGCACGATTGTCTTCCCCAAGACCCTTTCTAGTGCAGCGTTTAAAAGAAACGACATAACACGGAAGACCAGATGCGCAGGAACTGAATGCAAAGGGGAGTGAACAGCAGAACTTGTGCTCTGCACCCCAGCACCTGACCACACCACGCTTTGTCTGTGGTCTGCCATGGTTTTCTATACTACACGCTTGATCCTCCTTAGGGGCTGGTACCCTCCTGTACGTCCACGCAGCACCTAGCATGCTTTGGGAAGTTCTGCATCAATGCTAAGCACCGCAGCAAGAACAAACAGCCTCAGCAACTGCTTTTCGAAAGGTTTCTGCTGGAGGATGATATTTTTCTTCTTCATTCTCAAGGGCGCGATGCCTCAGTGTGGAGAAACTCCCTCATTCTCCTATCCCACAGGAGGTTTTTTAGAGGCTCAAAATGCCTCTAGAACTTCTCTAGCCTTTGCAATACTCCACAAAACCACAGTAATATTGAAATAAAATGAAAGCAAACATTGAGGCGGGAGTTTGCTGCCAAAGATCTCACTTCAAGAGAATAGCTGGGGATTTGGGTGGTTCTCCCTCCCCCCAACAACTTAAAAATTTCCAGACACACGACATATCTGTCACTGTCGTTCTCAACCAGAATAAGTCCTGTCACCTGTTCGCAATCTAAAAGGGGCTTTTCAAGGCCACGGAGAGGAGCGAACGCTCATCTCCTATAAATTTCCAGTGGAAATGAGACGGCTTTGAAAAACTTTCCCTGGGGGCAAATCAGAGGCTCTCACCCACCTCTGTGAAACCTGCAGGTCTCCCAGCTGTTGCGCTGGGAGGTGGCTTTGTGGTGTGACAGTGGTTTCCACAGCCTGGCACACGGAGGGAAACCACCCTGCAGGGTGAAGTAGCTGCTGGTGGAATTTTACAGTTTGGTCTGTAATTTTCCAGCTCCTCATGTTCCAGCGCTGAGAGGTATGAGAATACCAGCCTTGTGCGGCTGCTGCCACTGCCACTGCCGCTGCCAGTGATGAACTTGTCCTTTGGAAAGTCCCCCTTATTTAAGCTACTGACTAATTCTTTCAGCTGCCGGGAGATGACACACCTTTTCACAGTGCTGCATTAGGCTGAGGATTTGCTGGGTCCCGAGTGAGGGAGGGAGATTGAGTCATTCTGGATGCCTTGCTTCAGAGAGAGCCTGGGTCAGACTCAAGCAGGACCATAGCACAGTCCCTTGTGCCTCTCACACCTTCACCTGAAGCTGCTGGCGCTAGGGAGGAATGAGAGAAAGCAAGTGGGAAGAAGAGTCAGAGATGGGCACGTAAGAGATGTTGGGAAAGGATGGGGGGGGAGGAGGGAAGACTGAAGTTTTTAGGCAGGCGGCATCTTTCTCCTGAGCACAAGGCTACACGGAGTATTTCTGTGCTCATGGTCCATTTCCTCTATTAAGCAAGACACTCTCTGAATGAACAAGTCTAATCAAGACCATTCCTGCCTTACACTCAGAGGAAGGGAAAGACACACTATAAAAACTGTTTCCCTTTGGAAAGATTAGCAAATCAGACCAGGGAGGGGAGGGGGCGGGGGGTGGGCAAATCCCAGACTCTGAAAAGCCTTTCAAAGCAGTTAAGGATCTGACTCTCTCTTGTCTGCCTCCGAGTTTGACACCAGTAAACTAATCCCAGCTTTCATTCACCCCATGTCTTCTGCCAGTTGCTGCCTTTAAAGTCTTTGCCAGGATGGTGGAGGAATTGCAAAGCTCGACGCTATGTGACTTTCGGGGTTTGTTGCGTATGACTGACAGAAATTTTTGCAACTTGAGAAAAAAAGTCTGGCAACAGCAGCGCCTATTTCGCAATTCATCTTCATCTGGCTGTGCCGAGGATGGGGGGATTTTCACTGACATAGGTAGTAGCTAATTAGCTGCTCTGTACTCCGGGCTGAGTCCTTTGTATCCCCTTACCCTGCCTTGAGAAAAAAAATCACTTTGTAGAAGGTACTTTGTCCCGGTAATTGTATTTTCAAGCAGGCAGGTGTCATTTCTGAGGCGGACGCGCGGGCGGCCCATGCGCGAGCGCAGCCCGGCAGGCAGGGGTAGGTGGCAAAGGCGGGCAGCCTGGCTGACTCAAAGGCGTACCTGCTCCCTCCCGGGCCACTGCCAGCTCCGCCGCCATCCCGCCTCACGCCACGGCGTCCTGACTCACATCCTGCTGCTCCTTTCTGAAGCTTCCAGGAACATGCTGTATCATAGCGAGATTTGGCTGCGCAGCGCCTCTTGGCTGGGAGCAGGCAGCAGTGTCTGACCTGCAGTGACACACGGAGAACCGTCTCTCCCTGCGCTCCAGGGGCATAAAACAGATTCGGAGGTGCACGGGATCCAGCCTGGTGCAAGCCACACGCATCCGTTTTTCCTTTCGGCTCATAGGTGCAATGGGAGCTGTCATCTGATTTGAATTCAAAGCTTAAAGCTTTTAATACGGTTAAAAAAACCTATTTTCTGATCAGACTATAAAATCTTATGGGGGGCTTTCTTTTTAGACAGCTTGGTATGGATTGTTATATTTGTTATATAGAAATGATGAAGCAATAGACATTTTTGCTATCCTTTCAAGCAACATCCTGAGCTGGTTCGACGAATGACCACAGCCCCCCTGAAACTTGCTGATTTATACCTTCTGAGTGCCTGACAGCATCACAGCATTTTCTTTTGGAGGGAGAGGGGGGTGTTGTTTTACATTTTAAAGCGTGTACCCCCTCTGAAAAAGAACCGCATAGAAATAGCATCCTAGGACTTCACGTCTAATATGTCCCGGTGATTTCTGCATCCTGTACACTCAGGATCAGTTTTACAGGCAGAAGATGTCTGTGCAAGCTCAGGAGATAGGCTGTGGTTTTGTCTAAGGTATTGACCCGTTCGCTCCATGCTCTGAGCACAAAGGGAGTTCTTCTCTTTTTGTACTTGACTATCAGGAACAACTTTGGAAGCCAAAATACGCCCTGCGTCACACTAGGACAACTCCATTGCCTGGCAGGTGTTTGTTTGGCCTTGCTTAACCGTGCCGGTTCTGCTGGGCGAAGGTATCTTTGGGTCAGGGCACATACATCTCCCCTGTGCACCCGTGCTCCTGGGTACCCACTGGGCCCAGAGCTGCTTCCCAGTGAGATGCCACTTCTGCGCAGTGATTGCGCAGCGCAGCCCTGCACTCAGACAGCGCTGGCGGCATCCCGGGTGGGAATGACTAATAGCTGTTCGCAAAGGTCGTACCAAGGGCTGTGGCGGCTCCGGGGAAAATTCCTCCTCAAGCTGGTTATGTGACAGCGGGTCCCGAAGGCAGCCCGGCCGCCGGGCTCTGCCTCCGCCCCGGCGAGGGTCCCGGGGCGCTGCGGGGCGCGGAGCCGGCGCCGGCCGCCGCCTTCTGCAAGGTCTCCACCGCCACCTACTGATGGACTCCTGTCCCCGGCGTCTCCCGGCGGGAGGAGAGACCGACCGCCCTCCGCCCGGCCGCCTCTCGGGTTAGGCTTTTAATTTTCCCCGGCGAAAATGGCTGGGGAAACGCTAAATTGGAGGACCGGAGGGGAGCATCATGAAAGGGGGAGACCTTTTATTTTTTTTTCGCCGAGCCTCTACCCAGAGCTTGTATCATTAAACTATTAAACATTATGCAACATCTGTACAGCTTAATTACAACTTTTTAAAAACGAGCCGAACGCAACCTTTTCGTGGCAATAAAACATGACGAGGCACGAAAGGTGGTTCAATACTTTCTGCTTAATAGCTTGTTAGGCATGAGGCTAGAGGCCGAGAGCTCATGACTACACAGCAAGGTGTGAATTATTGCACCATAATTCTCGCCCTGGAGTGTTTTATTGCAATTAATAACTGTTTTCATGTTTTAAATACATTTTCTCACACCGTAAAAAGCAGAAATGGAAAGTACTTGCTAATGGGAGAAATACAGGGAGGACTGGGCACAGATCACCAACTGGAGCAACTTCCTTGCTTTCGTGCTATTTTGATCTGCTTTTAAATGATTTTGGAATCCTGTTTGGCTTTAAAACTGTGTGGGCCCAAAGCCCTGTTATTTCCCTTTGTTGAAGTAGCTCTCCCTGCAAATCTCTTCACAGATATTCTGAGTTGTGAAGCAACTCCCGTTTATTTGCAGCATATTTTCACCAAATTAACTTCAGCCACACGAACCCACACATTCAGTTCCCCACGCCAAGCTACAAACTTCTGAGAAGTGCACCTCTTTATTTTGAAAGCAGAAAAGAGGTGGATTCAGAAAGAGCTTGTTGCATTTCTTTGAGGAGCTTAGTTGTGTGGCAAATTTGAACCCGTTCCAGTTTAATTTCAGGTAACCTGAAAGCTGAAGAAAAGCAGATATCACAAAAATAAAATGCTATTTGAGGCCCCTAATCCAGATCCTACTGAAGCTGCTGGAAATGCAAACCTTGCCTTTACCGGGAGCTGAATCTGCCTCTCGATACTGAAATGCTGCCATAAAAATGCTATTACAGTGATACTTTTCTCCACTTCTTATTAAAAACCTCTGGAGGTGATGCCTGGGGTTAGTCAGCACAACCTGCTTTAATACGTGTATATAATATAATGCGCTATATTAACATCACTGAATAGACTGCAACTTGTTAATCAGTCTAATGTCAAAAAGCCGATCTTTAAGAGCAAATACAGGGATTGGGAATACAGGTACCAAGATGGAAAATTGATTGGTAGTTTGAACTTTCACTTAAGAAAGACTTAATGGGATGAGGAGATTAATAATGGGGGTCTCTCGGGCTGTCTGCCACTGTTTCAAGTACCCCAGAGGTCAGTAATAACAGCAAATGGATGAGGCAGGTCAGATACCTTGGTCGTCTCTTTCTGGATGTTACTAGACACGTACTTGGTCCATTATCCGGTTTCTAGTCGGGACATGGCACAAAGCTAATTCTAGTAGCACTAAAAGAAAGAAACCGTGTTTCAGTTTAGTCTTGTCAGTGTTTAGTAAATCCATGACAAGGTCTTGCTTCCTCTTCTGCCACTGTGGTGGCTTTTTCTGCATCTTCTTACTGTCGTTCATGTGTTTATTGCACTTGGGACTGTTTTACGGACCAGGATCCTTGCTGGGCAAGGTACAGCACAAAACCATGTCTCTTGTCCTGAAGAGAGACAGTAAAGTAAGAAACAGGAGAAAAGTGTCAGACAGAGCTGCCCCGCCATGCAATGACAGCTTCTAAGAGGAGAAAACAGACAGTACATTCTCCCCTTTCAGCCTGAAAAACAAGGTTGGGTGGCAGCAATGCCCAGGTCACCCCGAAGACAGACTTTTCTCCTCTTCTCTGCAGTGCTAAGACCTAAGGACAAGGCACCTGAAAGCAGGTGATAAAACATTTCCAGCCAAAGGGGTTCAGTGGCTTCTGCAGTGACAGTGTTGAAGAGAGAGGTGACAGCGGGGAGGCTCTGTCACCTGTGGCATCAGCCTTGGCAGAGAACACAGAGGGCTCCCCAGGCAGGAGGACTGGCCGAGGGACTTTCCATCCCTGGGCTGGGATCCCTCCAGCCCACATACCATGGTTCTAGTCCTCAGCCACATTGCTGAACTGCAATCAATGGGAATGAGAGCTGCAATAAGGGAGTAATGATTTCATTAACCCCATTTTAGAACTGAAACACGCAGTGCCGCACCATTACAACGCTTGCTCTGCCGATTCTTTGTGGTATTTATCCTAATGCTACCCCTGGAGACTGGATTCCCTCGTCTATCTCCCTGTCCTCTTTAATAAACACTGACCATACGTTAACAAGGAGATGATGATGTAATTCAGAATAAGACAGGCTTTGTGCCTTTGTCTTTTTGTTTGTTTCTGCTGAAGTCCCTTTAATCTGATTGGATGTCGCTTTTGAAACAGCATGAGTCAACTGAATTTATTTCTAAGGAACTCTGCCTGAAAAAAAAATTAAATATTAATAATATCTGAATTTGAGTATGTTACTCAGCAGAAAAATCTTTACAAGGCTTCAGTTTATTCTGCAAGTGACTTCACTAGTTATTTTTTTTAAAGCTTGGAGTTTTGTATAAATCTTTCATTCTAAACAGATGAAACAAACAAAATGTAAAACTCATCTCCATAAAGCACAACACAATAATAATTTCCAGATGGTCTTGCTGATGGAAGATCAAAGTCTTCATCTCAGACTTGGGAAATTTCCCTTCCATGCTGATACCAGTTTTATCTGAATGCAGTTCATCCAACATTCGCTTTTTTCAAAAAGACAATTAGCTAGATGAAACTGCAGGAGAATGCTCTTAGAGCTGAAGAAAACAGTAAAGATTTTACTAAAAGTAATAAAAAAGGTTCTGGGTAGGTAAGGGGGGGGGGGATCTTTCTCACTTTGATTTACACAAAAATTAGATATTTCTATACACTGAAAAATGCCAGCTTCATATGCAAAGATGAAATGAGCAGAAAAGAGTTGTTTCTGCATTGGTGCAACTGGCTTGGACCAACTCTCTGCCATGCATCTCTGATTTCAAACGTCAGCCAAACTAGTCGTGTGGCTAGAAAATAATACGTTCGTGCTTTTCTGTAAATGTTTTAGGCATCTGTGCATTTTGAGATTTTGCTTCCAAGAAGCAGCAGTTTCTGCAGAAAGCCTGTACTCGTAGGGTGTCTGCATTTTCTGCTTAGCAGTGCCACAGACTTTGTGTAAGGCTTGCTGTTTCTGAAGTTCAACCGCTGCTAGTAGATGGACCCCTCACTCTGAACTGTACTTCTGTATTTTAGCGTATTCAAAATAGACGTAAAAAATACCTGTTCGTTTCATTAAGCCTAGGATTTTGAAAAGATTGAGGAATTTTAATTCCCCAGTCCTGTTCATCCACTTAGGAGTCTGCCTTCTGGAGGACACTAGTTTCACTCTCCATCTCTGTCTCTCTCACACGCACACACACATTTTCATCTTGTTTTTCTTTCTCTCCTTACACACTTGCACAGAAGCACTCACAGTTCAGTATTTTTGTCTCCTTGGTGCCATACAAGACATGCCTTTTTGGCTAAATGGGCTGCCAACACGCAGCCTGAAATACTAATGCATCTCAGCAATGAATAGTCTTTCACCTTGGAAAGCTTAACCTGCTTTTCCCTGACCGCTTTTCCCTGTCCACTGTCAATGTGAAGCATCAAAAAGCTTCAGAAGAAAAAAATCAACCCATCAAAACTCACAGATGCACAAATAATATTTTAGAAAGCAATTCATCTGAAGGTCTCTTGACAAAGGGGATTATGGAACTGAAATGTAATTATCTTGGCATTTAAGTTTCTGTTTCCACCATGTGGTTTGGTTCACATATTTGATTGCAAAGTTTTGTCATTCAAAACAGCCTATAGGTCTCTTTCTCATTGCAGACACAAGGCAAGTGCAGCCATCGCCGCCGTGGTCCTACGACCAGTCCTACCAGTACCTGGGCTCCATCGCCACCCCCTCCGTGCACCCCGCCACGCCAATATCACCCGGCAGGGCGAGCGGCATGTCATCCCTCACCGCAGAGCTCTCAAGCCGGCTGTCAAGTAAGTACCTAAAAGTTAGTCCCCTCACACTGGGCCTCACCAAAGCCTCAAGGCTGACTCCAACGCAAACCGGTTGCCATGTCCTAGGATGCTGCCACAGCTTTTCCCCAGTTGCATTGAAGCCTATTGCGGGCCCTCCAAGCCTTCTCCAAGGCTTTGCTGGGATTTGGGCGAAGAGTCAAGAAATAGGGTTTGGGGCCCAACATATCTTTGTCAAAAAAGGGGGAAAAAAAAAAAAGAGGAGAAAGCAGCACTTTGAAGATGTATGGAACTATAAAAATAGTTTGGAGTGCTGAAGAGCTATGGTATCTGCCAAGAAATGAATGCCATGGATATTTCAATTCTGTTTCCTTCCCTTGCTCTAAATTCAGACTAGAGCACAGCAGGTTATGGGTGGACACACTGACGGCAAGATGGTGGGGTTTGACATTTTAAGGGTTGCACTGGATTGTCTTGTTACATCTTCGTCAAATTGTACTGCAGAGCTTTACAAGCCAACATAAAAATGTAGCGTGGAAGTGAAAGCTACCCCCCTGGTTTCCACCATCCTCAACTGACCATCTGCTGACTCTAACACACACATATTGAACCAATATGGGTGTGTTCAAGAGCAGGAATTTTCTTAAAATGAATGAGAGCCATATAATTCAAATTTGCACACAGCTTTTTCAAAAATATCTTCTTTGGCTGCACATATTGCTCTCATTTGAATACTCAGGGCTTCTTCTAAGATCAGAGAGAATCACTTGAACGTGCTCCAGCCTGTCCTATTGTTGTCATATAGCGCCTGCTTTGAAAGAGTCACAGGGACAATGCCCAACAAAAGTAAATTATTTGTTAGGCCTGGTTGCTAATTACATCTTAGAGAGAGATGAAAATACCTGAAACCTTTCAGAAAAAAAAAAGAGAAAATTTCTTGTTTTAAAAAAAATCAATAAAAATTCTTATTCTTCATCGACACACTCTTCTTTTAAAATGAAAAGACTCCTTTTTGCTTTTTCCCCTGTGTTTCCTTCCCTTTGCCCTGGCAAAATGCAGAAACGGCAAAAACGGAGAAGGACGAAAAAAGATCTTCTTCATAGCAACCAGAAAATTTCAAGTAAAAAAGTTTATTTCATCAAGTATTTTACTTAGAATAGTATTTTTTCATGACAGAATTGTTTGAAATCAATGTTTATCAGCTATTTTGATTGTCAAACCCTATACAGGGGTGCCTGATGTATGTGTACTTGTAGGTGTGGACACATGAATCAGACTGAATGGAGATGTTAATCCCATTTTACCTCTACCAGTGTGGCGACTGAGCTTGCACTCTGATAAGTGAACGCACTCAGCATTAAAATGCAGTATTTTTTGCATTGCTGTAGTGCCCAAACATCGTCATTTCGTACCAGGGCCCTTATTCTGGCACGCATGGTATGAACACCAAAGGTTTCCATGGCGGCTGCCCCCCAGGAGTGCACAGCCTAAGAGAAGATAGCCATGTACGCGTGGAGTAACTGTACACTGTGTTTCTTTTGTGGCACACGGTGAGCATGGAGGTAGAGCACCAGCACTAGGGCTTGTCGGTGCTTTTTGTGCCCGTGGTCACAGTGATTCACCTTGGGGCAGGCAGAGTTTCTCCATGACTTGTGAAGGAACCTAGAAGAGCTTCGTTCACATGTCTGCATTCTTTCTTTCTTGTCTTGGTTTTGTACATGTGGGCTGATCTCTACATATCTTAAGTGTTTTTTTATAATGCTTCCAAAATGTTACTTCTATATTAAATGTCATTCAGTATTCCCAGAAAAATCTTTCACAATATTTTCTCCCCAATCCCCTTACTGTCACACACACTTGCTGTCTATCTAAGAAACTTCTCCTTGTCAGAACAGAGGAAATTTTAGGGTTTTTTAGGCCTTTCCATCTAAAGACACGGTGCCTCAAAAGAAAAAGCAAAGATATGGGAAATACTTGAAACACCTTGACATTAAATCTCATTATTCTGCTTTTTGCCAAATTGGGCAGAAGAAACCCTCATCTGACAAGTGATGTGTCCAGGCAGTTTGGAAGTTTCAAGAAGTTTGATTTCTTTCTCAGGAATGAGGTGTGAACGTACCATTTAAAACCTGGCAGGTTGTCAGATGCCATCTTCAGCCTTAGCTACTCTGAAGCTCCAGCCATTCCATACCGTAGTGTATCTTGCCACGTTAAATCTAAAGGTCTGGGGGAAGGAAATGTGGTCAGGGGTCCCATTAATCTTCCAGAAAAAAATGTAAGGCAAACTCAAAAAGGAAGCATACAGCGTGCGTCAGAGCTTTTCTAAGAAATTTACAGAAATTCATCAAAGTGTGCTGGCTGTGTCATTGACGAGCTTTCAGAACTTGGCACTGGAGTGTGTCTGCTCTAGCTTTAAATCCGGTCAGAGCCAAGAGCTTTTGTTTTCCCTCTGCTTCTTCTCATGAGTATTTCCTTCAGCGCATGGCTCCTCTTCTGCAGACTCCACGCCTTGTCTGACAGAAGAAGTTGTCTTCTGGAAAGATTTTTTCTTAATTATTATTGTTGTTATTTTAATCATGCATAGCTGCCAACTCTAGGGACTGACACCTTCCATTAATCTGAGTCATGACGAAGATCCTTCCTAAAGAGGCCATTATCTGCTCCGCTTGTTTAATCCTTGCACACCAGGGAAGGAGGCGACGGGACCGGGCATACTTCCATGTTTGTCAGACAAAGCGGAGCAGGATTTGACTGTCCTATAAAACATTTCGCCTAGCAGGATGAGAAAGGCTTCTAGCACACACGAAAGGAAGAAAAAAGGCCAACCCCCAAATATATCATTCTGCTTTAAAAAGGCAGTACTATTGTTGTCCTTTTTTACATCCTCATTAGAGCCAAGATATTCAGAAGTTAGTAACAATTATGTAGACGTTATATGAGGATCTAGATATGAAGACCTTGAGTGAATCTGATTTATCTTGACCAGCGTTGAGAGTTGGTGGAGAACTGTGCTCCTAAGTGGTGACAGCTGGGCTGAGCCTGTGTGTGTAAATCCCCGCTGTGCAGGTTCGTGTACCCGAAGAACAATCTCTGCACCACGGAGCTTCTCATTTGAGTCAGCAAATAAAACTGGGTGCAAGGAGAGACTATGCAAAAGCTGGACAATTTATATTTAGGTCCCATCAGTGTCCCTGGTGAGTCAAGTGGTGCTGGGCAAGGAGCTTGAGATCTGTGTCCCTGTTCCTCACCCATCCATCCACCCGCTGAGGACAAGGACACTCTGGAAGCGTCAATAATTGCACGTGCTTTACGGTCTCTAAGGGCAAACACATACACATACAAAACAGGGCAAGAGCTTGGCACTCCTCTTTGATTGCTGCTTTACTGAAATTTATCCAAAACATCTGGATCCGTGAGCGCCACGATGACTGCATGGAGAGCAGGTGAGGGATAGCTCTGTTCCGGCAGTATCATCCCTGCTTCAGTTAACCATAGACCAAAGTGTGGCTGTTGGTTATCGCCTCGAACAGGTGAACCTCTGTTCTGACAGTTCAACAGTTCTCTGTCTCCCTTCTCCCCCCACCAGGTGCTTCTGACTTGACTGCGTTCAGTGACCCCCGGGTGGGAATCGACCGCTCCTTCTCGGCGCTCCCCTCCATCTCCGACCCTCGGATGCACTACCCGGGAGCGTTCACCTACACGCCGACGCCCGTCAGTTCAGGGATAGGAATTGGTATGTCTGCCATGTCCACAGCCACGAGATACCACACTTACCTCCCACCTCCCTACCCTGGCTCGTCGCAGGCCCAAGGCAGCCCGTTCCAGACCAGCTCACCCTCCTACCACCTCTACTACGGAACCTCTGCCGGCTCCTATCAGTTCTCCATGATCTCGGGGGGAGACCGGTCCCCACCACGCATCCACCCCCCCTGCACCAACGCCTCCACGGGATCGACGCTCCTCAACCCCAACCTCCCCAACCAAAGCGAGGTGGTCGAGGCAGAAGGGAGCCACAGCAACTCCCCCACTAACATGGCCACCACGGCGAGGCTAGAGGAAGCGGTGTGGCGACCATACTGAATGAATTTTAAGTAGTTATGGGCCAGGACTAACGTGTTTTCCATTTCCCAGTGCCCGTAGGTATCCCATAAACACCCATCTTGCTTATGGGCCCTGCCATCTTCATACATCACTTTGAGAAGGAAACCCTCCAGAAGCCGGTGCTCCCAGGAGCGGTGGCGTGTATTAGCCAGCCCCTGGCAAAGCGACGTTGCTCCAGCAAAGGCTGAGCTTCTGGAAAGGAGGACGCCTGAGTTGGTGGTCCAGAGGTAGCGAGGGTGGGTAGAAAAGTACCCAGTCTGTTTCCAGGCCTGTGGCTTTCTAACCTGCCTGTGCTTGAAGGTCTCCACAGCCCTAAAGAGAGTTTCGGTTCACTTCTATTTTTAAGACTTAATACCTAAAAAAAAAAAAACTTAGTGAGTTTACTGCATCTTCTGGACATATTAACTGTAAGGAGGTATAGGAAGATTCCCAGAGGGAAACTGTGAACGCTTCTGTTTTAGCAATGCTGTGAATGAGAGGTTTTATATGTTGAACTTCATTCTTTCTTTTTTTTTTTTTAAACCATGTTGTATATTCCAAAGAATATGGAAATTTTTTATTGCTGGGGTTTTTTTGTTTTGTTTTGGGTTTGTTGTTTTGGGGGTTGTTTTTTTTAGGATGCAGCTCATCCTGCTTTGCATCTAATTTGTTTTATTTCTCTTGGCACCTTATAAATTGCAAAAAGAAAGATTTTACTCTTTTTTTTGTTTTAATCATGCTTGCTTCTTTCTTGCTTTGTGAAATGAAAGAATCAGCCCCTTTTTCAATGAGTTAATTTAACTTTTTTCTCTTGGATTTTTTTTTTTTTTAAATACAACGGCTACAGCCTTGGGTCATTTTCAACTACTGTACTAGTTTGATGAGTTCATTGATATTTATGCTTGATATTTAGACTTTTCTTATTTGTTGATACTATTATTATTTAAATATGCCTATATTAAAAAAGATCAGCAATTGCCTTTTTTTGGTAGCAGCCAAAGTCAAATTTATCACATTGAAAAAGGCTGGAATAACGATGGGTAAAGTGACCTAATTACCTAGAAATATTGTTTACAATTATCTCACTCTCATTTTACTCAGCTAACTGGGCTCAGATCCTCAAAGGCATTTAGGTGCCCAGCTCCCACTGGAATGATTCAGGCACCAAAATCCCTGTGAATTTCTGTGCTTTCCCACCCAGTGGAGTCATCTCTCCCTACTCCTTCCTCGCTTTTCCTTCTTCACCCGTTGTGGTGACCCTCAGGGTCAGTAATCAGGATGTGCACATTTCATAAGGCAGACTCAATATTCTCTAACTAAATACATCCCCATTCGGCCCCATTCTGCTCCCGAGCTTGCCTGGGCTTCCCGAGAGTGCCGGTGGAGGCCTCCAAGTCTTTCAAAAGCGAGCGCCAACACGCAGATGGCATGGCAAGGGTGCAGCCCTGGCTCCGACGGAATCGGTGTGAGATTTGCTCCTGGCTCAGCGGAGCCAAGATTACTGCGCAGTACAAAAGCCACGTTCCAGTGCGCTGGAAAATAGATCAGTCCGTGCATCACAAAGTAACTCGAACTGGACAGGGTTGTCTAGCTCATCTGGAAAGCAGGCTAGCAAAGACGGGCCCTTAACGGTTCCTCCATCATCATCTTCTGAGGGGAGAGGAAGGGTCTTTAAAGCTGGTGCACACAATATTCTGTCCTGTAGCAAATACGCAAGGCTTATACTAACAGCATGTTAATACAGAGTCGTCATCGTTGCCCATCGTTACAGCACAAACATATCAGATGTCACTGTAAAGTTTATGGCACTATTTTATTTGAGGGTTTGGTCTGAATGCAGTTGTTGTACTACTCATTAATTGCAAACTGCTGATGTTGACACGTGTGCGTTCCAAATTAGCTGATTATTATTTAATGTACCTCTTAAACGAGTGAAACAATTGCAGGTCAACTCAGAGAGTATTTGAAAGCAGGACTTCAGATCAGTGTTTGATGTTTAAAAAAAATTAAAAGGATTCAAATTAAAAAGATCCTTGGCTGCAGGCAGCAAAACAGCTGGACTTATTTAAAACCATTTGTTTTTCAAGTTTTCTCTTTTTTTATATGATTTTGCTTCTTTGTTTAAGTCAGATGCAGTAGCACTTTGGTATTGAAAAGTTACAAATTGAAGAATTTACATTGCCAATAAGGTCATTTTTGTGCAGAAAATGGGGAGTGTTTCAAGAGATCTCAGCAAAAGTTCAAAATGGTTCTGTTAAAATACATGCATGGCTGTGTGCTTTTCATTTAGCATAATATCCTTCATCCTTTTCTAGAGTTCGCTCTTAACAAAAAAGGCAGAAAACACTGAAATTATATCAGAACAGTTAAAAATACATTTTGGAAGTATGGAGACCTTGCTGAATACAGACATACAGAGAGCCTACCTGCTGTGACATTTACATAGTTAGAATCTCACCTCTTCAGTAGCCTAAAAAAAAGTCCTTCTTCACTAAACAGTAGCTCTGTTGCAGAATCCATCTTACATGTTCTCTGTCGCTGTGCCATTAAAATCACCATTTACTACAGCTCTCACATCTGCCTTGTGACTGGACCACCCAAGTGCATAGTAATGTGAGCATGAACCCAGAAGTGAGGGAGAGGAGAGGACCTCCGAGGAGCCAGATGCCAGTGCAGAGGGCAGGGCTGCTGTGGCCGGGTCACCTCAGCCCAGTGGCAGAAGTGAGGTTGATGTGGCTAGTACACTCCCAGACCTGTTGCCACAGACTGCTTTCTGCTAAAGCCCTTTGCCCCTTTTAGCCCGTAGTATTGTACTACTCTTGAAATTAAAAGATCAGGGATTCACAGGAACGGGGAGTCGGCATATCTTTGCCTGGAGATTAGAGCTAACCGACCATTTTTTATGTCTACACACCTAATTTCTTTACATTTGTCCTAAAGGTGAAGTTTAATTTTACTCTCCCTGGTGTGAATAGGAGGAGGAACTGCAGAACCGGTCACCACGCTTACTCTGTGTCTTTACTGACACCTAACAAAACCCTGGGATTTCCCAGTGCCTCACTTGCGATAATTACCAGCAACTACACTTTTTGCGTCTAACCTCCTGGTGTATGTCAAGCACAGCACAAAGCTGCACCCTCTTTACAGAGGAAAAGCTAAGTTCATTATCTTTTCCAATTAGTCTGTTTAGTCACTGTGGGTCTCAGTGTATTCACACAAGTGCTTATGAGAAACCACAGTTTACTCAAATCTGTATTTTTGTAGCTATCCCCTGTCCCGCTATGGACAGCAAAGATCTTCAAGGCTGTAAAAATGCTCACATGTCATATCATAAGAACACATAGCAGGCAGAAAGAGGACACTTGGATAAAACATTTTCCCCATTCACACATCTCCAAATTATAGTATGTAAGTATATATTTTTATATATATATTATATATATATTTATACAGTTTTATCATCCCGGTAGCTTAATGGAATCAAAAAAGAACCGTTGTCCTTCTGTTTTCAAGGCGCAGGCAGCGGAGCGCCTTAGATACCTTCCCCTACCCAAACAGCTAATGGCAGGCCTTACTATCAGCTTGTGTGTTCCTTTCACAAGACACAACTCGTTGTCCAGATGCAGCTATACCAAACAATTTCCAAGTAAATACAGGGCCCAGCTCTCATTTGCTCTAAGGCCCATTTCTTTGCTCTAAAACAATGTTTATGCTCACTTCAAGAGTTCCTGCTACATTTCCAGGGTGATGTACCAGAGTTTTAGTGCAAGGGGGAAGTGGATGCAGAGTGCATCCCTGCTAGGGAGGATTTGATTTGCAGAATTAAGCCAAATTATCTGCTGGAAAGGAGAAAAACCCTTTCCTCCAAATGGCCCACAGGCTTTGTCAGAGTGTTCCGAATTGCCTGCACTCTTGAAACATTCATTACTGCTTTCTGGGTGACCTTTTCCATTGGTGTATTTGAAGATTCAGGAGAAGTGGATCATTTTTCTATTTGAGCAAAACACTTGCTTGTTTTCCTGCATCGTAACATTTTCGTATTTTATTTTTGTTAACCTTGCTTGGTCAGTACCGATCACTTGGCATTTTTCTCCTTGTCCTAAAAGGGTTGCATCAACAGAGTTACTTGTATTTATGTATGTAAATAGATTTCAAAAGCTTCATAGCAAAATATTTAGTGCTTGTAATTACTCCGCATTTTTTTCATTTTTCTGTGTTTTTAATGAACTTACCTTTGTGTTTGCTTAAATACTGTAGTGAGACTTATTTCTTTCCGAATTAGTTATTTTAGGCTTCAAGATTAACTACATTTTATTCACTTTTGTAAACAGTTATAGCATGGTCTCTATTCAACACTCTTCACTTTTTTGTGGTAGGGGAGAAATGAACGTGCAAAAAGTCTGTGGGTTATTTGTGGTATTCTGGGTTTGACAGCTACATCTTTCTTTAAAACAAAAAACTAAACTTTCAGTCTGAGGTGGCCGCGTGGTAAAGTCTGATGGGAGGACACAGCGGGAGACGCGCTCCTATCAGACTGGCATCGGACTGTGCTTGTTCAGCATTTACCGGCTATGTTTACAAAACAGATGCTGCAGCATCCTGGAACAGTCACATTTTCCCTTGACACTTTCATGCTGAACATTTCCATAAGGGGAAACTACCAGGTTCTGGAAGTTTGCTTTTTTGTTTTTGATTGCAGGGGATTTTTCTTTTTTTGGGGGGCGGAGGGAGGGGAGGGAGGCCGCTGTTTTTTTGGAATCAGATAGGACAAGAGAATAGAGTAGATTTTTCCCCCACTACAGGAAGTCTCTAGATACCACATCAGAGTAGACTCTTGCTGTACATAGGGATGGCTGTATCCAGCACCACGGGAGAATTCATTACAACTAGCAAACAGAGCAGCTGGACTGCTGCGTTAGTTCTAATGAAGACTTTCTTTCTTTCTTTTCTTTCGTTCGTTCTTTCTTTCTTTCTTTTTCTTTCTTTGTACCACAGTTTCCTCTGTAAATTCAATATCATAATTAGTGTGAATGACAAATAAAATGTTTGACAAGTATGCCCATTGGCCTGGTGCGTTCTTTCATCCAGGAGAAAGCAAGTCTCTCCAAGCAAAAGTAACCATCAGAAAAAGAATATTGACCATGTATCACTTGCAACATCAAAATTATGTTTCCAAACCTTTTTTTTTTTTTGCTGATTTCTTTCTTTTTTAACATAAAATGGCATTTTCCTACTGTGGAGTGACCTGGCAGAAGGCCTGCTATCCAACAGGACTATCAAAATAGGACTGAAAGGAGACTTTGCAGGTACAGAAGCCTAGTAATTGCATTATATCTCTGCCTTCTTGATTAAATTTCAATAATTCAAGGTCGTCTACAGCTCTTATTTTTCTCTCTTAATCTTTTGCCTCTTGGGTTTGATCCTTTTTGATATTAATGAGTTGAACCTTACTTCAGGAGCACCAAAACAGATAGTTTGAGGTCATATTACTTACAAGGTACATTGGTTGTTTTTCTCTCTACATAAATAATGAAACAGTAGTGTTACTGAAACATTAATATGGGGGAACCAAGCTTTCAAAATAAGGAAAAAAAAACAGAGTCAATATTGAAAGTTCAATCTGAAAGCCTCTGTATCTATGCATATATAGATAGATATAAAATCTTCTAATACTGGCTCTACACAATACATTGCATTATATTAAAGAAGCCTTCAGTAGTATCCTTCTACACAATAATGTATATATACAAAGATGAATTTTCATCTACTACTACCAGTGAAGTGAAAAACAAGCTACAAAGCAAACTATTAAAGGTATACTTTTTCTGACAACTTGTCAGGTAGCAAGCACTCCAATTTCTCAAATGATAATTCATATTATCTTTTTTTAAACTAGAGCCAAGATACTATGACAAAACAGCTACTGAATTGCAGGTACTTGAAGTCCTAACCTCTTCAGAGGTTAGAAATGCTAACGCACACCTCTGACACGGTTACTGGTTACCCTGCTCAGTGTGATCATCTCGCATTTCTTTCTGCCACAATCTGATATTATCCCAACAATATCGCACTTATATTTTTGCAAGGGTCCACCCTACTGGTTCTTCTCCTTACCCTATGAAACCCAAGAGCACTTCTGTAGAGGTGGATGATGAAGTAGAGCACATATTTATTTTGTTTCTTACTGCAACACAACAGGAAAAGAAGCTACAAATAGCAACAGTCAAAACAAAAACAAAAATATTACGCCCAAGGGCATCTCATCAGAAATATTTGTAGCTAGATTTTGAAGACTATGTAGAGGACATACCAGCAGAGTTCTCATTTTATACAGGAGGGTAAGGCATCCGACTGCCATGACCATTTTAACCGGATGCACATATCCCACTGCCACTGAGGCTGCCCGTCCTTGTGAGAAAGGCCATGTCTTTCTTATGTGACAGCAGCAGCTCAGGCATTTGTGCAAGTCCCTCCCAGCCCCAAGCCCGCCAGCTTTCACAGTTGTTGGGCTATTCCAGATCGGTGGCACCCACTACCTGCAAGCTGAATCATAGATCTCCTAGGTTGGAAGGGACCTTTCAGACCGTCTAGTCTAACCATCAACCTGACACTGAAAAAACCCATCACTAAACCATATGTCTAAGCACTATGTCTACCCGTCTTTTAAAAACCTCCAGGGATAGTGACCCAACCACTTCCCTGGGCAGCCTGTTCCAATGCTTAATAACCCTTTCAGTGTAAAAATTTTTCCTAATATCCAGTCTAAACCTCCCCTGGTGCAACTTGAGGCTGTTTCCTCTTGTCCTATTGCCTTTACTTGGGAGAAGAGACCGACCCCCACCTCACTACAACCTCCTTTCAGGTAGCTGTAGAAAGCGATAAGGTCTCCCCTCAGCCTCCTTTTCTCCAGGCTCAACAATTCCAGCTCCCTCAGCCACTCCTCATAAGACTTGTTCTCCAGACCCCTCACCAGGGAGGAAGGGAGAAAGGGAAGAAGTTTCCCTCTCCTGCCCCTCTGCCTTCCTCCCTGCCCAGGGAAGCTGGCAAAAGGGGGTGCCGAGAGCTCACGAGCCGGCAGTGCGCAGTCAGGGCAGCCCCCTGGGCTCCCTGGGCACTTGAGGTGGCCACGCCATGCATCTTTTGGCAGCTGAGAAAGGCCAGCTCAATCCCCCACCTCTGGCTGCTTGAGGGGGAGGAAGAGGAAAGGGCAAAGAGGTTGATGAAGACTAAGGCTGGAGGCTGCTGTTGGTGAGAGGAGGGGCTGGCAAGGGTGAACGCAAAAAGTTGTTGATTTCTCATTGCACCTCACACCCTGACTGACAGCTTTTAATGACCTTTAATTACGAAGGCTATTGTCAGGGGTGTTCTCCCACACTGTGTTGTTTGACTTGCGCAATAAGGAAACAGCCGTAAGCCAGGCTCCAGAGCAAAAGCAGCTAATTAAATACTATCAGCCTGCAAGGCACCGTACAACTCAACACAGATGTCCTGGAAAGACAACACAGGTGTGTTACCTTCAGTGTACATGGCATTTTCCCTCTTTTCAGTGGCTTGTCTCATGAGACAACAGGCTTGGATTAGTGGTGCAGTTTACTGTGCCCGGAAGTAATATCCCTTTTTCTGAGCAGGCATGGAAATGCTGGTTACTGGCACAGCATGTGGTCACAGAATGGAGAATAAACTCTGTATTATCTGCTCTGAGACAGACCTTGTTCACAGCATTCATAGCTTAGAAGCCTATCACCACTGCAACTGCTACGATACTGGAAGACCTTGTAATGGCACCGTGGTTTCCAGACATGACTAAAATATGACTCAGTCCAGCACTGTAAATGGGCCAAAAATACAATTTATCTGTGGCCCCATAACTTTTTACAATTCTGGGCTTTTTACAGTTCTATAAGATGATCTGGGAACATATCTCGACTATTACTTTAGGCACCCCCTTCTTCTCCCTGGAAGACAGCACCTTTTTTCACTGTTTAACTATGTTGAGGGCTCACATTAACTTTGCCACTGGGATGGCCTGTGGAGCAGAACTTCTAATGTAGGCAGGATCTCAGGGAAGGAATGTCCGAATTACAGCTCATCTCAACTCTTGCCTGCTGGGGGAGGGAGGCACAGTGTAGATAAAAGCATGTTTAACCCTGAGGAGAAGGAAAATAAAAGTTCAGAACCTACAGGTCTTCATTGGAATGTCTAGCTACTGAATTAGGAAGCTTGTTTTCTGGTTTTAAGTTACAGGGACACCTAGAAGTCTCCCAGACTGGATTAGTCAGCACGAGTCACTGTCTGGGAATTGTTTGGGTTTGCGAGAGGAGGATAAAACAATTTAGAAAGAAAATCTAATACACAGATTTAAAACATAGCCTGCTTTCAGAGCAGGGAGGGGGTTAGGTCTGATTCGTGGGCTTTATAAAACGCTGGTTCCTAAGGGTAGGAAGGCTGTCAAAAGAGAGAGAACCTGTTCCCTGCTGATGCAGAATTGTTTCCTGTAGCATGTAAAAAGTGCCTCCGGCTGTTTTACTCTCAAATTCCCCAAACACAGGAACATCTGTAGCTTTTCTGGGGAGGCTTAGACGGCGGTCTTACTACTATCTGCTGCTACACTTGACACATCCTGTAAGCAGAGAAGCGAGACTGTATTCAGGGCAGCCTGCAGTTACAGTTCCTCAGGAGGTCTCTGACATCTGGGTGTGCTTCACGCGACCACCAGGTTTATGCCTGTTGGCTGTTTAGACCCGTTTCCCCTGTTTTCTAACACCAGAATCCCTCAGGACCAAGACCTCCCAGTTCACAAGGCAGCTCCTCTTGCCGTCTGCAGGGACACCACAGCTACGAGGGTGCAGGTTTCCTGGCCCTAGGAGCTCAGCGGGTGCGTGCCTGAGGGGCACTGAACGCCATGCCGCAGAGTGCAGCCCCCGTATTCCAGTGTCCTCTAATACCAACAACTGCTCAACTTTTTTGTATATCTTTCTTCAAAGGAGCCCAGTGGTCAAACTGTATTACATCTTTGCATCAGGTGAGCATCACAGGCATGGAAATCCTTTGAAATTGGCTGAAAATCAGCTAATTTTCACTGAAATGGTAAAATCCCTGCCTGAAGCCCTGTGGCAAACTTCACCCTTCCCCTCTTAAATGTCTGTGTTAAAGAGTTGCTCTGAAACAAGGCAATACGGGTTACTTTACACAGAGAATGTTTCATGTTTCACTTTCACCATGTAAAACAGTAGCTAAATTTGTGGAGGGGGAAAGCAACTGTCCTCCTTCCTTTCTTTTTCTATTCTGCTCCCTCCTCGAATACACGCATCTCTGATATTTCTCCAGCTTGCTGCGGAACTGGGAGCCTGGTGATGTCAGTCCAACACATGTAACTTTGGGGGATGTATGACCACAGCCAGTCAAATGCCAGTATGTCCATCCCATGGGCATTATGATTCTGGGGCTGGATGAGAGGAAGAACGGTTGTTCTATTTTGGAACAGAAACTCACATTTCCAAAACTTTCTGCACACGGCAAACATCTGTCCATGTGGTCCTGAAATAATGTTCAGTAGTATCCTTTTGAAAATGATGAAACCAAAAAGATCTTGGTTGCCAAAGGCTGGAGCCTGCCAGCTTAGCTGGGAATCCAGGACCTTCCAGGCTCCTCGCTGTGGGAAGCAGGCAATGCTGCTGATTGGCAGCAGCGGTGACATGGTCGGGGTGAGTCAGCATGCTGCACCACAGTTTATCAGAAATATTTCTGACCAGCCCCAGGTATGAGTGGCCAAAAGCAAGCTCTTCCTACACAGGCATTTTGGCTACTTGTCAGTGCTGTCAGGATTGTGGCTGTGATCCCATGGGCTCACTTGGGTGACCTTGCAGACCTAAGGTGTTAAAGGGACAGATATTTTGCCTTGTGGTTTTGCCTTTCCAAATGTGATCCCTTTAGTTTGACTTGATTACTAAGATCACTTTGTAATGTGTGTACTTCCTAACCTCCCTGGGTCTTCAAGTATATCATCTGCTGGAAAATATTTGTGTCCTTTCTCAGTGTCCTGTAGCCACGCTTGATATTTTCTGCTTCTTAAAGTCTTACATGCACCTTAAGTCTCCTTATGACACAAAATTTTTGTGTTGCACTTCTCTTAGTTCTCCTGAGGGTAAAGTTAATAAATGACATGTGAATCCAGCAAAGCAGAGGTGCCTTTTACCCACAAACAGAACTTAAGAGACTTTAAAGGCTAGCAGGCTACTCTGTTTCAATGAGTAGCCTATATCTGAATTGGTATTTGGCTTCAGCTGCTGCCTCCACAAGGAACACCTGCCAGTGTTTTTCCTCACCCTTAAAGAGGTGGCTGCTTCACGCTCTTTACTCAGATAAGGTTATGTCAGTCCATAGCTGGCAACCAGAGAGGACAGGAGATGGGGAAGGAATGAAAGGAAGAAAAATTATGAAAATCATGAAGCATCATTTGGAAGGTAAAACTACAAGTATGAAGTCATTTTGCAAAGCATGTTTGTTCTCCATATATGCCCCAAGTCACTTTGCAAAGCATGTTTGTTCTCCATATATGCCCCAAGCAATGGTCTTTGGGGCAAGCTTTGTTACCATGTCTCCATTGCTGCCCGTCTCACAGGAGGTGACTATTCTTTGACGCTCCAATGTCTGTTTATCTGATTTTAAAGTCTTAAGATGCATCATTCACCCACACCTTGCCATAGCATATATACAATTACATGGTATGGTCAAGAAGCTTCCAAGTGTCCATTCAGAGTGTGGTTCCATTAAGGACGAGAAAGGAGTCACCCATTGCTGAGTCCCCTTCTTGAGGGTGGTGAATTTTGCTGCTTCTCAAGGCTTTCAAAACAACAATTTCCTGAGACAAGAGTGGGTGGAAGAGAGCGAGCCCTTCAGTCACCTCTGTGAGGGATATTTTTGTGCCCTTTTTGCAACAATATCTATAGGCACGTTGAGGTTTGCCTCCCACAAGATGCTTGGTGGTTTCAGTACACACAGCTACACACGACAGAAGAATCAGTTGTGTTTGGTTTGTCTTGCGAGGGAGAAGAGGGGAGAGTGGGAGGTCAAATTTATTCCAAATCTATAAATAAACAAAATTATGTTTCCTGTCTGGTATCCCTCCCACCTGGATTTTGTAACTAGGAAAGAGGAAAAAGTTCTAGCAGAAAAAACAAATTCTGTTAAAGGGAATGAGCTTTTTCGTTGTCTGTTAAAGTCCCCAAAGAATGGTTTCTTCTTCCAGTGCAGGGAGCTGTAAATCACTGAAAAAAATGAAACTTTCTGAAGGTCTTTTTTCTGTCCGTGATAAAACAAACATATTGTAGAGCTAAACCATCCTAGGAACTGGATTCTCCTCTGTGATACTAACAGAGACGGACGCTGCAAGAAGGAGAACAAACTCATCTCACAGCGATTCCTCAGCATCTCTCAGAATTGAATTCTTCAAGTGTCTCTGTTCTCATTTGCACCACCGCTCACACACGCTGTGGAGCTTTATGATCCAGAGCTCTCAGCTGCTGGTAATAACACACCATTAGAAACTAACATGGCTCCCACAAGTTGCTTATCTTCTTGCCAGTTGTTATGATGTTATATTAAATGCAGCTATTCCTGTACTTTTCCCCCTTTCCTGTCCCTCAGAATGGCTCTCTTTCCATTTGTCCAGCTCAACTGTGCTTTTCCATCACCTCTGGCTTGTATCCACCCCTGTGTGGTCTCATCAGTTGTGTCTCTTTCAGATGAGTCCATGGGCCTCACAGACACCTGAGAGCATGAGAGCCCCTGATGCTGCAGGAAGATGTTCCCCATCTTGGGCACCGTTTGACTTATGTTTGCTGAGCACAGAATGTACTTGACTAAGGATCTGTCCCTGGCTTCTTCACTTGCTGATGGCTGTACCAAAATGCCTTCCTTCCTGTGCCTCAGTTTCCTCATCTGCAAATGGGTAGTGACACTGACTGTCTTTGAGAAGCACTTTGAGCTCCACTGATGAAAAGGCCCATGGAGAGGAGGTTGTTGTTATTGTTGTCTGCAGTTTAAAAACATGCTCATAAATCATCTTTCAGGAATAGTGAAGCAGGTTTCATTGGCTCTGGAGCTGGGTGACTGAACAGAGAAGAATTTCCTTCTTTGGCATTTTCCCCTAGTTTTAATAACTTTGAACTCTTGCTTTAGATCTTGTTTACATTAGGCTGGTTTAGTAACTGTGTGTCTCCCTCCAGCAATTGTCTCCTTCTTCCCCACCTTCCTCAGGTATTTGGTTTAGGTACCAAACATCTGACTCAGGTCTTCCTGGAGAATGGCTGGGCCAGGGTGGATGGAAGAAGGAATTATTTTTCCCTGTTGGTGAGTAGAGGGACTTAACGGGGGAAGGAGGCGGAGGCCGTGACTGCCATGGACATGGGCCCTGGGAACATAAAAATCTAGGCTGCTACCACACCCATTTGGCCTCTCGATGCGATGTTAAACACAAACTGTGCGGATGGCCTGTGCTAAAAATGTTCCGGTCAGAGACTTGTAGTGGGTCCTTCTAAGCCTCACGAGCTATGGAGCTGCGATGCCCGCCTTTTGGGGCAGGGAAGCTTCTTTGAAAGCAGACAGTCCCTCACAGCTCAGAGCACCTCCGGTTAGTTACAGATGCGGTTTTTATCATGGTGTGTCCCTCAGAACGTGTGGAACGGCATAGCTGCTTCTCATTCGGTTGGTTTTGAGAGGCTCTGGCAAGTGAACGGTGGGTCAGAGCCCAGCCCGAGCTGTCCTGCCAGAGCAAGGCCTCTGCTCCCCAGAGACTCATCAAGGGCACGGGCCTGAGCTGTCACACCGGGGTTTCGGGGCGGGCTTCCCGTCACCCCGGCAGCGCCGCAAGGCCGCTCCGGCCCCGCCGAGGTGGCCGTACCGCCGCAGTGGCCCTACTGCCGCCCTCACGGTCCCCGACGGCCCCCGGCCGCCCCCGCCCGGCCGCGACCCGCGGCTGAGGGAGCCGGGGCGGAGGCCGCTAGAGGGCCACCGCGGATAGCTGCGGGCCGCCGCCGGCCGAGGCCGCGCTGGCGCCGCCGGAGCTGCAGGCGACGGGCCGCCCCGGGGAGCTGGGACGGCGGGAGGGTCCCATGGCGCTGCTGAGGGTCCGGGGGAGCCCTGGGCCGGCCCTGCGGCCGAGCGAGCAGAGGGACGGGCCCGGGGAGGCACAGAAGGCAGCCGCCCGTAGTGCCGCCCGGCCTCGGCAGGAGCGGGGCCTGCTCCTGGGAGAAACAAGCGCCGCGGTGCCCTGAGCTGGCGCGGAGGCTGAGATAAGGATGTAGGGCGGTAGATAAGGAGGGCCTCGGGGGCACCGCGTCTGCTGTGGCCGGGTAAGGTGCCCGGCAGGCGGGGCTGGGCTCCAAGGGACGCTGCCTCAGCCCTTTCTGGCCGAGCCTGGCCTTGTGCGTTCCCAGCAAGGCGCTGCGTGAGGGGACGAAGCTTTATAAAACCGCAGTCTTGTCTAGCCTGGCTGCTGGCAGAGCCTCGCCATCCATAGGTGAGGATTTCCCCCAAACTCAGTACCTGCTCACCTTCCAGATACTTCGCTCTAGCTCTGCACAGCAAGGATGCGCTTTGTGATCCACAGGGATGGAGGGTGCGAGGATCAGGGTCTACGATTTATCCTTAGGCTGCCCTTTCAATGAGTTACCGTCCTCCACGGGGAACTGCAGCGTGGCGGGCCCTCAGAGCAATGAGAAACTGGAATTAAACAAATAGAAGTAGTTGTCAGGCATTAAAGCTAACAGTACCTGAAGTCTGAGCCCCCCACAACAGGGCTCTTCTGCTATTTGCCAGGAATCCAAAAGCTGTTTGATATGCTGTTAAATCAATAAAGGGAGAGGGGTGTGTTGACAAAATTTGTTCGGTGATTTGTTTGGTGTCTGTGAGCTTAGGAGGTAGCTTCTCGGTTCGCATGGTGCTGGCTTGCTGTGTTTGAATTAGAAAGGTCGTTATATGGAGTAGTAACTAGATGCCGGGCTTGAGGGGAGCACCGTAGGCAGGAAGGAGAACAGCCTTGGCCATTCACTGGGTCTGACAGTAGAGCCTGCGCAGCCCTGCAGCTCAACGAGGCTGCAACCGGGCAGTAGCAGGAGGAATGGATATAGGTTAGCGGTAGCGGCAGGAAGGGTAAAAACATGCTTTTCCTCCTGACAGAAGGGAAATTTCAAAAAGCCATTGACCTTGTCTGCAAAACATTTTCACCTACTGTGTTCATTGCTGCTGGATGAGATTTTCAAAGCCATGCCAAGGGTGTACATAGCTATATATCTCCTGTAAAAATGAACGGAATACATCCCTCTGGCGTTTCTTTTCAAGTTTCAGCCACAGAGCCTTTCCTCACTTCATCAGGGAAAAAGCCTGTCGCCCACTCTGCCACCGCGTGGGGGACTTGAGCAGCACGACTCAAGGGAAAGATGGCCTGCGAGCAGCCCGAAACACGGCATTGCAAGGAGTACGGGAAGTAAAGTTCGAGGAAGAAAAGGCTCAGACATAGCTGAGTTGAGATGGATTTTTTTGAAGTTCCTGACAACTGCAGGTTTCTAGATCTGAAGACAAAAACAGTTTTCTTAACTTAGCTTTCCTATGAGAGGCATTTCTAATTAACTCAATCCAAACCTGGCAGGAAGGTAAACAGTGTTGTATCTCTGGGCTTAGGCCTTGTAATTATGGCCCATTCAGAGATAAATCCTGACCTTTTCAGACAGATGGGCTAGCTGAGAATGCACCAGTCAGACAACCGGGACAACTATCAGCAGACAGATCCATAAATGCTTAAGGGGAATAAATTTTAAAAAGTCTTGATCAAAACTGTCAGGAGCCATAAATGCATCCAGATGGGGAATAGCTCAGAAGAACTTCCCATTGCCACATCAGAGACCTGGAAGCTTGGAAAATGTTGAAAGTTGACTGTAATATGAGGTTCAAAGCTAATAGGCTGGGTTGTCTGCAATATTGTGTTATGGCTCTAATCTCAGCAATGCATCAGGCGCCCTGGCTGGCTGATAGGAAGACTTTGACTCCTGAGGCAGGCCGATTCCTACTCCTTCAACAATAGGCAGAATATTAGTACTCATTCCTTGCCTTCCATTCTTTCACATCCAAACTTTTGGAGTGCCAGAGACTGTCATCCCAGATCTGTGAGATGGCTTGAGCCTTGTGACAGTGTGTTTCCAGTCGCATCTGGTGAGCTGTCCCTGAGATTTATGGCTTTTTTAGTAGAATCCAAATGGATCCAAAAATCATAAGTAGGTACCCAATAACAAACCAGATTGTTCAGATGTGTTTCTCAGATTTATTGATATCCTATCATCTACATGTTTGGTTTCATTTCAAGAGTAAATGAGTTCCCACATCACTGTGATTATAGCAAGTGTCAAAGAGGTTCACTGAAGTATTCCTCTTGGCAATAGCAGGACCTGTAAATGTCAGGTGGTTTTTTACAAACAATCTGGCAAGCAGTCTTTTTGATCAAACTTTGACCTAGATCTGAACATAATCCCATATCCCATTCTACAAGTTCAAACACAGAGGCTGGGTTGTATCTCTAAGAAAGAGGCTAAACAAAGGGAGAGACTCAGTGACAATATTTATTTCTGATGAGCATTCCCAAAAGAAGAACAGATTATTTTGGTGATCAAAATCAGAAATTCTGATTTTCATACTGTCAGGCATTGAGTGTCCCTCCCCAGCATCTCCTGGGCCTTGATCATGGACCAGGAGCCTGATTTCGGCCCTGGCCTGGCCTCCCAGTCCTGCCCCAGCTGTGCTTGTCTCTAGCCCCTGTGCTGGCCCTGCATTGATCCTGGCTGTGGCTCGCTACCTTGCTGTGTCGGAGGCTGCCGGTGGACCCTGCTACCAGCCCCTGCCTCTGTCCGCTGCTCTCAGACCCTGCAGGATGGTGTGTACCAGTGAGGGCACCACCTGTACTCATTTACCCTTTTCTCCTGGCTCCCTGTTGCTTGGGGATCATCTGGCCCTCGCTGCTCCCTGACAGGTACCCCGAGTAACAAAAATCACAACTAATAATTTAAAAAGTCTTGCAAACAACATCTTATGTCAACAAGAGACATTTGCACCCAAGACCAGTTAGCTTTTCTTGTTTTCATTTTAAATGCACCACAATTTGCACTAATGAGCTCTGCTGTTGATAGCTTCTGTAGGGAGGTCAAGGACTCACCAAATGTGGAAGTTAAACTGTTCATAACTTGGGCCAGCCCTTCTGAGGCAGAGTGAGTGAGGGAGCTGCTACTGCTGTTGACCAGGTTCTTCTCAGGACCTTGCTTGTCTCCAGAGTCATCAAGCATTAAGGGTTAAAATTCAATTTAAAAGAAGATTTATTAAATCCTGAAGAAGTTAATAGAGCTATGCAGTGAGAATCATAACCTTGTAATGAAAGAAAGTTGTGATCTTAATACAACATGGTTTTGGCAGGTTATAGTGGGAAATGTAGGTATACATTTTAATATTTGTGTTGTACAGTGGAAAGACTCAGAAAAGACCCCTAAGAAAGCTTAGCCGGTAGTACGCAGAGGAACCTGAGTAAAACAAGCCCTCTGAGATCTTCCCACCCAATTTCCTAAAATCCTTTACTTTGCCTTTTGGTTTGAAGGCGTATGCCCGGAGCTAGCCATCAGTGTTGTTTCTGATAAACGTTGCGCTAAGGAAAGGCAGGACCTACTACTTCTGTTTCTGGGTGACCTAACAGGGTGTCTAGAGAAGACATTTAAAAAACCTGTGGGGTTTCTTACTGAACCCCTTATGTCCCTTGTCTGAAACCCTGGTACCGCATTGAGCTGGGATGCTTCGTTTCATTGCCATGCTTAGCTTTTAACACTAACCAGTTCCAAACGTAGATGTAGTCTGACTAATTGTGGGTGTAACAAAGTAGGTGTATGTTCTTTGGCTTGCTGCAGGCCTTGAAAAAGAAGCTGTACAGTAAAGCATAAAACAAGTGCATTTTCTCAATTCCACATGTTTTCACAGGACAATATATTTCTTTATGGTAGAAAAAAAATTAACAGGCAAAGATTTACATACCTACTGCATACTGAAATGCCTTCTCTCTTTCACTTAGATATGCCTGTCTTCAATATATAGTAAACTTGGTTTCTCAGCAGCATTAATGCGTGTATTTTCATTGCTGTCCTGGGAGCATGAACCATAATTTCAAACACTGTGAGTTCAGACAGCTGCGTAACAACTAGAAGCAAGTCTTACTACTGGCCAGAGCCATACAAGTTACAGGCCTGGGCAGCTGCTTCTTCACGCGGTTCCAGAAATGCTGAGGTTTCTACACGGAAATGCTGCTGACCTGAGCTATCCGCCCAGCGGTGAAAATGGCCCCTGGCTGTGCAGTCCTGTTTGCAAGTGCGTTGTCAGGAGATTTATTTTTTTCCTTTGACAATTGTCAGCCTTGCTTTAACAAGCGGCCTAAAAGAGAGAGCAGTGGTCTCGCCACTCCAAGGAAATGCAAAAAAGTAAAGAGAACTCCATTGACTTCTGGTAGAGAAGAGGGGAGATAAATGAAAGGAATCGATGGGCAGGCCTGAGACGTGTTTACTTTGCATATATTGCTTTATTATGTTTGGGAGGCATTTCTGGTAAAAAGAGGAGCATAATTAAGCGGAGGAATGTTTGCAGTTGTAACCAGGGAGAGAAGTCTGGGCCAAGGAGCTACACTTCGGTGTCCCCGGGGTGAGTTGGTCACCCTCACCAGGGCAATAGAATCCAGAACTGGAACGCAAAAATTATAGCCTCAAAAAAAAATAAAACAACAAACCAAAATCAAAATGGCAGAGAGGCAAAAGAAAAAGGCTTTGATTAAAAATTTTCTTTAAAGGGTAGAATGGGGCAGAATCTGTTTAGAAGTCTTCTCCAAAGTGACAGACGAGAATTGGGTGAAGGGTTTCCTGAATGCACGGGATTGGGGGTAGTCTGAGATGTTGCATGCAGCCTTGCTGAAGAGCTGGAAAACCAGAAATCGTCTCTTAACACTAGCTTGGAGAGTGAGGACTGGCGAGAGGGAATGGCAAGGGAGCCCACAGCCTGAATCAGACCTTGCTGCTCACCAAGATTTGACCAGCCCAAGCTGGACGTGGGATGTTGCTGCAGGAGGTAGGGAAGCACCTGAGAGCTGAGCTAACCATCTTCCCCAAAACAGATGACTGTCAAATAGTAATATACCAGGAGTTAAATATTGTCTGCTATATTGTTTATCTACCTTTCTTTTTGTTCCATTAATAAAACATTGTTATATTAAGTCAACTGAGTCACGTTTGCAAATGAAGGAAATTAGTTTGCTGAGCACCAGAAAGTTTAGTTTTCATTTTCCCAAGCTTCTGGATAGGCATCTGGGTTTAGAAGTGACCCCTAGGATTTGGACTGAGCTCTTGTTGCCAGTCAAGTCACAAAAAAAGGGTTGTACAAGTAAATGAAGTTTATCCGGCCCTTCCCTGCCCAAGGCCTCAAACAGCAGCTTCAGCTTCTGTCAAAACGATCCTGTCAAAACAATTCACTAGTCTCTTTCTTGTGGTTTCCTTAGCCAAAAGCACAGCAAAAATCTGTCCATACTCACCTCTGACCGCTTGCCCAAGCTTTGGTTTCAAGAAACTGCCAACAAACAGAAGGCACTGTCATGCTGAAACGTCAGCTCACCTGAGATCAGTCACAAGCGACCAACAAAAGGCTGACAAAATAGCCACAGGAAGCATTTGGAGAAACACAGGGCCAGACAGGGTACTGTTTACTCAGTATGAACGAATTTGGGGTGAGGAGGTGTTGGGCTGGGGGAGTTCTTCAGAATGAAGCTACCAGGTGTCCTGAGGGAGCATTAGGTCAAGTGCATCCTTTCAGGACGGCTTAGTATTTTCTCACTCAGTAAAAAGACCAGTCCTCTCCCCCAGCGGTGCACTTGCAACACATTTTACATGTGCTGGGGAAAAAACCCAACAATTTTTGTCATGAAGGTAGGGGAGAAGAGAGTTGCTCTTTGTTCCCAGCACTGCTCTTGGCCCTCTCGCTGTGCTTGAGGAACCTCGCTTGGATTCCAGACTTCTTTCCCTGAGCCTCAGCAATGCTTTCCCTGCAGGAAAGCTGCAGTTTGTGAAGCAGAGAGGCCCCATTAGTCAGTGGGGGAACCCCATAAGTGTGCATATCGAGTCAGCTACATACTGCGTTGTGGTGGGCAGCGCAGCCCTGTGCCAGGACCACAAAGCAGCCTTTTGCTCGGTCAAATGGCAGTGCTCGCTCTAAGCTGCTTCTCTCACCCCAGCGTGGTGTGGGGACTCTTTTCCCCCATGTTACACTGCCTGGATGCTGGGGAAGTACAGCCCAGGGTGTACTGCGATGTTCGGCTACCATTCTGCTACTGAGAATGCCCCTTGTAGCCTTTCCTCCGGTGCCAAATGCATCTGGCACGCAGGAGGAAAGCTCTTGGCTATCACTCCCTGCAAGCTGAGGCAAGCCCTTGAACCAGCGGTATATCACTCCCACTCCACCTTTGGCTGCCAGCAGTGGAGTGATTTAGCCCTGCATCTGACAGATTCATCCAGGCTGGTTTCACCCCTATCTCACGTTTTCATTAAGTCCCCGGGAGCACATGACAGAGTCTGGAGGCTTTGCTATTTATTCAGTTCCTCACTGTTTGCTGTGCTGACAGCTGGCGTCACCGCCGTGTTTGAAATCTTGGCTCCTGAAGTAGTGGCCCCATTTCTTCTCTGCGCCTTGACGATGTGAATTCGGGCAATCGCCTCTGCGCTGCTGTTAGCAGTGACCGCTTCAATCCCAAAGTTTGCATACGCGCTTGAGATTCTCCTGTTCAAGCAGTGATAGCACTCAGTTAATGTGTTTGCTCGGGCAGAGAAAAGGCTTCTGACATTGGCGACTTTATTATTAGAGTGGCACAAAGCAAACCCCAGAAAAAGACGTGTCACCAAATGTCAAAATGCAGGTCACTAAAGTGAAATCACACATGGAATTTGTTCTCTGGGTAATGAAGAAAGGCCAAGGATTTATAAGGCAGGAGATGGGACGGTTCACTTAACCAGAGAGAAGTTGCACGTGAAGGAGTTTTGACAAGCTTTGTCGACAGAGGCTTCGGCACCCAGAAGATCCTGTTTAACCGCAATGGCAACCAACGTGTTGGCTAATATTCTTATCGCTGCGGTTATTTCAAATGGTTTTCTAGCAGCTGCCTCTCCAGTCGTGCCTGCAAAACCACAGCATCCAGCAGGTAAGGTCTGCTGTAGTGTGGAATCCCAGTGCTGTCCTGTGGTATGTCTCGGTAGGATACCAGTCTCCTGAAAATTTTTGTATTATGGTAGGGATTACTAAGATGCAAAGCAAGATATTCTCAGGTGGAATCACTCTCATAGCCCCACTGAAGAAACTGGCTTGCCGAAGATGCTGCATTCCTTTTAATAAATCCATTTTATTATTTAATATTTTTTCTTTTAAATTAAATAATGTAGTTATTTATTATACTTGAATATTATAATTATCTACTTATATTTATTTTTTATTGTTATTTAAGAATCCGTTATTATTTTGTGTATTAAAGCTGTGTACTTCGCAACAAACTCTATCATTGAGCTGAACTGCACCAGAGATCTGCATTTTCTGTAAGTGCAAGGCTACCTTTCTGAGGTAAACATATCTAAGAAGAAAAATTGGGTGTGAATCCAGCAAAACTGTAGATAGAGTTTTACACATGATATTGAAGAAGATCATAACACTTCTTTTTTTTTTCACCCCAACCAAGCTCAGAGGCAGATGTCATTGGAGATCCTTGTAGCAGATCAACAAGAAAGGATCCTGAAATTTTTGTCGTTGTTTGATGAAGCACAAAAAAGTGCCATTCCCGCAGCAGATCCTAGAATCGGTGGAATCAAAGGTAACTGCCAAAAAGTAACTGGCCTGGAAATTTGCAAATCCGCTACTTGTTTTGTAGAGCCAAGGTGGCGTGTATGGCTGATTCTGTGTGTGCCTTTTCCTATAAAGTATGTAAGGGCTGGCTAACAAAAAGTGCCAGGTACCTTTTTGAATGGGGTAAGGCTCGTCCTTATTTCCTTGACTGTTAAATGTGTTTTTCTAAGGAAGGGGTAGCTGTATGTTTGTCTGTGTGTTATGGGAAGATTTTTTGGGAAGGGGAGGTGGAACGGGAAAATCGTCCCCGCTAAAAGGTCTTATAGGCATGCAAGTTTTCAGAGTGTTGGAGATATTTCTCTATGACGAAATCCAAAAATGGAAAGGCGAGCAAGCTGTGAAAAACTTTACTGCAAGCAATATGTCATTGCAGGTGGTTTTTGAGTATTTTAAGGGCACCTCATTCATTAATGTTGGTTCTGTATGTTTTACTTGTAGTACAACTTGCCATGTCATTCAGCACTGGTGATACAGCATGAGTCAAATACTGAAGAGATAATGATCGTATCTGCAGGGCAGAGGTCATGTTTCAGTATAACTGGAAGCAAAAACACACTCAGGGAGGTAGAGAGGTTTAAACAAGAAACAAACCCACAAGCCACAGAATTTCCATTGACTTCTGTTTCGACCAGTGGTCTTTTGCTTTTAAATATGAGAAGAGGCTGCAAAATTTCTTTTACTAGGATTTGTAGGTCATGTTCCAGCTTCAGGTGGTGAATGCTACATAACCTCATTCATATACACCATAGTATCATGCTATAAATGAGACCCTCCTAACTATATTCTAGTGTGTCAGATCTACCATCTGCCTGATTAAACAAGGATCTCACTTTGGTTATAAACTTAGTGCAGGTTCAATATTTGTCCATGGTCCTCTCGTAAAACTTTTCCACAAAGTGACAGGGAATCCATTTTAACTTAATGAGAGCTGAAAGTGTGCAAATGGAAACAAAGAACAGGATTTATGTTAAACTTGTTATTCACTGGACATGTTTCAATGAAGGGTGTAAGCCCGTGAGCACTGAACGCTGCTCCAAGTCATAGCATGAACATCCTACATTAAATTTTGGTAGTCCATAAACAATACAAATTCTGCACAACGAAACCACCCGGCTAAACCCAAACCAAAAAGAGAGAGACTTACAGCTTTCTACGGTCAAATTTGGTAGATGTCTCAGCACAAGAGAGTTTTGTCTGAATTTTATGCCTCGTCTGTAGGCATCTAAGAAGCTTGTCTGCTCTGCAGTCAGCTCAATTAGACCGTGGTGATCCTCCAGAGCTGCCACAGTGCCCTGCAGGGTTTTCCAACAGAGGTATTTATCGTGAGTGGGCAGCTCTGCCTGAAACGATCTGGGTTTATGCTTGTATGACCCTGGTCATACAACCTAGGTATTTCCGTACCAGGACAATTTCAAAGATCCTCTCAGAGCACAGAACTGCTTTCCTGGAGACACAAGACCACCATGTGTATCTTGAACGGCAGCTTTTGCGTAAGGGGAAAAAAGTGGGTGAGTTTTTACAGTAGCAAAGCAACTGATGCAGCACAGAAGAATACAGTTATGCCTCCCCAACTCTACTGACAGTTAATTGCCTTCCAGTTTAGTATTTGGAGTGTATGCTGTGGGCAGTTTTCTGATAGGTTCATCTACGTTGTTTCAAAAGCTGCATTTTGAGCAATATTATTTGCGGAATTGGTTTATCATGTGCTCACTGTGCAGACTGTTTACACACGCATGATGCCCTGGAGAGTAAATAGTGAGTACACTCCACTGTCTAGTGAATTTGAAAAGTTGGTTATATACTATTATATTCTTTGCTTCCTCTTTTCAGCTTTGGTCCCCTTTGAGTCAGCCTCAGAGAAAAGGAAAGTTATAACCATTTTCTAAACTGGAATTTTCATCACCCCAAGGTTTCCTTGAGGATTTGCCTAAAAATGTTCTCATCAGACTAACTTTGGTGCAGAAACCAAGCATCTTGTTTGAAATTGTGCAGTTTCTGTAAAGCCTGGAGCGTGTGAAAACAGGTAGCCCCACCTGAAACGGCTGTGTGAAAATAACTCAGCAGGTGCTGCGTGGCACCGAGATTGAATATTCTTCTCTCTCAGTGCCTTTGAAATTTGAAATCTCAAACATACCAAGCGTGTGTTGGATCTGAAATATCTCTCTACTAGGCATACGTGTATAGTATGGAGCACGGAGGTTTCCAAGTCTGAGCTCTCTCCACCCAGCCAGCAACAAGTAGATGTGTTCTGGGACTGCTTACACTGGCTTTGCTAGACATTTATTGTAGCAGACGTTTTTTTTACCCTCTGTCTGTCATTTAAAGGCCTTGTCCTTTGTGCATAACATTGTGTCTAGACGATTGTGACATCTCTTAAGAAGGGGTTTAAGGCTCTAAACATAAATTCGCCTCTGTATGCCTGATTTTGGTTTTCTTCAGTCTTTTGTGGTCTGTTGCTTATCTTGCTGGTTCTGGGTGACAGCAGCAAGGCAGTGTTCATCCACTGCACTGGCTAACCCAGACTTGAGTGGCAGTGCTTCTCTGTGCAGAGCAGGAGTAGGGATGCATTCACCCGGCACACACCTCATATTGCTCTTCTCAGGTCCACTGTCCACAAGCAGAGGCATTGACTGAAAGCCTCAAACATATGTACGCACTTCGGTGGCTTTCTCATGGCTACCCTGTTTCCTACTGCTCCCGAGTTAGGGCTCAGACTCTCCATAATGCCTGCAAAAAGTTGCATGCTTGGAAACTTAACCTGAGCAGGAAGATACCTACATAAGCTCAGACTGAAAATAAGCCTTCTGGGCTGGTGTCTCAGGGCGATGAGAGACCCGGTCTCAAGCTGTAGCACCTTATCTGTAGTTAGGCTCTTACAGACCTGGTGTTCCCGTTGCTTAAGAAACCTGGGGACTTTTGCTGCTCTTGTGTAGCAGTAGCTAGTGGTTTGAGCACTTGTTCAAGAAGAGAGTTTTCAGGGTCAAATCTGTCTCCTATCTGAGCCACAATGGTGTTGTGAATCTCCAAAAAGCATCCAGTTACCAAGATCTCTGTCAGTCTTAACCGTCGAACAAGTAGTAAAATGTTCATTGTGCTGTCAAGAAGTCAAAGCATCTCCTATCCACTTTGGAATTCTCAACAACTCAGTTGTTCGTACCCTAATCAGGGATGGAAGTCATGCTGGAGGTGAAGCTGACCTTTGAGGGACACATGGTAATGCCACACTTAGACAAAGCCAAGCTGTGGGAAGAGCCAGCTCTGCTAATTTTTATTCATGGATGCGTCTTGTTAAATGACGGATCATGCTGGAGTGCGCAGGAAGCAGAATCATCATCTTCCAGAACAGCTTCTAACTATGTTACCTTTTTGCATTTCAGCTTATGCCAAGACGTATGGAAAGAAAGTTGAAACGGTGAGAACAGGCAGCTCTGTGTTTTCTCTTACTTGTTACTCTAGTTGTTGTCTAATACCCATATAACTCTCATCATTATTCAGTAAAATAAGCAACGCTGTGTTTTGTGTTTCCTGGATTGCCAGTGTTCTCGGTTTCTAGAGGCTGCCTCACTGACATTGCCCTGCACGTGTATTGTTTTGGACAGGAAGGTGTAAATGAAGGTCCATCTGATCTTCCATCTGAACCGAGCAAGGACCTCCTGGAAGTAAGTCCTTTACATGGGAAGAACTTCTGGAAGCCTTCACTGCCAACCTCCTGGAAAATTAAGAGAGGTGAGACTTAAAGAGTGATGCTGTACCTTGTCTAGCCAGTTAATGGGTCACTTTGGTACCTAGGCTAGTGTTGTAGAAAGTGCTAGAAGTGTCTGGCTAAAAAAAATGTCTGGTGTAAACCGTAGGTTTTGCGCTGAAATACTTTCCTTTAACATATATCCACAGGCGAGACATCGGTTAAGTCTCTAGGCCATCCAAACTCTGGGTTCATACTAATCATGCCAAGTGTTGATGAGGCCCACAACAAAGAGGAATCTTTCTGGGCCATGAAAACCTTTGAACAGCAACCAGAGAGTAGACGTTTTAGCCATTATCAAGTTGAACCAGATCTGACCTCATATTGCCAAAGAGAACAGATGCACAGCTCCCCATGTACTTACAAGTAAGTATCTCTCAGGAAAGCTCTGGTGTGTGAGAGACCTCACTTCACCACAGTTTGCCTCATGTCTCTGGACCAGAAACATTTTCTTTGTACCTCCTTCAGTCCTTTGGGTGTTAAATGAGAATAACAGCTTACCTTTTGTGACAAGGGTGTTGTGGGTGTGAGTATACTTCTGAGGCATTCAAATGCTACAGCAATAGGGGTGAGATAGGAAGCTGGTTAGAAATTGTTTCAACATTTTTTTTGGCATGAAATCTTTTGGGATTATTTTTTAAAAGACATCTCATTTTTAACTGGCTTTCAAACCTTTTAAAATGTCAACTTTACAGATGAGATGTTGTTTTTAATCCAGATGAATGATTTTGACTGATCCTCCATTAAATTTTATAATCTAATTTAATGGCAAGTTCTTAAATCAGGGGAGAAGAAGGGTGTTCCATTTACAACTTCTCCCACTCCTATTTCGGTCATGTAATTTCTTATGAAGTAAAGTATTGTTCCTGAACACTTATAGGCATATTCTTCAGAGAGAAAGATGGATAGAGGGAGGTTGAATTCTGACTGAACGAAGGGGCACAAAACCTTAAAGGCACTCTGTGTGTGTGTGTGTAAAACGTTGTTTATACCAGGTACATGCAGTACAAATACTGCCTATTACTCAGAAAGAGCATCTCCCTGCCCTTGTTTCTGTTTACCTCTTTTAAAATTTTTTTTGTTCTTTCATCTTCCTTTTTTCCACTTCTCTCTTTTCTTCTTGTTCCCTTCTAGTTCCTGTGCTTTCGATTTATATTCCCGGTAGGTATATAAATCAGTAATTTAGTACCTAACTAGCAGTTCATAGCCCAGAGTGGGAGTGAGAATCCCAAGTCACCTTTTTCTTTTTTATGATTTGCAGTTAATTATTAGCCTTCTGCTAGTACAGAAAAGCAGGCAAACCAGAAGAGGGAACACTTAGTCAGTTTATGCTTCCAAAGGTCTAATTCATGATTTTTGCAGCTGAGGAGACTGATAGTGGTAGATGTACTTCACTTTAACAGCACTTCAACATTGTGTAACACACGTTTGATGTACCGGAAGATTTAAAAAAACAAGTAGCAAGCAAAAAAACAATTGTATAAATTAAAGTGGGCAGAGTAATGTTTTGAAGCTTGTTACATCTTGGTGCCTCTTTCTGCACAATGAATGCAGGACCAACTCCAAACATGCAATGACACCCTCAGTCCTGCCCAAAGCTGCCTTTGGGTGGGATCTCCTGATTCTTGCCCCTCTTACAGTGGGGTTTAAGCACAACATGAGCCGTTCAACCTCACTTGCGTATCACACTGTAGGGCCAACTGAATTTGCGTCCCCTCTGATCTATATCTCTGTGGGCCTTGGGAGAGCTTTTGCTCAAGGTGTGCACCCAGCCCCAGCTGGCACGAGAGCTGAGCGAGCAGCTTCTCTGCATGCCCTAGGTAGAGACTCTGTGCTGCTTATGCCAGGGGCAAGAAACCCACCCTTCGAATAAGGAAAAGGAGGATGGAGACTAAAGCATTCCAGTGCCTTCCCACATTTATCGAGAAGCAACTCTTAACTCGGTGAGAACCCCCTTGCTGTGGTATTAGGGGTGTGTCTACATGATACCAGCAGGCTAGTGGGGATACCCCCACTCCACGGTGAAGCAGCGTGCTCTAACCTGGACAGAGCATCATCTTGGTGAAGAAAACCAGGGTAACTTAGGCACGTTGGATAGCTGAACCAGGTTAGAGTGCTGTCGCACAAGCCTGCAGAGCCAAGGTGACTGTCTTCATGAGGATGCAGGAACATGGTTAGCTGCTACAGCTGCTCTCACCTCTGCAGCCGCTGTGGTTCAGCAGGCTGCCTGTTTTATCAGTTCATTGATGCGGTTTTCTGGGTGTGCCTTTGCTACCACATTTCCTGAGGCACAAAATTTATCTAGAATGAGATGGAAGAGGGAGGGAGGAGGTGGGGAGAGGCCTTCAGTTTAGCTCAAATTACATTCACAGTGATGTGAGCTCTATCAGAGGAGGGTTTGCTGATACCAGCAGAGGAGCAACTTTCAGGTAGACTTGTACTGATGCAGTGGTAGGACTTTCTATCCACATCACAAGGTATTATAACGAATACTCTTACTGTATGGACACATCCTCATCACCTTGCAGCCTGTTAGCTCAGACATCCTTAGGCACAGAGGTGCTTGTAACACTCTATCTGCTACAGTACAGTTAGGTGCGAGGCACACAGAGCCTGTACGTTGTGCCAGGGGGATCTGAGACGCAGCATCCTCCTTGCAACCTGTGTAAGGTCCGACTCCCTGTAGCCTCTCATGTGAGTATGGCTTCATTACCTGGAGCGATTTACAACTATTTCAGTGTCCTACAATGGAGTGAACTGGAAGATCAGTTCTGTGATTATTCCTATAGGCAAAGGAGCAGCAGAGTTTTCACCTCTAGAGACCCCTTGTCTTCACTGCAGATCACTCAAGTGAAACTTTTAGTGGCTTGGTACTTATCCTAATGTTCTCAAAATGAAGAACAAAAAGTTGAATGAAAGCAGATTTTCAAATATTTTTCATCAAAAGAAGACACAGGTTGAGTTTACATTTTGTTTTACATCTTAATCTTGAGTTGAAAACCAAGGTTTATTATTCTGTGGTCTTCGTTTCTTCTCTAGCACTGCTACTTCTCATTTTTCTCCTTTCATCACTGAAAAAAATAAAATAAAAGGGAATGGAATGATAAAGGAAGAAACCCAAGAAAAACAAATGCCCTTAGTTTTTGAAAAGGAACATTTATTTTGATTTTCGTTCATTGGTTTGATTTAATCAAAAAGTTGAACAATTTTCAAATTTCCAAATAAGACTCTTGTTTCCCTTAGTTCATTTCCAGAAGAGATTTTTCTGTTTGCATTCTGCTCATCAATAAAAACATCTTAATCAGCAGGAGTCCAATTTAGGCCAAGACCTGGAAAAACCTTTCTCCTTCCCTTCTTTGCAGCTTGCTAGTGCAGGAAAACTGGATGCTGGTCTGAGCTATACATAAGGAAATCCAGTGGGTTGATTTATCCCATAGCTCATGAGCAGGGCCTACATTTGGATCTTTATCCCATGAGACAACTACGAGTAGTTCAGGAATACAATGTCAATTAAGGCTGTTGACTGGAGAGCATAGCAGTGAGCCGTGGGGCAAACCTCTGCTCTCCCAGCCCTGCCAGGTATTCAGGATCTCTCACCAAGAATCTCAGTTTGTAGGGCAGCAGCTCCTGTGCGTGGTCAGTAAAGTCACGGTGAGCACCCATAGAACCACTACGAGCCTTTGGGTAGCTTTTAAGGGTCCATGGGGGGTATCTGGGTGGCTGGAAGCGCTTAGGTGGTATCAGCACTTGGGGTGGCTGGTTGAGAGGGATGTTTGCTAACCTGGTCAAGGCTCTGCCACACTGTGGATAGTTTCTGTTGACTTGAACATTCAGGGTCATGCCTCACCTTAGCACTTGACTACTAGTTCTTGACAGCTTAGAAATAACCTTTCTAATAACCTAGGGAAAAAATTTGCTTTTAAACTAAACTTCAGCCAGTTGTAAAGAGCTTGTGAAATTTAGATATTTGCTTATACTCAAACAAATAGCATGTTGATACACATGAGGGATAGTAACTTGCTTTCATGGGGTTTATTTTTTCACTGCTTTGAAGCTGTTTTAAAAAAAAAAAAGAATGCATAGGGGGAAATATGTAACAGTTAGTTACCCCGCATTTGATTTTATTTCAGTGTGCTTTTGGAAGTACTGCATTGAGCGCAAGTAGTGCTTAACCTTCAAGTTGATGGGTCATGCTGAAGACTAGGATACTGACGCTGAGAAAGAAACCTTCAAACCTTGAAGAGCTTTCTACACAAGTGGTTGAAGATCAATTAATTAAGCAACTGTATGACCATATTTGCCTTGCGTATAATAGGTGTCTAAAAGGGAAATGTAAAAAATTGTATTTAAAATAGTAATATAATAAAAACGTTTTTTTTGTACAAGCAACACCACACAGAAGACTACTTGTGCTAATAAGCATTTGGAAATCAGTAGCCCTATCTCCACAAACATGCCTTTAAGTAATGGAACATGACCTCTGCCCTGGCATGGGATCAAGTACTACAAATGTGTGTCTACATATTACATCTTATTGCATGTCAAGGCCACTCAGACGACTGGTGATACTCTTAACACCACAACTTGCTTGCTTTCTCTGTCTCATCTAATTTGTTCTCTAGTAAATTGCCTTAAAAATACCCTTTCAATAGTCTTTTAAAAATAGAATAACTCAAATGTGGACAAGGGTATTTTCTTAAAATAATCTGTTTTGAGAAGGTCCAGACTCAGAGGCTCAAAATGTGTAGAAGGTACAGATTCATTTAGTGTACACTCAAAATGTGTAGCAGATGATACATATTCATTTACTGTGGAATTGTGCAGACACTTTAGCTCACCCCATCCCAGGACAAATGAAGTGACTGCAGTTTTCTGATGCTCTGGGTCATTTCTGTGACTTCGCTACCCACATCTTCTCCCTGCATTGCCAGAAATATGCAAACACCAACCATAAAATGCTGGTTTAGGTAGCATCATGTGTGCCCAATGATCCTTCATGGAGGGCTGGAGCCATGAGTAAGAGGAGTAAGGAAACCACAAAACATTAGGTTTCAAAACTATCAGTGGCCACAGGCATTTAATCAAATATCCTTCCAAGCAATATCAGATTTTAAGTAAGGGAAAAATACCTCTGTTGAGTGTCTGAGGCTTTTTTTCCCTTTACCTGGCAGTACTGGAAGTGCAGGCATGTGACTCTGATGAAGTCTTGGAAAAAGAGGACGAGGGCGGTTAAATGAATGATCCGGAGGGAAAAAGAAGTTTCATGGTGTCAGTAAACCGTAAACACGGGCATAACACAAAGCAGCATGCCGTTTCAGGCAGATATGTCTCTTGCCCTTTTCAGTCAGTAAGGACAAAGAGCTGCCGCTGATGCCTGGCACACCAGCTCCTGAGCTGCAGCCGGCTCCGGGTGCCAACACGAGTGCTGTGGTTGGGTTGGGAAAGCAGGCAGGGGCAGGCCATGGGGCAGTTGTTACTACGGGTCCAGGAGAAGGAAGCCAGTGTGGGATCTTATGGAAGAGAAAGGTGATATTTTTTCTAACTGGCACGTAGTTTACTGACTTTCGGTGTCCCATGGGTCACCTGCACCCAGATGCCCACCCAAGCGGTCTGTGTCTGAGGTGGCGGGCCAGTGCTGCTGGCTGTCATGTCCTGGCATGGGATTCTCTGCTGGTGGCAATAAGCTGTTTTCTGGATGTGCCTTTTATACACCCTAGGGATCTGACAGGTTCTTTAAGTCAAAGGCAAAATTCCTGCATCCCATTGTTGTGTGGTTTTCTCTATCAGGATGTTTTATGGCTCCCCTCCTGTTCCTCCTCGTCTCTTTACCTTAGCTTGAGGCTTCAGTTTGTTCTTTGCCTTCTTGCTATCCGGTCCTTTGAATTAATTTGCTTCTACAGTGCTCCATAGCAATTAGCCTCTTCCTTTTTTTAACCCTTGTTGCTCTGTTTTTTCTAGTGCTTTCACACACACATTTTCATTCGTCTTCAGCAACCTCAAGACTTGTGTGACAAATACGCTGACCTGTGCCAAAGAGCATTGCTCTCACCAATATTCAGGCATGATTTGGAGGGAGGTGCTGTTCCCCACAACCAGTGTGGCCACCACCCTGTTTCCAGGAGGTAGAAAAGAGCCGTACAGATGTGACCCACACACTGCTTTGTGCTCTCAGGGCCAGAGAATCGCTCAGGCTCTCTGTTGCTAATTGATGATTAACAGTCATAACTGTATATATGGTGAGAAGGAAGAGAGGGCCAGGAGCAGGCTCATGCATTTGGATTCCTCCAAGAGCTGCCAAGCAGTGTGGGCAGTCGCCGGCTGTTTTGGATCATCCCAAGTTGACCTTCCCAAGACCAAACAGTTATAAATGTGGCCAAACCCAAACCTGCGTGGATGTGGGACAGTTTGTGCGAGGTGGTCAAGGATTATGCCCTGGCCCTTTGTTTTTTTATTCAGCAGTAATGGGAACCACCAGTGTGTATTGCTCCCAAGATCTCACGGGAGGTCCATGACATACATGATTCCTCCAAAATCAAAGCTAGTTTAAATTTTGCCTCTTATTTCTTAAAATCCAGCCCACTGTTGCAATGCATCTTACCAGGAAATTGTCAAGGAAATAAAGACAGAACACCATTCCAAATACTTATGAATTTGTATATTTTCTGTTTAAATTTGTAAGGCATATGAAAAGAGCATACAGATTTAATTTTTTATATATTTTATATATATATATATGTATGTATTTGAAAATACAAAGTAACAGTTAGTAATATGTGATGAGTCACTGCTTAGCTATCAACCCCGATATGAGAATTCACAATTGAGGGCGGGAGGGGAAAGGTATTGTGTCTGTTTTCTCTAAAGGCAAACTAAAACTGCATATTGAACAACGCTTACAAATAATTGTGATAATAGCACATTTGCATCAGAACTGTGTAGTTTGTAAGACGAAGATATCACAGACACAACATATCTGACACCGGCTACTACCTTAAACGCTTTGTTAGAAAGCAAGCGTGTGTTTGACATGGACAAGGATGAATGACTAGTCTACAACAATCTTTTTGCGGATATAGGTGCTACAAAGGCTATTTTTAGCCATTTTCACATCTGTTTTGTTCATACAGGCAAAATCCATCAGAAGGAAACTTCCAGGTGACCCTATGACTAAAGCATTGCATCCTCTACTCTTGTGTGCTTGCTGAGAGCCTGCTCAGCAGAAAGCAGCTGTGGAGATCACTTTTTGTAGTCCATACGTCTCTAATAGTGCTCTCCCTGATGCTAGAGGGTGTTTCTTATCAGTACTGGCTGCCTTGAACACGGGCTCATGCAAGGCTGGAGGGGTTCATCTAATCCACGCCCCCCGCCTAAGGCAGGAGGTAGGTCTACCTTGTTTCTGATGGATGCCTGATTGATTGATAGATACATGGATAGATGTTCTGGTAGATATCTGATAGATACCAGGTATCTATCAGCTGTAAAGCTCTCAGTAATGAAGTCCTAACAGCTGCCCTGGGAAAGCCAATATGCTGGAGCTCAACCAGGAAAAGGAAGCATAGAAGGACTGTTTCTTTCTTAGACCCTCTCCTCCCCTTTGCTTTCCAAAACCAAATGAGAGTCATGGAAGGACGACCAAGAAAGATCCTACGTCAGTAGCTGGGGACAAATGTTCACACATTTCTTCTGTCTACAGTGACAAAGTCTCTCCCACCTCCCTTGTCAAATATCTACTATCAGATAGGCCACAGGCCAGTGACAGTCTGTGTTCCTCTCTTAGGGAGCATCAGGAGGGAAGTTTGATGGGTTATGCAGCCCTGAGAGAGAAGGCAGGAATTTTTATTTACTTATTTATTTTTCATACCAAAGCAGACTCACACAATGTGAAAAGGAGTCATTCTTTGTTGACCTGCCCTGCAGGTCTCTAGCACAGAGGAGAGGGCTTCTGGGACGTCAGGTGTGGTCCCACCTACAAGCTGGCCTCTCTCCTGGGTTAACTGCTGGCTTGTGGCCCTCTGAGGCTTGCAGAGAAGCAAACAGAAACCCTCCCGGTAACCGTGAAGTTTGGCAACAACTGTGAAACAGAGATCAGAGGCAGCAATAATGACAGGTTAAATGCGTGTTAGAAACAGGGCTATCTCTTCTCAAAATTCAGCAATTTAGCATAAGTCACTAGTCTGTAGTATTGCTATAATTGTGTGACCTACACTGTTTCCCTAACTTCAACAAATGCTTTAATATTGACTGATGCCTTTAACTTGCAATGCACAACAGACGTTCATGTGTGCAGACATCTGTACAGACACACAAACATATACATATATAATTTAAGAATGAGCAAATAATGCTATACAATCATTATAAAAGAAGGATTGGCCAATAGCAGAACTTAAAATTACACTGCAGAATGTATGCTGGCTTTTGTTTTTTCCATCTTGGCTGGTGCCCATCTAAATCTCAGAAGTAATAAAGAACAGAGGCTTCTTCTGTTTACTTCATTCTCTTTGCAACATCCAAATACGCGTACTCAATTTCTTGATCAGCAGGACAAGTGTTTGTAAATTCATCTCTTGCATACGCATTGTTCAAGTATCTTGAAATCCCTGTCATTTCAGGTGGAAAATCAAAATTTCTGTATTTTTTTGCAACAACCTTTTATTAAAAGAAAAAAGAAAAATACCATTACACACATGGTCAAAAAAACCCCAAGCACCAAATCTACTCTTTATGCACATTTTTAATTTTTAATGTGTAATTCTGTCATTATATGCAACGTAGGGGGAAAGGAAAAGGAAAGACAAAAGAAAAACAGAAGACATGGGATGAAGAAAGCTAACTAACAAGCTAACTCACTTAAAAGGATTTATTTGGTATAAATATTCTGCTAGAGCTACGCAGAGCTATGTGGGCCAGTAGACCACACCTGGAAGAGATGCGGCTCGCAACAGCAAAAGAGCTAGCATAAACCAGAATTAACAGAATAATCTTACAGCAATAAACTGGCCCACACTTGGATACTTTCACTGAAACAGAAAGGGAAAACTTGAATTAAAATACTAAATTTCAAATGGCTAGGGAAAACAACTGTTGCCCAAAAACCAATCCCTCCCTGTTGGCCAGCAAGGATGGTGTGATGTTCATCCTTCATCATCCTTCAGACGTTCACCTGACACGAGGTGATTCTCTGCTGACCCAGCTACCTCTCACGCTTCACTGTGCCTGAGCTTTGCGTGGGTGTGGGAAAGGGCTCGTTCCCTTGCTGCTCTCCCTGGAATAGGTTCAACCAGGACATCTCTGGGGAATGTTTTCACTTGTGGAGGTGTCAGAAAGCAATTCCATCCACTCTTCCTCTGGCAAAATAGTAGTCAAAAGGGAAATTTCTGAAGTGACCTTCTCTGTTTATTTGAAAACCGATGAATTTCCAGTGTGGCCATATCTCTTCCAGAGCCTGGTGGGCTCCAGAGTAGACCAGGGATGGGCTGTGACAACACCCAGACATCTCAGTCACCAGGACTATTAGGTGTGTGTGGATGCTCCACAGCCCTGCAAGAAGAGGCTGGGAGCCTTGGCTGGAAGGCAGTGGGTGGTGGCTACCCTGCCAGCGTTAGTGGTACTAGTGGTGATATTCAACAAAGCAAGAATTTTGCATTAAAGGTGGGAGAAACACGTTTGAATTTCATTTTTTGATGGCTTCTCGAATTGGCAGGGCCAAAATAATTTAACCTTACTGGTCCATGGCACTTTGCATCTGAAATGGAAATGAAAACAGCTCTCTACAGCACTGAATACGGCACTCATTTCATACTTGTGGGAGGCTTAGCCACTGCAGTCACAGCCCAGATAGGAAACCAGATATTCTAGTTCCAGAGTCACCCATTTGAGGATCAGCCTAGCTTTGCTGTAATGAAATGGCCTTGTGCATTAGCATTCAGTGTCCCTACACAGCTACTGTGTGGCCTCAGAACAGATAAAGGATTTCTCCGCCTTTTAGAAAAGGACTTGAGCTTCTGTGTCGCACTTCTCTCCAGGAAGCTAAAAAGCAAATCCAAACCTTGATTATATGGAGCTTTGGTAGGAGGTTGCAATCCGCTAAGGTGAGCTCATCTCCATCCAGGAACTTCCGGCTGGAAACAGTGATATCCTCAGTGCTGTAAGCATCAATTTCATCAGGCAAGGGGCTATTTAAATAGTTGTCCAGCTTCCTCAGGGCTTTAAGCAAAGATTTTTCCAAATCTAGGTTAAGACAATAAAAACGTCATTCAAGCCTGTACCAAGGTCTCTCTGACACCAAGCAGAAAGGCGACTCCTGCATCCTGTCTTCTGGCACCAACCCAGCTCGCAGACAGCCGGCCATGCCAACTCCTGCAATTCCTTTATCCAAAGCTTAAAACTTAATGCTGGGATAAGAGCCCTAAGTAGCTAAAGGGGCTTCTGAGAAAAACCAGACTGGGGCTGTGTTACCAGAAATGGCTCCGCAGACATCTCTGTGGGGTGTGCTTTTGCAGAGTGGCCCGGCAGAGTGGCTCTGCCTTCACATTGGCTCTTGCCTTGGGAGCCACGGGGCAAGTGCCTGCCCACAAGCAGGACAGCAAGGCTGGGGGCAACGACGGCGAGCCACCAGGATGCCACTTTGGGGTATACGGGAAACTGGCCTGTGAGTCCTGTGCTCCTTGCACAGGAGTGGGGTCGGGGCAGCAGGGCCTGGCAAGGGTTGGCTGGGGGTTTTGTAGGCTGGTGGTGCCCCAGTGCCACTGGGGAGAGGGGAGAAGGCAACAGCAAGAGAAACAGGGCTGAGACCTAGAGGACAGAGAGTAGTTAACACATGGCAGTAGTGAAGCTCCTGCTCCAGAGAGACGTGCCACGGGGCTAGAGTCCTCATCGCTTACACAAATGGAGTGGGAAGGTAAGGTCTCAGCTCAAGCGGGCTGTGCTTTTAGCGGAGCTGTTGGGAAGGTGCAGCGTTACAGGCTTGAGAGCTGAACAAAGAAGGAGGAGCTGGAGCCGGTGCTCCCGTGCTGGCAGTGGTATCTGCCTAAACTAATTTTGGGAATCCCCAGAGCAGAGAGTGAATAGGCATGGATTTCCACAGCCTTTATGCTCTGGAAAATGACTGTTTAACTTAAGCTGTAAATGGGATATCTCCAGCACAGTATGCTAGAATTGTGTAGCTCTAAATTCTTCCAGCAACTACCAGGGCTGATGAAAGGGCTGCAGCACATACTTTCATTAGCATCCTTTCTTGGGTTCTTTATGAACGCAGAGAATTTTGCAAACACGTCATTTCCTGCAGAGTTAGACTCGGGGTGGTTCGGTGCAAGTTTGGGATACCTGAGGAGTAAAAAGAAATGAAAAGAAGTTATATGAGTAGCCTTTATTTTCATCTCCACTAATTATTTAATATACATTATTGACACTGCAGCCTCACAATATACGGCCACACAGGACTCTCAAAGGGAACCATCCTGAACTAAAAATCACTTAGCAAGTGCAAATTTAAACCACATGGTTAAATCATGTGGATGATCTCCTTTTCCTGAGGGGGGTGGGAAATGACGGTTGTGGCTGCAGATATTGCCCAGGCAGCCCAGTGCCTCGCACAGGCCTCATCCACTGGAGGTGAGGCTGCATGGAGCGTGGCTCCTGCCACGAGGAGGAGAGGAGGGAAAGTCCCTGCTCACACCAGCGCCTGCTCCAGGCTCCCAACCTCCTCGCCTAGCCATCAGCAAGCTCAGAGCGGCCAGTTGGTCCAGCAGCTGTTGTTGCCAGGGGCAGATAGGAAGGGAAAAATGGAGGGGAGCAGCTGCTTGCCTGGTTTAGGTCAGGTTTGGCGGCTTGAGAAGGCAGCGCCATGGTGGGGACTGCTGTCCTGGGGGAGAGATGGTGGGTGGGTGGTGGACATGATGCTGTCCATGGGTGGGACCGTGGGGACAGTTTGGAGAGAGGTGGGAAGAGCTGCTGAGGTGGGGAAGGAGAAGTCCGGAACCTGCGTGCTAAGATGGGCACAGCCAGCCACTTGAAATGAGCCCCAGCACGTCTGCCATGTGGGAGGCTTCCACTGCCCTTTTCTTCCAGCTACCTGCTCCCAGTAAGCATAATGATTTGTACAGTGCGAAGGGGGACACCTCAAACAAACACAAGTGGGGGAAAAGAGGTCAGGTTTCCACAGCGGCACGCAGGTTTCTGCACATGCTGGCCACAGCGGGGTGGGTTTCATGCCTCGAATTTCCCTCCTTGCGGCAGCACAAGCAGCGGACTTGGGGCAGAGGCGAGGGCAGTGAGAGGAACACAGACGGCATCTCGGGGACACCCTGGGGACACTCCTGGCACGGTGCCAGGCTTCAGCGCTGTTTCACTCCAAAAGTTACCCCTCCCACAAAGCTCCACCACGATGGCCAGACCAGCTGCCCCCGCCCCAACCCTCGCAATTATAACCCATGCAGCTCATCAAGGGCCTGACCCACCGAAACCAAGGGGTTTCGGTCACTCACTGACCGCCCTCAAGGGCCGTGAGGGACTAAACGCAGCCAGGCACACGGTACCGTGGAGGCGCTAGTTTTTCTTCCAAGAACTCCTCGATCTTATTGACATCGGTTTTCACTTCGCCATCAAATGTCATGAAGGGGGGGTTTGTTCCCGGGGCGAGGTTCTGCAGGTCAGCAGGCTTTCTGACGGGAGGAAAGAGATGGGGTTAATCACGACAGGGACCAGTTTTGCTATTTCTACAGCTAACTGCAACGAACTGTTTCACCTTTAAAATAGCAGGCTACTCTACATCTTTCTTACAAAATAAAACTTAGCCAGCTGCCTCACACCAACAGCGTGAGAATTCACTAGCCCAGATCTGAATGTGCTCTGAAATGCTTAAAAACAAATAAAAAAAAAAGTTTGTCTGAAGTTACAGAGAGCTGTTGCAAAACAGATTAAAACCTCAACTGCTTCAAAGGAGTTAGTCCACTTTACACTAGTGAACCCTAAAGAGGAATCAGGCACCCAGACTGTTGGTGTCATGCCAAGTCACAGTGCGCATTTCAAATCTATCAGAAGAGAGTCACCCTTTAAAGTCACCGTTTTGGAAAAGTTGTTCTGAAAATGAGAACTCCGGTTACAATCTCACCTTTTCAAATCCACAGTTGTGACATTAAATATGACACCTTTTAGCCACAGAATCATAAAGAGACGCTGAGAGAACGGGCAATTTCCAATACTTTCTCCATCACTGCCAGCCTACAATTAAAAAAAAAAAAAAGGTATACATACTTCTGTGATGATAGCAAATTTTGATAGCAGATGCAGTAGGAAAGTAGAAAACCCAGAGCTGCTAAGAGTATGTATAGCATGTTACTCATCTCTACTAATACATATCTTCATGCAAAGATTCTTTATATCCTCCTCCAAACATGCACATAGATATGAAAAAGAATCCTGTCATCTTGGAGATGTAGTTTTTCATTAAAATGCACAATGAATATTGCCATTAGTTAGAAAACAAAATTGAAATCACAGCAGTCCTGCCACAGGAAATAGTCTCCGCCTCATTTGTCTATGTGAACGTAAATCTACCTAAGTCACTGCAAGATTAAAACAAGTTAAATCCGTTTATGATCGCAGGAAACAAATAGAGAAAGATTTACCAGCATAAATTGAGACGTAATGTCTAAAGCACTGAAGGGAATAAACAGCATAAATCAAAAGATTAAGAATTTCAAAGTGAACAACTGTGGGGACCCCAGAGAAGGAGGGAAGCTCGGCGGCAGCCTTGCTCCAGCTGAGCCCACCCGTCTCTGTGCTTTGCTGAACTGAGGACTAATGAAGCACAAATGCCACATCCCCCGGCTAATCCCTCCTCATTTTAGACTCAAGGCTCCCACTTTTAAGACTGAAGTGTGGCCATATCCTCTTTTTCCACATGCCCTTGTAATGATGGCCTTTTCTTTTTGGCTAAACAAATCATCAGGTATCAATGTAAAGCACAAGAAGGGCAGCTCACCATACAAGTCACCACAGAAGTGCTGCTCTCATGTCCTTTGCATTGCATTTTGTTAAAAGGCTTCGTTAAAATGAGACAAAGTCTTGCGTAGTTGCTATTGGTTAAATTAGGCTTCGTGCAACATTGTTGGAAGAGAGCAGAGGCCTAACTTTTAAGCCCTTCATATGATTCTCCTAAAGCAGAGTTTTAAAACTCAAGATTAAATGTAAGGGCACAGAAGTAAAAAACCAGGTGTATCATTTCCTTAGTTAATAGGTTAGTTCATTAAGGTTTGAAGACCTTATAACCAAACAACATACATTAATGAAACCAGTTCTACTTGCTCTTTCACCTTCCTCAACGCTATCAAATGAATCTCACATATAGTAAAAAGTTCTCCATAAACAAACATTGCCGTTGCATAGCTCACCTTCACAAAGAGCTCTATGTCTGGAAATGAGCACCTGGTCTGGAGCAGGCAGGTTTCTGCCATGGAGCTCGAGGGACGTAGGAGGAGCGACACTCCTATCAACTTGAAGGATTCTCCTCTGATAACTCTCTGCTGCTTTCTGCCTGGGGTACTGCGACAACCACTGGCTTTCTTGGCAATGAAAACCAGAATAGCCTATTGCTTTAAACACTGCCAGGGTATGAAAACTTTTAGAAATGCTAGAACCGCTGGACGGCTGTGTTAGAAAAGCCTTGTTTTGTAGGAGGCAAAAATGAAAGCTGGTCAAAAGCTACTATTGTATTTTTCCTCCTACTCAGAGCACTGCTTTCCAGCACTGTACAGTTTACAGCACCAGGAAGACAGAAAACTACTGCATATTTCATAAGAACACAATTACAAATGCTGCTAGCATGTGCTTATCATAGACTAAATACATGTCACTACCATTCTGACTCTTATGTCATGTTTTACCCACCACACAAGGTAAAAAGGGGGTGAAGGGTGTTACTGTGACCCCTGAGTGCTAGCAATGGGTATCCCAGGCCCTCTCAGTACTAGGGGAGAAGAGCAGTCAGGGGAGAAGCAGCAGTCAGGGGATGTCGTTTTGGAGGTGCCGTGTCTGGAGGAGGCAGGCAGATACGACTGGCGATGGGCTGGCTCCCGTCAGCTCCTTTCCAGCTGCCCCTCATGCTCTGCCGCAACCACGTCCCACCCCCTGCCCGCAGACAAGCTGTGCTGCCAACAGCCAGCTATTCACCCAAGACGGGCTCCCAGGGAAACCCCCGGAGCAGGACACTGAGGGGACAGCAGCCCAACCTGGTACCAACCTGTGCTTTGGTGTCTTAAAGAGTTTCTTACAGAGGAATTTAAACCATCAACCTAAGCCAGTGAAGAAATAGTCTTACAGTAAGAGATTGCTATGGTCTGGGGAAAGAAAGAACAAGTGTTCAGAAAAAAAAAAATAGTTCCTCCAACTGCTTTGATATTTTCATTCAGTCTTTGATAGGAAAAATTAAGTTATCTCATCAGGGTTCATGTACCATTCAGAGAACTTTGCAGATAGTCCTGCGCTCAAGAACAGCTGTGTGATCAAAAGTGACAGCAGGGTGAACTTTTCCTGATCAATTACAATCTTCTGATGGCTATTAAATACTAACATTTTGGCTCTGTCTAACTTTTACTGGTGGAGCTAAGGAAACACAGCTGTTGCTTCATTTTGTCCCACATCACCCTGGTGACAGTAAATTTCAGGGAGCCGGACACAGCAGCCCCAGCCTGCTCTTCTGGGGAAATGTCCACAGGTAGAGTCAGAGACCCAGGTCAGGACAGATGTGTTACCTTGACAAAGGCAGGCGTGAAGCATGCAGAGACCCAATTTGTCCATAACTGGAATGACAAATAGGCAACCAGGAAGGTGAGGGACTGGCAGCCTTGGGGAAGTTACAGAAGCAACCTCCTCTCTTGTTTCTAAATGCAAACTTTTTAACGTCCGTACCTACTTGGTAGGAAAATTTACTACAGCACTACTGATTTTCTATTTTGCAATGGCTAAAATAGCAAACAGCCTCTCAGCCTTTTACCTTCATGTCTCTCAGCCTGCTAGCAACCTTTCACAAAAAAATAAAAAAAAAAAAATTTGAACACCAAGGAATTGAATAAAACAGGATTAAGCATCGTTGATTACAGCAATGCTCTGCAAACTGTAATGACTAAGATGATTGATTTTTATTTGGTACTTCTTGACTACTTCTATGGGCTAGTTCTGATGGTGTTAAACATGACAATGAAGCTCAAAGGGCATCTGACCTTCACATACTGTGTTGTCTCCCTTCCCATGCTGCCTACAAGGGACATTAACAGTGTACTGCTGTCATAGAATCATAGAATGTGTTGGGTTGGAAGGGACCTTTAAAGGTGATCCGGTCCAACACCCCTGCAGTAAGCAGGGACATCTTCAACTAGATCAGATGTGTTCTGTGGTTCACCAGAACTAGCTGTGTTCTGTGCAGTGCAGGTACCACGGTCTCTAGTGAAGTGCTGCGGTGTTTGCCCAGCTTTGCTGTCCCCAGTGGTTATGGTAAGAACTTGGCTTTTACAGCAGAAAATGAATTCACAGAGACCTGGGTGTTTCTCCATTTCTGGTGCATCCATGATCCTTCTCACAGGCTAAGGAGGAAACCTTCTGAGCAGTTTCCTCGTGAAATAATTGGTGCAATTTATTAATCTAAATCTATTCTAAAAGCCCATGCTATCCCGGCTGTGTAGCACATCCCAATGTCTAAGACGGGGCCATGTTCTCTTGGGTTGCTGTGCCTGGACTGAGAACAACAGGCAGATCTTCCAGAGTTACTCAGTCAAAAGCCTTGGCTGATGAGGTCCTACAGTAAAAGAGGCAGCAGCCATTCAAGTAGGGACAACTGGGAAGCTGGTGAACCATATTGAACTTTAGGAAGCTGAAAGCCATTTAGTCCCCAGGGGCTTGAGTGCTGGTTGAGAGGCGAAGGGAGGACAAACCTCTAGACTAGCCACGCCAGGGCTGGTGGTGGATACCTCCAGGTTTCCTTCAGTTCTTCAGAGCTGGAGGCAAATTACAGTAGCCCACACAATAGCACAAGCAGTGATTAAACCTTTCCCTACTGTAACAGTGACTAGCAGTCTGAAGTGCCTGCAAGACCTTAAACACCAAATCTGATTCAGAACTTGATGTGGTTTGACCTGGCAGCTCAAAGATGCTACAGTTTCTTATAACCTTTGCTGAAAGCCTGGAATGTGGGTATTGTGGTCTGCTGTGGAAAACAGGGTGAATGCAGCTACCTAAAATGCCTTTAGATACGTCAACTTGCATTTTGGCTTACAGGAGACAACTGTGTTCTCCTAACTCAGCTCATCTAATCTGGGGATCTAGAATTCCTACTGGACATAAAAGCACCAGTGACACATGCCAAAGGTGTTTGTTCAAGTTTCCAAACAGAGGGTCTGCCATGACGACACCAGCCACTCAAAAATCACGAGCTGGGACACTGAAATAGCTTTATAGCTGTGTGTCGAGCAACACGACAACAGCTGAAGTATGCCATCATTGTACAATAATGTACTTTCCAACAAAGCAAGGGTGGCCTTTTTGCAGAAGTGAGACTGTGTGTTGACACCTTACCTTGCATGGACACCATGCAGCAGTAAGAGAACCCAAAAAGACCCATATTAACACCCCCAGGAAGACAGTGCAGCTATGGGCATTGCAGCCTGGGAGCAAAACTCCCTGCATTTTTCTCCATCCCCAGCAGTGCTCAGGGATGTGTAACTTTGAGCTGTGCTTGGTACACACACAGAATTTAATTACACTTCCTCGCTGTTGGGCTTAGTGATGATGCAGGGTGAAATCTTAACTCCAGTGAAGTCAGCGTGACTCTCTTGCTCTTGATTCAATGGAGGGTTGTGTTTCCAGGCTGGTTATAATCTTAATAACCAGGCAAATGCTGCTGTAATTGTAGGTAATGCTGCAAGTTGGCCTCCACCTGCAATTGTTGCGACACTCTCTTAACATCCAGCTCTTGTGGGTGAAGTGGGACAAATCCCCAAAACACAGAGCTGGGTTTTATGCTCTTCTGCTGCTTAAATAGATGGCTAACCACTGTCTTGAATAAGTGGCATTTACGTTTTAATTGTGATCGGTCAGGGAGGTCAATATGCTTTTTCTAGTAATACTGGGATTTAATGAGTTCATTAATCAAACAATTAAGAGAGCCGTTGCTGCAGAGTAGAAAAATGTTGGGCCGTGCATAGAAGCTTTCGTTCAGAGCCTTCAGAGCCCTAGGCAGCGGTTGTATATTGTGACAGTATTGACTTATGACGGTTCTCCATAATCCATAAATACTTAATGGGATTATTAACCTACACTCCCTGTTATCATTCAATTTTCACTGTTCCACACTCTCTTCAGTCTTTTTTTTTGTTGTTGTTGTTCTGGGTCTTACTCAAAGATGCTGGGAAAGGGAAAAGCTCTCCACACCCTTCTTTCCACGACTTAAGCTCACAGGTAGGACCATCATCATGCCCTAGGCTAATTTCACAGGTAGGACCATCATCATGCCCTAGGCTAATTTCACTAGGCAGCAAGACCTTATGCACGAGATATTAAAGAGGTTCCCAAAAGAACTATATTCAGTTTCTGGAGCTGTGGCTGCCACCTCGGTTCAGCAGCTTTGCTTTTCTGAGTAGCCTTGAAGAGGTCACTTGCCTCCACATCCTCATCCATAGCAAGACGATAATTATAGTGACTTTACCCAGGAGTCACACACTGTGTGTCATTCTTAAACCAGTAGTTTGGGCCCTCCCTGAGCTGGAGCTGCTCTGCCCCTGGAGATGTTGTAACAAGTTGTTTTGTAACCGTTTCTGTCCAAACATCTTAGGAACCAGGTTTTTGAAGGTTCTTCTACTGACCTCAAATGTTCTGTGTCTTCAAAATCATGATGAGTGGAATTTGTTTTTCCTGGACTTTTTGTTTCCTTTTGAAGGTTAAGCAGGGAAGAAACAGTTCAGAATGAGCAGAGAAGACTCTTTTATTTGTTTTCATATAATTATATAATCCCTTTGAAGCTACAATAAAACGGAGAACAAGGAGCATAACTTTTTTTTTCCCAAAAGCTGAACTCCAATTCCATTTTCTTTCTTTGACACGAGGGAGCTAAGTTACGTCCTTTCCCGTATTTATGCTGGCTAAGAGGCAGGTTTATCCAGCAAGTAGAGCAGAACCGCTGCCTAATGGGAGACAAGGAACCGTCCAGCTGGGACCAGCATCGTGGATCTGCCCCTGCCTGTTCTGCTGAGATGACTATCTCAGGCTGAACTGGGACTTTCCTCCAAGTTTCCTTACTTGATCCTCAGCTATCAGGCAGTTTTTTTGTGTGCTCTTCCTTCTCATACCACACCAATAGTTCCCCTCTCCTTTTTCACAACGCATTTGATCTCCTGTCAAAGAACAGGAACCACAGCAACCGGCTCAAAACTACTGCCTGAAAAACCACAAGGAGTTCGCAAGCTCGGGCCGCCTGTGGGAAACAACTTTAAGGCTGGGTGCGACTTTCAAGACCAACAGCTATTTTGCTTTAATTCCTTCCAGAGCCTCATTTGTTCGGCACTGGCACGGATTAACTGAGCCCACTGCATTCCTAGCACCGACTCTTGCCCTGATCTAAGCCCTGCAATGCCAGCCTGACGGCAGCAGCTGCTATGGGCAGCCACCACCGGCTCTGCACACGTAGTGGCAATGGAAGAAAGGCCCCCGTGGCCGACAGCTCTGCTTCCTGCCCTACGGCACCGCCGGGACCAACCACTGAACTTGGCTGCAGGATGGCCAAGGAGAAAGGGGAGAGGAGCCCCCAGTGCCTCCCCCTTCCTCCTCGTCCCCGAGAGGAAATCCCTCTGGCTTACCATGAAGTGCCCAAGCCATTTTTTTTTTTAAGAGCACTTTTATAAGATCACAGGCAGAAAGAGAGAGGGAAGCTGTATGATTGCACTCCCATACTCCCACTAGCTCACATACTCCCACTAGACCTCCTTCAGCCTTGGCAACAGGTTCTGAGAAGCACGTGGCCTTCACTGCAGCGACACCAGAAAATGTCTATTTTCTAGACATAACCATGTTCTGTTAGCGTGCCATGACAGATACATTATTTTAATTAATTTTTTAAAAAAGCATCTACTCCTTGAGGGTACCAAGTGTGGTTTACATTCTTGATGCCTGCTACAGTATTCATGCAGATTCCTATAGTATCACAACACTGAAAAAAACACAAAATCAGCAATATTACTTCAGTTATGAATGCAATAAAAATATAGTTACAGGTCATTCTGATTCACTGAAGGCAAGTATAATGCACTTAATAACATATGATATTCTGTTAGGCACAGAAGCACCACAGGCATATCATTTGGGTCAGATCATGTTTAAAGCAAAGCTTTTTTGCGAGGAAGAGACAGATTACCTGGAATTTTCTCTATCTAACCAGTGTTCATTTCGTGGCCTAAAGCTAGGGCAGGAACACCCAAACGCTGAATTTTAGAGAACTCTTTTGATGCCACCTACTGGGCTGGAAATGGAAATCCTGACTTCTGCTCTCGGAGCAATGTGCAGTGGCAGCCTCCGACATCAGCACATCTCATCATGGGAGGTTCTCCCCTGGAGCCACCTCCGCAGCAAGATACCTTGCTTTTTGGTAATGGCACTCTTGAGAGTACTTGGGATGCTGAAATTGTACTTCCAGGCTAAGTTTTAAGATGAAGCATCTGTAATTTAAGATACGTTTTAATGGACAAAGTAAAAATTTTGCCACTTTTTATTCCAATACTTCTAAACAGTCATGTAGCTCTGCCTATCCGCTAATATCCAACACATAAAACAGATGTTTCCAGCTGCTGTTTAATTTCTCAGCCAAACAGCAGAAATATTCATAGTGAAAGTGTGGTTGGTAGTTGAGATTCCCGCACATAAATTTTATTTTTGGTACTTGCCAGGGTAGACTCTTGCTCTGTCTAAGATCCACAACAGTGAAGTTCAATGAGAAAGCTGTGTTAAACACAGATTGGACACTCCTTCAGGTAAAAAAATTAATTTCCCCTTCACTTTCTCTCTTTTTTAAGAGCAAAATAAGCACCTTGATATTGAAGTGTGCCATTAGGAGTTTAGTTTTAAAAAGAAATGTATCTCATTTTATATTTAGAAATATTAATAACATCTATCTTTTGTCTTGAACAGTGTTACAGGGTTCAGAGAACAGCAAACATACTTAAAGGATTACAACTTTGAACATGCAAGTTCAATAACACACTTTTTGTCCTAAACCCTAATTAAGCTTTCAGGTTAAGGAGGCAACAGTAAACGTAACTAGAAGCATTCTGCTAAAATTAGCTTCTTTCTCTATTTACGGTGCTAAGACAAAAAAGCATACAGGGGGAGGAGGGAGCAAGTATACTAAAATGTTTTCTCCAAAGAATGAAGAGGTGGTTTGACTTTCACCATCCTCTTCTACGATGTCACTTGTAAGGCCCCTTTTTCCTGCTGAAGCTGGAAGTCTACTCCTGCTGACTCAAATGCCACTGGGGACAAAAGTTGAGCATCCTCCTTCCAATGCAAACAGCTTCTAGTAGTTGAGTAGCTGAATCTTCAATCAGAAGAGTGTCCATGTTGAACTCTACCCCTGTAGGAAGCATCGACCCTTTTCCACCTCAGCAGAAATGAGCCCCTTCTCTACCCACCACCCCCTACATAAGAAGGACCAAGTTAGGGTTGCAAAGACCATCATGGCTGGAGCCTTCAGCTACATCATAGACAGGCTCTCACTCCATACACCCGTCCTCGAGCATGTGTTTGGGTGGTTCAAGGTATGGTCTCAGCAGGAAGGTCATTCAGTGCAAGACTGAAAGGATCCCCGTGACCACCCATCCAAGCTAAGCCATGCCGACATGTTGCAATAGATCATGCAGGGCAATCAAAATTAGTAATCTGGACGGTCAGCTGAAAAATGGACCCTGGAGCCTCTGGATAACTTCCTCTCTCTTCCCTTTCTCCTACCTCTCTTTCAAGTCACAATCAGTCAATGCATTTAGGCACGCCTGTAACTTTTAAACAAGCAAGTTGACTCACCAACTGCAAATAGAAGGACAGGTCCTTTAAGTTTTTTATCTGCTAAATAGCCTCTTGAATGGCAACCTGAAATGCAGCAAGTTGCATTGGATCAAGGGGAATTAATTTTGTTGTCAGCAAAAAGCAGACTTTCATTATAAGTCCTGTGCACTCAGTAGGGGAGGAGAAATAACAGAGCAAAGCATCAATTGACTTTACATCTCAATGATCCAGCCTGCAAATTGAGGCACTCAGGGAAGAGGACACATTAAAAAGGGTATGTGCCCAGACCAGCAAGCTGCACAAAACCTGAAGACAGATGCAGGCAGAACTACAGGAAAGAATTCTGGAGGAGGAAGCAACAACTCAATTTGTGTGCACTTGGCTTGACCGTGACCTGCTACTACCCTGGAGGGAAAAGCCTGGGTTTGCTACAGAAACGTGGAGTCGTCTCCATC